>NC_133773.1:109719183-109992328 GCF_003597395.2 Chelonoidis abingdonii
TTTGGTGCTGACTCTCCTTGTCCCCGCTGTTTCTACAAGGCTTTAGACTCTTCACTGAAAAGGATGCTTTAAAATCCTATAGAAGCAGCAGGAAAACAGGAGTAAAGCCTGTTTATTTGCATGGGGCAGCTGGTACACAGTGCTGCACTCACTTTTTCATCTGTGCCTCAGTTTGCCCATCTGTAAATGGGGATAATGATATTGACCTCCTTTGTAAAGCACTTTTGAGACCTGCTGACGAAGAACGCTAGGTAATATCAGGATATTGTTATTATTTTATTATTTTAGGTCTCTTTGCTTAAGCCTCTGAAGTCATGCAATTATGTGAGAAATTTAATTTGCGTTTAAAAGACCACAAACCTGTTTCTAGCCTTCATGGTTGCAGAGAACAGCTTGGAAATGTGACTCCTAGAGGCTCTAAAACCAGAAAGCAAGCAAAATTCACCCCCCATTTTTAAAGCCAGTCTCATGATTTCTTGAGTAGGGCTTGGCCTTCATGAATGAAGGAGAAGAGGAAACAGGAGCTGCCCTCAGGATCAGTCATCAGTAGACTGCCAGTTACTGAAAATGTGACACAGACTTTTATTAGTTGTATTGCAATAGTTCCTGGAAGCCACAGCCAGGACTGAGGTGCCATTATGCTAGATGCTGATATATGTACATCATACACAAACAAAGAGCTTACAAGCTAGATAGACAAAATGTAGGAAAAAGGGATGGAGCATACAAGCAGAAGTAAAATTTGGCAAATGTAATGTTAGGTCCATATTGTGATGATGGTGGTGTGTGTGTGTGTGTGTGCGCGCGCGGAGTGTTTTTGTTTGTTTCAGGTTGCGGAGATGAAGCTCATTAAATACGTTATTTATAGAAGGGTTATTGTGTCTTGAAACAGGCCACTCCATCTCACTTAGTGTCATAATCCACCCTTGCACACCAAACATTCTTGCAGGTGCACTTTAAAAGAGTAGAACCTTACATGGAGCTGATTCTACCTCAAAGCAGAAGAGAAGATGCTTGAACCACACTAGACTAAATTCTATTCTGTTATACCAAATGTGGCCAGTAGATGTAGCTGTTGCATAGAATAGCCAATCATTTCTTTCTAAACCTTGCTCACAAATTCTGCTTGGCAAATGAATGTTTCAGAATTTATTTGGTTGTTCTAACTATAGCTAAATCCTGATGATTTCAGGGTTTTTTTTTATTTCTGTCCTCTGTTTTAGGCATGAAGCTCTTCTGTATTATGTTTTAGCCGCAGAGGCTGGGATTGAAGTATCACAGACAAACTTAGCACATATCTGTGAAGAGAGACCAGTAAGTAAATTTATTCATAATACATGGGCCTTTTAAATCATTAGTGATACTGTAATACTAATAACTTTCCTGTGATATAAATAGATCCACTCTTTTTCTTTCCAGGAACTAGCAAGAAGATACTTAGCTACTAATTGTGTTTGGCGATATTATAATTTCTCCATATCTCAGATCAATGCTCCCTCATTTGGTATGTATAGCAAACTTTTTATTATTTCAGGTATTAATAGGATTTCAGTTTTAATCATTACTTACAATGAGAATGTAACAACTATGTATACAGTGTGAAATTTTTATGCTAATGAGCAAATTAAGGAAAGAAAGGGAATGGGGGGTCTAGCTTTTTGCACTTTACACAACTTGAGTGTGGATAGCAAAATGGTTGTAAGCTACCTTTGCCCTTCCTTGGTTCTTGGACCACCAGGACTGGTCCCCCAGAAATATGCAGAGTAGCCTTTTCAGAAAGGAAACTTTAAATTAGAAACTCCTGCCATTCACACCTTTTTCTTTTATAACTGCAGTGTTCCAATAGGAATTTCAGTAGTAGAAATATATATCTCTTTGCAGGCTTAACTGTATCTTAATGCAGTTTGTCAGAGAATTTCCTTTTATTTTTTTTGTTAATGAATAACATTTTCAAAAGCACCTGAGTGACTTAAGAGCCTAAGTCTTATTTTCAGAAGTGACTAAATAACTGTTTCACATGCTGGAAAAAATGCCCTTAATGAAAGTACTTTATTGTGAGACACGTGAAGAGCTTAGTCTGTGTAGCTTATCAAAAAGAAGATCAAGAGATGACTTAATTATGGTGTGTAAGTACTTTCACAGGGAGAATATATGGGTACTAAAGGATTTTTTAATCTAGAAGAGAAAGACATAACAAGAACCAATGGCTGAAAGTTAGAAGTCAGACAAATTCAAGTCAGAAATAAGAAACACATTTGTAATAGTGAGGGTGACTGACCACTGGAACAAACCACCTAGGAGGGTGGTGGATTCTTCATCTCTTGAGGTCTTTAAATCAAGACTCCATGCCTTTCTGGAAGTTATGCTGTAGTAAAACACATGTTATTGGGCTCAATGCAGGGTAACTAGGAGAAATTCTATGGCCTGTGTTATGCAGGAGGTTAGAATAGAGGAGCTGTTGGTTACTTCGAGACTTAAAATCAATCTGTGACTTTCAATGAAGCTTAGTCTCCTAAGTCAGTTAGGAGCTTTTGAAAATTTTATCCTGTATTTAAAAACACTGATACAATTGCTATATTTCATTCTGAGACAATGTTTTGTTGTTATAAGTGTAGTATAATAATAATGCAAGCTATTCAATGAAACAGAAAAACAACATAGTATTTGAATCCAGTACCACACAGTTGGTACCTGTACCCAACTCAGTCCAGAGTGATTCACCCATTGGAACTTACAAACACCACAGGTTTTTCTAATGGCGTGTGTAACATCTTGTGATTTGGCTCACAGAACTTACAGACTTTGCAAGTGCAGTCTTATGCCAGAGAAGTATCTAAAGTTCATTAGACTTCTGGGGTGACATTAATTGCAAAACATCCCTTGACTTAAATGGAGTCAGGATTTCATGTCTCTTTTGGAATGAATGTTAAAAAAACAAGTTTTTGTTTGTAAGTAATATACGGCTCAATCGTGCACTGATTGAAGTCAGTGGCAAACTCCCATAGACTGCAGTGGGATTGAGCCCACAGAAAATTTGTAAACTCTGCAAGAGCTGAATGCTAGAGCTCATAAAATCTGCCTCACGGGCTCCGGGGGGTGTTATAAACTCTGCAGCATGGGCTACTGTAATGATCACATTACAGGATGTTCACACACACTTGGACCAAATTTCCTCTGCTGGAACATTTCATCATCATTCTATATCAGAGATAGAAGTCCTTAAAAGCCATCCCAGGCATCACTTGGTTCTGTGCCAAGATATTCTAGCCATTCAGTTCCTCTGTGTTTGGGGAGGATTTGAACAACTAACCTAGAGAAATTCTCTCCATAGGCACAACACAGCTCTGTAGTTTGGAGAGGTTTTCATTTACCACAGTGATGGGTACAGAAGAAGCATCTAAACAGAACAGAAGTGTTTGAAGCCAGTTCACATGATCAGGGCTAAGCCCAGTGTTTCCCCTAAAAGACTATTAGACACTAGTAGTTTTAATGAAGCCGAATGAATAAAATAATTTGAAGTTTCTAGAATCTGGGGGGTTTGGAGGTTATTGTTAGTTTTGTGGTAGAGATTACGCGGCACAGTCTTCTTAGAAATTTTTTAAAGAGTAGGAAAACCCATTTTTAATTAAACTCGTGTCTTCAAAATGCCTTGCCTGATTAATGTGAAATGTCCTCCTAAAAGCATTGCCTGGCGGAAGAAGAACCATGAGAAATTTCATTTAGAATGTGTTTTTTCAGAGGTTGGTGGGCTTGGCATAGAAAGAGGGTCACAATGTTAAGCAGAGAGAAACTATGATTATCCATAACACAATGCTCTGAATGGAAAATTCAGTAAATTCTTCAAGTATATTAATAGTTCATCTCTCTCTATACAAATATTTGTTAATGCCCTGCTACTGTTACCTTCCACAGCTTACTTGAAGATGGGAGACTTCTATTACTATGGTTACCAGAACCACTCTAAAGACCTTGAGCTGTCAGTGCAGATGTATGCACAAGCTGCATTAGAGGGAGATTCACAGGTATCTTCACAGTCATAAAAATACCATCTTGAAATATCAGTTGTAAGAACAAGCTATAAATAAACAAGATACACACATGCAGTGAACACACCTACTGCTATAAATGTATCATTTATTTTAAAGTATGATCTGAGTCACGAGTTTGCTCTTTCACACTAAGATGAACTAAAATTAGCCTGGGGGATGTTTTCAGGGCTAAAGGTGAAGAGTCTAGTTTATTGTTACTCTTTTCGATGCTACTGTAATACAAGTTAATAATAGTAGTGCACTTCCCCTAAAGCCAAGCATTACTCCTGAGATGAACTTGGCCCAGTATCTTCCCATGAACAACAAAAAACTTCAGCATATGTGCCCTTATAATGCCAAGATATTCCAAGACATTGTACCAAAGACATGAGTAGTTTAACACTAGGCAGCATTTTGTTCTCAGATCTCCATAGCAGATGTTCTTCAGAATTCTGCTGTCCCTAAGCATATGGAACTTTCACGGACACCAGAAAAATTATTGCATGTGATTTGAGCAGTTACCAGAGTTGGGACCCACCCCAAGGATCTTTGAACAAAAAGCTGCCAGTGTCTGCAACAGCAACTAAAATGGAAAGCAAAGAGAAACAAGCATCTTCAGTTTTAAATGGGAAAGACACTTCAAAGCTCCATCCTGCAACTGTATCCACACAGACAGACCCTTGTATCTCTGGAGTGCCCTACTGAAGTCAGAGGTCTACCCAAGCAGATGCAGTTGCAGGATCAGAGCCCAAGCCATTTTGAGCTAAATTCTCCTCTCAGATGCACAATTGCAACGTCCATTGAAGTCAGTAGGGTTACATGGGAGTGGACTAATTGGGAACAGAACATGGTCCATTTCTGCTTTCAGTCTTTGTATAAGACATGTCGTGGTGATGCACTCTTTAATTGTTGCTGTATTTGTACAGGATCTAGAGACGAAAAGCTTAGATCCTTGGTGAGCTAGTTTGAGAAAATGGCGCTCAACATTACACTAAGATGAACTAGAATTAACCTGGGGAATGTTTTCTTGTTTCTGATGCTCTTGTAAATGTATCGTTCACATGAGCATATCTTGGGGAAATGAAATAAGGTGCTCACATTTATTCAGTGAAGATCGCAGAACCATATGGTATTAAAATAAAAAAGATAAAAAAAAATTGTAATTATTGACATGCCAGTCAGTAGCCCAATCTATCTCCCACTGAAGTCAGTGATAAAACTTTCATTGAGCTCAGTGTAGCAGGATGAGACCTTAGATTCATGTATTTTCTTCTATATAATAGTATCTTTTATGTATTTTAGGGATTCTTTAATTTGGCCCTTCTCGTGGAAGAGGGTAATTCCATTCCTCCCTACATTTTAGATCACTTAGAGATCAACAGGACTCTCCGGTCTAATAATATTTCCATCCTTCAGGAGCTTTATCAAAGGTGAGTTTATATATTCATCTTTCAGTACCAAGAGCTAGAATTTTTATCTTTACTCACATTATTATTTGTTGCAAACATCACTGGGACTAGTTGAGTACTCTGATCCCACGTTGGAGCCTTAAAATTTACTGCCGAACTAGGCTCTAGCAATTTGTACCTGTTCCATTTGTAAAATGCCAAAGATAGGCTTTTAACTGCAAATATGAGAAATAATATAGAGTACTGAATTAGGAACGCTTCCATTTATTTCTGCTCGTTTTGCTATGACATACTGACATGTCTGCTTTCACTTTGGAAATTCTGGCTTTTCTTCAAGCGTCCTTTGCATATTCCCACTCACGCGATGTGCTAGTGTGTGCAGCTCAGACAGTGGAACCTTCTCGTAGCAGTGCCTGTTAGCATGCACACATGCCCCTCCTGCTCCTCTCCTCTGTGTTCCTGAACATTCTGAGGGCAAGGCTATAGAAAAGGGGGGTGCGGTGCTCCCTCAGTTATTGCCAGCTGCAGCAGTGGACAAATGTGAACCTCTCCAGTTCCATTCAACCTGGATTCTTCTCTCTAAAACAGCTCAGTGCCTTAGCTTAGTGTAGTGTCAGTGTTAGTGGTTAGATTTTTATTCTTAGGATAAAAGCAGCAAAGAGTCCTGTGGCACCTTATAGACTAACAGACATATTGGAGCATGAGCTTTCGTGGGTGCATGGATCCGACAAAGTGGGTATTCACCCACGAAAGCTCATGCTCCAATACATCTGTTAGTCTATAAGGTGCCACAGGACTCTTTGCTGCTTTTACAGATCCAGACTAACACGGCTACCCCTCTGATACTATTCTTAGGATAGTTAGTTAAGCCTTCGGTTCTGACTATAAGTTCCATGGTGGTTCTGAAAGCTAAGAGACCTAGCTTCAAAAGATGCATGTCTTCTCCAGCAGTCTTCCTGGTGTCAGATGCCCATACCAGATGCATGGCATGCCTCAGAGAAGGCACTCTCCTTCAAGGTCCTCCATCTGCAGAACATTTACCCAAGAACTTAGAAGGAGCACTAGAACAGGCTGCAAGCCTTATTGCTGCAAGAAGCTCTGGCTGCAAAGCCTCCCAGATACAACTCATCTAAAGAGTCCGTATCTAAGTTGAAAAGGCCAGTGTCAGCTCCTGACCCATTAGGAACTAAGAAGATGAAGAGCACTATTCAAAAATTTCCAGTATCTGCCCTGGGATCAGGATCCAAGACCTCAGTGCAGTAAGTTCGCAGATGATTGGATCCGATCTCAACACACTCAGACTTTGTCAGTGCCAGTCTCCGAAATTAGAGCTAAACCACAGGAAAAGCCTTCAGATCCTTCTACTTTGGTTCTGAGAAAAACTGTGTGAGACAAGAAGGTTGCCATTAGTAGGGCCAAACCACGTTCAGGACACTTCTTGTATCCATCAGATCCAAATCAGAGAACATTGGGTCCTAAATCAAAGACTAAGATAGATTTTAGCTCAGGATAAATCCCTGCTTCAGAGTCATCCACCACTCCTGAAGTTCACATCGGACCTGAAGATCATTCCAGAGCCAACAGTTGTTTCTACATCACCCATCCAAACTAACCCCAGTCTCTACAGTGATATCGCAAAAGCACCATAAAATGCGAAATCAGATCTGTTGGCAGATCTACAAAGGACAAAAATGATTTCTTCCCCAAAGGGGGATAGTAGGAAAGTTCCCACTAGTTATACTCCTCAGATATCCCAGAGAGAGAAAAGGAGGAGACTGGATGAATTCTCACAGATAATATAAGACACCTCCCTTTCTCCCCCTAACACACCCTGTAGCTCTACCAATACATTTGTTTCCCCTTCTCAGTTTTACACGTCAGTCCTGTAGTTTCTCTAGTAATCTGTGTCTGATCCAACTGGATCTGAGGTTGTATCCAGAGTCTGAGGAAGGATCATCTCACTTTAGGTATACCAACATACCTCCCAGTTTCCATGCTCATGAGAAAGAACACACTTCTAGGTTTGGTATCTAGAAAACATGTCTTCCTAAATATGACATGCAGCCTGAGTTTAGTTAGTGGCATGATTGGCAGAAAGCACTGTAGGCTAGGTGGCCCTACTGGCCTTGACATAGACAGTATAGGAATGTTTTGAATTCTTGTCAGAACCCCTCTCCGATGAGGGGTCACAAAATGTCTTACTCCTCATCTATGAGCTTCCCAGATCAGTTGACTTCTCCTGTTTTCAAGGTTCATTTTCCTACTGTAATTTCTGATACTCTTTCAGAAGAAGAGGAGGAGCCAACAGCTCAGGTGGATTATCAAGAGTTGGAGCCAGAACTTGATGATGAATCTTTCCTGGATGAAAATATTGGAGTAGCTTCAGTTTCCAATCCTTCTGATGATGCTTTACAGTTCCACGACTTGTGGACAGAATGGCAATGGCACTGCAATTCCATCAGTCACAGTGGAAGCCTCAATCCTGTTTTAAAATAAGATTATCCGTCCAATATTAGATAAGCTATTGCAGCCTGTGAAGACAGTTGGTCTACTCCTTCACTTTGTCAGGCTATATTGAAAAAAGCGGACAAATTATATCTATTGCTCTACGTGCTTTCGTTCTTTCATGCACACCTTACCCCTAACTCTTTAGTGGTGGCAGGGGTGGAACAAAGATCCAGAAGAGGGCAATCACATTCCACACCTTCTGAGAGGGAGTAAAAGAAGATGGAAGCAGCTGATAGGTATTTTCATCTGCATAGCTCGGAATTAGAGTAGCAAGTTACCAGGCAGTAATGTTAAATTATCAATATCAGTTATGGGAAAAGATGTTCATGTTTGCCAAAACACTCCCCAAACAGCTAAGGAATCTGTCCAACACCTTCGAAACACAGGGGAAGGCAATGACTAAATATGCTTAGAGCTTCTTTTCATTTTGTAGCTTCAGCAGTGAGAATGGTTGCTTCAGCTATCATACTATGCTGACACGCTTGGCTCAGATCTTCTTTCTCCAACCTGAAACCAAATCGAAGGTAGAAGATCTTCTCTTCAGAGGTCTTGTGGTTATTCAGTAATAAGGCCAAGGAGATACTGGAGAAGATGAAGGACATGAGGTCTACTGCAAGACCTTTAGGTGTCTACCTAGCTCAGAGGAAGAGGAGTTTGAGACCTGTCTTCAGGTACCATGGAAAATTCTATCCTCCTTCTTCATCGTCTTATTGTGGATCATCTTATTGTCATCAGAAAGATGTCATTTTCAGCATCAACAGCCTTCTTCTACTCAGCCACAGAAGAGAAAGCCTTTTAAGCCCCAAATGAAGGGAAAACAACCATCAGTTCCAACATCAAATTCAAACATCAGACCTTGAGTTTGACATGATGATCAGAAGCTTCAGACCAACCTGTAACCTCCTTCCAACCCTGCCAACTTTCCCGACTTTCCTATTATGTCAGTGCTCACAAATCCATCACATCCCAAATGAATTCTGGAGATATTATTGAGTGTTTATGCCATTTGATTCGATTCCTTTCCTCTTCCCTGCCGGCATGCCACTTATATCCCAATTCAGGGACCCTCTCACAAGAGTATGTTAAGATCAGAGAATCATTCCTTGTTGGAAGCAAGAGCCACAGAGGAGCTGCCAAGGGAATTCAAAGGACAAGGTTCCTACTCCAGATATTTTCGGTACCAGAGACAGACTGAGGACTTTGTGCAACGTTAGATCTATGGAGGACCTGTCTCCTTTATCAAAAAATCAATTTCCTCATGTTGACACAAGCATCTATCATAGCGTTCCTGACCACCTTAGATTGATTTACAGCTCTCAATCTGAAAGACATATACTTCCATATCTATATCAGATACAGGCATCAAAAATATCTTCATTTCCTGGTTAGACAAGACCACTTCCAGTACTAAATCTTACCCAGCTACTGTCCCATAGGTATTTACAAAGTACCTTTCCATGGTTGCAAACTTTACACACAATCCCTCTTCAAAAGGTTAGGACGCATGGTAAACAAGAAGAAAATCTCTTCTGCCACCTACACAAAGGTTTCCTTTTATAGGAGCAGGTCTCAGTTCCCTGGAGGGCAAAGCCTTTCTATTAGAAGAAAGATACCTGAAGCATCAATCCACTACAGAGGGGCTTCATCAAGATCCCACTTAGAGGCATGTTCTTTCTAGGCTTCATGGGTTTAGCCACTTATGTTAAAACTTATGCTCAACTCAGGATGAAAAGTCTGCAGCTTTGGCAGATGTTAATTACGGACCAAGCACAGATGGCATGTGCATAAAGTTGACCATTCCAAGTAAGAGATACTGATATCCTTGACATGGTGGACTCAACATTACAGTGTTCTGAGAGGGGTAGCTTTCAACTCTCCAGCCCATCTGAAACAGTCACCTTGGATGCCACCAACAAGGATGGGAAGTGCATTTCAGCAAATACACAGTTCAAGGTCATTGGAGTTCTCAGGAAAACCTGGAAATGAGAGCAAACCATTGGGCTCTCAAATTATGTCTGCCTCACAGCCAGAACAGGTAATGCAATTGTCACAGACAACACAATGACACTGGATTATATCAACAAATAGGGAGGATCTCACACTTCCCAATTCTGCAAAGAAGCAGTTGCATTATGGGATTGCTGTATCCAGCACCACTTTTATCCCATAGCTCTACACCTAGCAGGCAAGGACAACTGCCTGGTAGATCAGCTGAACAGAGATGTAACAGAGCTTCATGAATTGTCATTAAAGAAATATATAGATGAGATCCTCACCTTGCAGGGTTGCACATAATACAGTTAGATGATTTATGAACGAACTTGCTGTGATGCTTCCTGGGGGTACCCAGGGTTGTGAGGCACCTCACCACCATCTGCCTTTAGTGCGAGGAAGCCTTGTCTGTGCCTGGCAAGGGTCATACCCCTGGATTGTTCTGTCCATGGACCCTCACAGAATTCACAGATCTACTATTCCCAAAGAAACAGTATACCTCAGCTTACCAGTTACATCTCAGGATCACTGCTTACCTCAATTTACAGCACTTAGATATGGTTATAGTGAAATCGGGTAAAAGTTTATTTAACAAATAATGGAGCTTCAAGAAGAAGCAAATAGACTTAATGGAAATAAATATTTATCTATAAAATAAAGTTGTAACATGCTTTCTAGAGCCTAAACTTAATTAACAGGACAACCTGCCTCATAAATGTTGGCTCACTCAAAGACTCACCCCCAGGGTTAAACAGCCAGACCAGCTATGATGCTCTGCTTATAAAACAAACACACTAGCAGCTTGTCCCTTAGGTTAAGGTGTATCTGTGCAACCCCAAAATAGTTCAAACAATCCATTTTCTTCACTGCAAACAGTGTATCCCCTGCTGGTTGTTTTTCCTGCAGAGAAACTCCTCTGGGGACTTTACAGTCTCTTATTAGCATTTTACTCAGTCTGCAAATAGGCATCCATTGTGAACTATCCAATATTCAATTTACATACAGCCAGCCATCTAGAGCATCTCCTGCTTGAAAGAAACTTGTTTTATCCCCTCTTGGTCACCAATCCCAACTCACAAACCTTAAGTTTGTGTATATATCTTCAGTGTATATATACATAACTCATTACATATTATGCATCCATACAGTTTGCAATGGATATGATATCCGTGTGACACAGGCTTTCAGTAGAGACCTTATACGAGACCCTTTGATGTACTATTATGTAGAGACCAGATCCAGGGGATCCATTTAGCCCTATGCCCTGCTGTGCCCTCTGCCTGTGGATACTCAGAGATCCCTGGGTCATACTTGCCAAAATATATCCACAAATAAAGGATCCAATACCATCATGGTATCTCAATTTACTCCTTAAACAGCTAATGACACTTCCCTTTGAGCCTATGGAAGACTGCTGTCTTTACCATCTATCTATAAAAATTGCTTTCATAGTAGCCACAGCCTCAGCTAAGTAAATGAGTGAACTACCACCACATGGCTCATCAGGTATCATCTACAAGGATACAGTGGCCTCTCCCCTAATCCTAGATTCCTTCCCAAGGTGGTACCTGACTTTCATGTTAATCAGAATTTTTTCCCCTAGGGTTACACTCTCATAGGGGAGTCAAAGTTGCATATGTTAGATGCTAAAAGAGCTCTGGCTTACTGTATTACTAGAATCAAGCAATTTCAGAAATCCTCCAGTCTCTTTATTTCATATGCAGACAGCCATAAAAGACACACACTCTCTTCAGACCCCTATCTAGTGGGGTTAGACAGGGCATAGAGGAAATCTATAAGCTAGCATTCATTCCACCCCTTCTTTGGATTGGGTCATACTATCAGAGCAACTGGTACCTCCATCAATTGCCTTAGACATGTCCCAGTTGCAGAGCCCTATAGGGCTGCTACTTGGAGCTCCACACATACTTTTTACAAAATTTCTCCCTAGACCTAACGTCTGTTTGATGGAGCAGTACTATAATTCCTATTCAACTGGAACTCTGAGTCCCACCTTTCATGATGGAGTGCTGCTTGCCAAACTATCCTGTGAGTGGGACTGTGCAGCAAACACCTGAAGAAGAAATGGAGGTTACTTACTTGTAACTGCAGGTTTTGTGGGGATGGGCTCTGCACTCCCCACCCACATTCCTGGGAATCCTAATGGAATTTTGACTTGAGGAGGCAAGGTTGGAAGGAACTGTGGCAGCAGGAAGTGCCACACCTCCTCTCATAGCCTCACCTTCAGAATTTGCAGGAACACAGAAGAGAGAGGTAGGGAGGGGTTCATGAGCATTCTTAGGGGCTCTGCTACAAAAAGGATCCACCAACTCAACTGCACCCGCCAGTGCGTCCTGTGAGTAGGACCACGCAGGTTCCATCTCTAAGATTTCCAGTTACGGATACGTAACAGTTATATCTGTTCCGTTTACTTACAGAGAGCTAGTTTTCTTGATATCACATAAATCAATTCCCATTCTGTCCTCTAAGTGAAGTACAGTATGTACTGAAAGTTCACTCAGTAATCTGTAACATTGTAGAACCACTTTACAGATATTTGAGGAAGGATGACCTAGTGGTAATGCATAGACCTGTGAGTTAGGGAATGAAAGCTCTATTCCCAGCTTTGCTACTGCGTGGCTGTGCGACTTTGGGTAAGTCACTTACTTCTTGTAGTCCCATAGCTATAGAAGTACAAAACAAAATATTCAACACCACTTTTTATTTTTGTTTATAGGTGCTGGAGTCATTGCAATCAAGAATTAATTAATCCATGCTCATTAGCTTTGCTTTATTTTTACTTAAGAGTTTTCTGGAATAACATTTTGCATTCTACTCTGGTATGTATTATTCCATTGTCTCATTCATCAGTACAGTTAGAGCCCAGGACCTGCCTTTGTATTGATCTAACACACATTTCTAAACTTATTGCAGATCTACTTCATGGGAACCTTTCTTGTGTCAATATTGATTGCATTTGCAGTGCAATATTTTCAGTCTCTGTCTGGTAAGTATTTGCCACTGTCAGACTGAAATAATCTAGAAAAAAATAATTCTAGACATAAAATAGGGAACTTTAAAGATATAACAGACTTCAAGATTTGGTGCCAGCATGCGGTTCATATATAATTTAAAGCAAGTAATGTCCCACAAATTCAGTCTCTTAATTGCAGGAGTAGATCTAACTCATGCAAGTAGTCCTATTGCCTTCCAAAGCATCAGCATGAGTAAGGGTGTGCAGACCCAGGCCTCAAGCACAGAATTATAATTTTGCACCAGATCAGTAATTTGGAACTGTGTATTGATATTTGCCATTTCCCCCCCAGGAACAATTTCACCATTCTTTCACTAATTTTAACCAAACACAATTTGATTGGAGGAGCTGAAAATCATTTTTATTATGTTGTATAGCATTGTAGCACTCTGCTTTATTTCAGCATCCTAAGTAAGATACTGTTTTTACCTTTTCATCCTCCAAAAAGCTATTAATAGATGTACAAGTGAATTAAGGGCTTTTGTTACTAAGGCCTTGGCTGTTTTTAACATAATTATTGTAGCTTGAAAACTGCAGCTTCCTTTTGTTTGGAATGATAGTCATAGAAATGGGAAAAGATCTAGTAATTAGAGAGCCCATCTCTCTGCCAGTGCAGGATTACCCCCTTGGGGAAAGTATTCCACAATACACCTCACTATTATACTGTTTTCCCTGAAATCAAGCCTAAACTTTTGGTTTAGGAATTTTTTCCTCCTAATGCATTCTGAATTTTCATACTCTTCATCATACCCAGTGTACTATCCTCATTTTGTAATTCCTCTCCCTTCTTGATGTTCACACCCCTCAGATATTTGTTATCATGGCCCTTCGTAGTCATCACTTCTCCAAGTAATACATACTTAACTCTCTGAATCCTACATTACAAATCACTCCTTCCAGCCCCATGCGCATCTCTTTTCCTCATCTCTGTACTCCTTCTTCTTCTTCTTGAAGTACAGTTAACTAGAGTAATGGGAATAAAACACAAAAAATAATGGACAGACAGTTCAGTAATGTCAATTTCATGTGTCCTATTCTAGTAAAATATTTTTATATAACTAGAGTTGGGTTAAACAGCAGTAAGAAGATTTTTAATCTGTCCTTGAAATAAAAGTTCAGAGAAGTAATTAGTATCACAGGAGAGGTTATACTTATTACCACTTTTTTTTTTTGTTACCATTTGTGTTAAGCCTTTCTGATGCTTTGACCATCACATTAGGTACTGAAGTCTGAATGATGACTAATTTAAACCTGTTGTTAAGGCTGTGATTATGAAGATTCCTAGTATAGCATTAACTTCAAGAGATAGTAACTTGAAGGAACAGATCATTTCCTTTTATAGTCCTTATGCTTATCACCTTGTGAATAGTCAGACTAATGAGTTTATGACTTCAGGTGATTGTTGCCACCAGATTCAGTGGGCTGTATTCTGCACCCTGACTGAGCTGCATGGGCAGTGGAGCCAGTTGGGCTTCCCTCATCCATGCCACCCAGTTCCAGTGTAATAGTTACTGGGGAGCACCTCTGACTTACACCAGTGGGCAGAAGCTCATACTTTACACCAGTACACAGTCAGTCATAGAAGAGCAAGAGTGGGTCAAAATGAATCTAACAGACTGGAAAATCCTGCCCATTGCTTTCTTTTCTGATAGGGAGGAAGTAGAGAATCGATGTTGGGGCCCCATATCAGGCCTCAGTCTCCTAGAATTTTTTTTTTCAGTTTAAAGGAATATTACAGACAAAAAACCATTGTCTAGGGGGGAAAGTGCTCCTGATGTGCAATAGACAGTAAATCATCGGTCAACAAAGCTGAAGAGCATGATCAGCCACAAATAAAAAAAGAGAGCAAAGGTAGGCATGTATCTAAGGACAAGACAATTTTTGATCAGCAAACTATGGAAGAAATATGGACAAATTATGGAAAGAGAGTTTCCATTATATTATATTTTCTTGCACACTTAAAAATGTTATCGTCTACTCTTCGTAGAATGGGTGTATGGTGACAGGCTTATTACTGTAACCAAATAAAGTAAAATCGGTTACTAAGGCTATGTCTACACTGTGCCACAGTGTGGACGGCAGGGTTGTGAATTGCAGAATACACCAAAATGTTGCACACAAACTACCCTATGTGGACACTGCTAGTGCAAACTAAAAGATACTAGTTCCCGTTAATGTAGTCCTCTCTCTAAAGCTAACTTTTACTTTGCACTAGCAGTGTCACACGAGACAGTTAGTGCTCAATACTTGGGTGTGTCCTGCAGTTCACACCCCGTGTCATCAGCCATACTGCAGCACAATGTAGACAAGCCCTAAATCAGTGGTTCTCAAATTTTGTACTGGTGACCCCTTTCATATAGCAAGCATCTGAGTGCAACCCCCCTTATAAATTAAAAACACTTTTTAATACATTTAACACCATTATAAATGCTGGAGGCAAAGTGGGTTTTGGGGTGGAGGCTGACAGCTCACAACCCCCCATGTAATGACCTCGTGACCCCCTGAAGGGTCCTGAACCCCAGTTTGAGAATCCCTGCCCTAAGTGAAAGTACAATACTATCCTAGGCAGGATTTGAAAAATCTCCATCAACACTTTAGATATAAATTATGTTTTGGAAAATAATCTCTCATAATCACAAATATTCCTTTATAGATATAAAATATACTGAATTATTAAGAAATAAGACTTACAACATATATAAATTGTTCACAGATACATTCTAAACTTGATTTTGAAAGCCCTGTCCTTTATTACCATATGCAATTGATATAATTTAGGGGCCATCGTAATGCATACACACAAAGGGGCACAGTTAAAGTTACACTGGGATACTTATTTTGACATTTCCTAATTTTTGAATGCTTGATTTTTCTTTTGTGTAGTTTTATTTAGATGTTTGTATGGGAGCCAGATAGGTACGTGTATACTTTGTATACAGTTCTACATTTCAATATTTATTCTGTATTTGTGTTTTTTCTACAGCCAATGATTCTCAGGCACCACGGCCAGAACAATTTCCAGATGTACATTCTTCCACTGAAAACACCAATGACACTAGAGCAACAGAGCAAGAGGAATCTACTCTTACAAACAATGTAGCTCAGCATCCCCATTTGATCAGCTGAGGGGTAATTCTCTGAAAGATTGGAATTCCAAAGCAAACATTAGAATGGCATGGTCTTGAGCAGTTACAATACTGAGAGTTCACAACTGTATAGAATGGTATTAACTATGTACTCCATGGGCTAAATCCTGCTCTTAGTTAGACCTGGGCAAACCCAGTGATCTAATCTATCTGTTATATAAGGCAGAAGGAAATTTTTAAAAAACCAAACCAAGAATACATGTTGATTATCTCATGAGATTATATGTCTGCATGCATTGTATAGTCTTGTTTTTGATGGGAATAGAAAAACGGGTGAAATCCTGACCCCACTGAAGTCGGTGACAAAACTCCTGTTGATTTCAATATGGCTAAGATTTCACCCACGGTATGTAATATTTGACTAACAGTCTTTGCCCACATTTAGACGCAAGGCTAAATTTCCTGTAGCCCTGTTCCTGGAGGCTTGGCAGCCAGTCTTTGTTTGCTTTGAATGTATCGGGTAGCTGCACAAGAGCAACTGATTTATAGGGAGCAGCTCCCTTTACCAAAAAATACAAAAAAAAGTGGCAGTGTCACAGTAAATCAGGGAACAGCTTCTTCTCAAATTCTTATATGGGTAACATAGGAAGGGATTTCTCTCCAGTTTTACAGTATATCTTATATTGTCCTTGAACTAAGTTACTGATCAGGTGTCATTTCCATTAATTAATATGGTTTATACAGCACTAGTGCAGTGGGGTCTTTGATTCCATGTCTAGAGGTCCAGTAGGCTACGGTAATACAAATGATAATAAATAATAAAAGTGCTAGTTAGGACAGGCAGGATAACAGGATATACGGGAAGTAATCATACAAAGCATAGATCTCATCTGTCTGATTTTAAAGCTGCACAAAGTGAGTGGATGTAGGAAGGAATGACTGTATGTGTTCAGCAGGTGTGTGTATAGGCCATAGGTAATTGTATCCATTTATGCATTATTGTCGGTTAAATCTAATCTCTTTGCACTGCTTTATTTACAAGAGTAAATAAAATTATTTTTCTATTGCTAACTGTATGGTAACTGGCTTATTTGTCTTTTTATCTTGCGCTACAGTTAGGATAGTTCTACACAAATCTTATATCCACAAATTGGCTTTAGAGGATATAATCTGTGCAGGTAATCTCATCATCAAACTGTGATCAAGCAGTGCTCCACTATTTGTAGCCTTTTCAGAAAAGCTCAGCTGCAAATGGGGTTTTCCCCCTGTGGAAAGTCCTGACTTTTCATTGAAAAAAACAAAAACCAAAACATTTTCACACTTTGACCAAAAAATCTGAAAATTTTCAAGAAAAGCAGATCCTGTCAGCAAAAATTTTCATTTAGTCAAAAACCCAATTTGTGTCACTTTTTTTGGGCCATCCCCAATGTTCAGTTCAGCAACATCATCACAATATCCATTATTAGCACGAACTATTTTTACCAAAGTCTAGTTATTTTCAGTAATAAAAACTTGAATGGTAGAATTGCTTGTTTGTTTATAAAATAGTACACTTGTAGTTGAAAAGCCATGTGATCAATCTAGTTCTATTTACCTAGGGCCTGAATCACAAGAACCTTTTACCCTGCTCTAGCAACATAAGGGGCCATAAGGTCAGCATTAATTAAATGTAAAATGTAAATTATAATCAGGCACCTAGTGTATTGTATTGTTTTTATCCATTGCAAATAAGTGCTCATTTCTATTGAGCCTGTGTTCAAGTGTAAAATTTTGCAATGCTACATTTGATCACAAACAGTACACACACATCTTTGGACTTTTGGCAGAATTCTAATATTATATATCAAGGGTAGACAACCTGTGCAAGCATGCTGAAGTGGCACACGAGCTGATTTTCAATGGTGCTCACACTGCACAGGTCCTGGCCACGGTCTGGGGGGCTCTGCATTTTAATTTAATTTTAAATGAATCTTGTTAAACATTTTAAAAACCTTATTTACTTTACATACAACAATAGTTTAGTTATATATTATAGACTTATAGAAAGAGACCTTCTAAAAATGTTAAAATGTATTACTGGCACACAAAACCTTAAATTAGAGTGAGTGGATTTACACTAAACATGCATGAAAATTAGGCCCAGTGATGCTAACACTTTTGTATGAAACATTTCTAGTACTTGTGTGGCACCACTGAGCCCGTGCCATTTTACAAGAATGCAAGACGACACAGACATTCCCGTAGGGCTAACGTTCTAAAGTAATGGAGCTCTGACAGTTTACACTAGCTGCAGATCTGCCCCTATATGGACAAAGTACCGTACAACGATACAAGAAGCGTGGTGTGACAGGTTGATCCACCACTCTGGAGTGCCATCTGATGTACTGGGGTACCACTGAGCCCGCCTATATCCACAGCCTGGTTTCCCTTAACACTGTCCTGCTGAACCAGGCCCTCAAGCCTCCGTGAGCACACACACAGTAGGACACACCCAGCTGCAGAAGACACAGATATGAAATCAGCTCTGCCTGGGAAGACTCAGCTAGGAAATTGCCCAGCACTCACTGCACAGCCCCCCACTGGGATGCAAACCCAAAATTGTATTGTCTTTCACTGACAGAGAACTGTACAACATAAGCTTATTAAATTCACCTCCTCCCTCAATGTGGAGGAAGTATGCACAGCTTCCCTCTCCCCGTTATGATTCCACAAACTAGGTTTAGAGAAAACAAAACAAGTTTATTAACTCAAAAGACAAATTTTAAATGATAGCAAACAGCTCAAAGCAGATTACTGAGCAAATAAAACAAACTGCAAACTAAGCTTAATACACTTAAGAAACTGGTTACAAAAACGAGAAGTCCTTGTGCACCTTAAAAGCTAACAAATTTATTTGAGCATAAGCTGTGTGGCTAGAACCCACTTCATCAGATATATAGTAAAAAATACAGGAGCAGGTATAATACATGAAAGATGGGGTGCTTTACCAAGTGAGGTCATCTAATTAGATAAATCAATTAAGCAGGATACCAAAAGAGGAAAAAAACTTTTGAAGTGGTAAGAGAGTGGCTCATTACAGGCAGTTGACAAGAAGGGTGAGTAACAGGGAGAACCTAATATGAAGCTGATACAGACTACATGGATACTACTGAAACTGGTTACAAGCAGTAATTTCTCACCTTAATGTTGTTATGGCAGATAGCAGAGGTCTTGAGACAAGCTACTCTTGCTTGCAGCTTAAAACTCTAGCATTTCTTTCACAGGCTAGATACCATTTCCAGCCTGGGCTCAGCTCTTCTCCTGCCCCCTCAATCCTGTATCTTAGAAGTTTTCAACAGTCATCGGGGCAGGGATTCAGTGAAGATTCTGTTCAATATCTCATCATGATTTAGATAACGGCCAGAAAGCACACTTATAAAGTTGTGGATGATTCCAAGCTGGGAGAGGTTGCAAGTGCTTTGGAGGATCGGATTAAATTCAAAATGATCCAGACAAACTGGAAAATGGTCTGAAGTAATAAGATGAAATCAACAAAGACAAATGCAAAGTACTCACTTAGGAAGGAACAATCAGTTGCACACATACAGAATGGGAAATGACTGCCTAGGAAGGAGTAATGCAGATAGGTGTCTGGGGGTCATAGTGGATCAAAGCTAAATATAAGTCAAGAGTGTAACACTGTTGCAAAAAAAAGCATCATCTTCTGGATGTATTAACAGGAGTATTGTAAGCAAGACACGAGAAGTAATTCTTCCACTCTACTCTGTGCTGATTAGGCCTCAATTGGAGTATGTGTCCAGTTCTGGCACACATTTCAGGAAAGATATGAACAAATT
This sequence comes from Chelonoidis abingdonii, assembly GCF_003597395.2. Classification (NCBI taxonomy): domain Eukaryota; kingdom Metazoa; phylum Chordata; order Testudines; family Testudinidae; genus Chelonoidis; species Chelonoidis abingdonii. The sequence continues at coordinate 109,739,077 of NC_133773.1, forward strand.
GGAGAAAGTCCAGAGAAGAGCAACAAAAATTAAAAGTCTAGAAAACATAACCTATGAGGAAGATTGAAAAAATGGGTTTGCTTAGTCTGGAAAAGAGAGACTAGAGGGGACATATAAGGTTTCAAGCACATAAAAGATTGTTACAAGAGGAGGAGAAAAATTGTTCTCTAACTCTGAGGATAGAACACAGAGCAATGGGCTTAAATTGCAGCAAGGGAGGTTTAGTTGGCATTAGGAAAACTTTCCTACTGTCAGAGTGGTTAAGGGATAGGTACATAGACAATATTCTCACTTCAGAAATGATTACACGCATACAAGTAGGAATCATAGTCAGTACATCATCCTTTCCAATTATATCTCACGTGACCCATCTGCGTAAAATCATCTTAGATATGCTATAATCATATTATAACAATATTTCTACGAAGAATGTCGGATGTAGTGTCACAGGTTGCACATACGTTGTGATTTACAAGTGAGTTTTTGTTTGCCTGGGTTGTTTCATAAAGATAAATAGAACAGGGGGAGAGAGCTTGGCAGAGGAGTCTGGGGGTGTGGACCTCACTGGGGGATCCAGATGCTGAGTGAGAGGGGCTCGGGTAGAGATCCAGGTGCCAGTCATTCTGGAATGTATTAGCAGGAATGTTGTAAGCAAGACAGGAGAAGTAATTCTTCCACTCTACTCTGTGCTGATAAGGCCTCAACTGGAGTATTGTGTCAAATATGGGTTTCACATTTCAGAAAAGATGTGGACAAATTGGAGAGAATACAGAGAAGAGCAACAAAAATGATTAAAGGTCTAGAAAACATGACCTATGAGGGAGATTAAAAAAACTGGGTTTGCTTAGTCTGGAGAAGAGTAGATTGAGAGGGGACATAACAACAGTTTTCAAGTACATAAAAGGTTGTTACAAGGAAGAAGGAGAAAAATTGCTCTCCTTAACCTCTGAGGATAGGACAAGAAGCAATGGGTTTAAATTGCGGCTTAGGTTAGACATTAGGAAAAACTTCCTGTCAGGGTGGCTAAGCACTGGAATAAATTGTCCAGGGAATTGGAGATTTTTAAAAGTGGGTTAGACAAACACCTGTCAGGGATGGTCTAGATAATACTTAGTCCTGCCATGAGTTCAGGGGACTGGACTAGATGACCTCTCAAGGCATAGGTGCTGACTCTGTGAGTGTTCAGGGGCTCAAGCACCCATGGGAAAAAAAATGGTGCCCAGCACCCACCAGCCACAGCTGTTGGGTGGGGCCACCAATCAGCTGTTGGGCAGTTGGCGGCAGGTGCTCGGGGGAGGGCAGGGAGCAGTGAGCAGCAGGCCTCGGGAGGGAGTGGAGTGGGGGAAGGAAGAGGTGGAGCAAAGGCAGGGCCTCAGGAGAGGGGGCAGAGCAGGCACGGGGCCTCGGGGTAGAGCAGGGATGGAGCACCCACTGGGAAAAATAAAAGTTAGCACTTGTTTTCTCGAGGTCCCTTCCAGTCCTATTGTTCTATGATTACAACAGAAGCCATGTGAAGAGTAATTAACGATCAAGTAATGTGAAGATAAATACTACTTTACAATAAGATTGAATTAATTAATGCTGAAATAACAGAGATTAAATTAAGTTATTGTCCTTTACTTGTGATAATAACTGATTTTTGGGAAGTCATTACTATTATAAAACCTAGACAACCAGAAGTTGGATTTTTTTTCTTAAAGAAAGAAAACTGAGTAGTTCCAGAAAACACTAGGTCTGAAATGGAAAATTATCAATTTAGTTATATTTAAAAGTGGTTTTCCTACATTGAAGCAGAGAATAGAATTCTTCAAGTTTATATTTTCTATAACCTATTTTTAAGATTTAGGTTGGCTAAAGAGTAGTGAAAGAGCTCAGAAGTATAGCACCAAAAACAAGTTACTAACCAAAATTCATTTCATACTAGAAAAGAAAGAGTGAGTGTGTGTATGAAAGCAGCAAAGAGTCCTGTGGCACCTTATAGACTAACAGACCTATTGGAGCATGAGCTTTCGTGGGTGAATACCCACCTCGTCAGATGAGTGTGTGTGAGAGAGAGAGTGAGTGCACAATAATCCATCACAAACATGACTGCTTCTAGCAATGTTCCATCACTCGAGTAGTACCATGCATAACCAGGTTTGAGGTTTTGGGGTTTCTTTCTTTGTATTATTTCTATTGGTGTCAGCTTTGCATCACCTGCAGCAAAATACAAATGATAACATGGCAACATTGCAAAGTATTAGAGACCTGATTTTCCAAAATGGGTACATAATTGTGCATCTAATTTGTGCACAGTTACAACAAAGGAATAAGCACATGTGTGTCTGTATCTGCAAATAGCCAGTTAGTCATAGCACAATAATAATATTGATAACATTTATGTACGTCAAAGAACTTTGATAAAAAAGAATGTTGCCTAATGAATAGGGCACAGGGCTAGAATTCAGGAGACATAGTTTCAATTCCCAGCTCTGCTGCTTGCCAGCTGTGTGACCTTGGGTAAGTCACATCACTGCAGTTCACCTCAGTTTCCTCAACTGTAACATGGAGATAATGATAATAACCTCCTTTGTAAAAAACTTTGAACTCTATGGATGAAAAGTGCTAAATAAGAGATAGAACTTACTATTATTATCAGCAGAAACATGGACAATAGTATCCAATTTACAGAGGGGATCATTGAAATACAGAGACATTCAGACCTAGATTGAAACAAATAAAGTCCATTTTAATCAATGGGTAGCGCAGGTGCTTACTGCTTCTGCTAAATAGGCCAGAGGAGTCTCAAATCAGACATCCAAAATTAGAGGACATGCTGAAAATTCGGTCATGTGAATTACCTAGAGTCACAGGTTGAGTTAGTGGCAGAATAGACACAGAATTCAAGTGTTCTCAGTCGCCCTAGGCACTGAACTATGCTCTCCCCTAATTTGTGTGGGGATGAACTTTAAGCATACAATTCTGCATGCGTATTGGAGTGTGTAGTTACACATAAACATGCATGAAAATTAGGCCCAGTGATGCTAACACTTTTGTATGAAACATTTCTTAGTACTTGTGTGGCACCACTGAGGCCCGTGCCATTTTACAAGAATGCAAGACGACACAGACCATTCCCTGTAGGGCTAACGTTCTAAAGTAATGGAGCTCTGACAGTTTACACTAGCTGCAGATCTGCCCCTATATTGGACAAAGTACCGTACAACGATACAAAGAAGCGTGGTGTGACAGGTTGATCCACCACTCTGGAGTGCCATCTGATGTACTGGGGTACCACTGAGCCCGCCTATTCCACCAGCCTGGTTTCCCTTACACTGTCCTGCTGAACCAGGCCCTCAAGCCTCCGTGAGCACACACACAGGTAGGGACACACCCAGCTGCAGAAAGACACAGATACTGAAATCAGCTCTGCCTGGGAAGACTCAGCTAGGAAATTGCCCAGCACTCACGTGCACAGCCCCCCACTGGGATGCAAACCCAAAATTGTATTGTCTTTCACTGAACAGAGAACTGTACAACATAAGCTTATTAAAATTCACCTCCTCCCTCAATGTGGAGGAAGATATGCACAGCTTCCCTCTCCCCCGTTATGAATTCCACAAACTAGGTTTAGAGAAAACAAAAACAAGTTTATTAACTCAAAAGACAAATTTTAAATGATAGCAAACAGCTCAAAGCAGATTACTGAGCAAATAAAACAAACCTGCAAACTAAGCTTAATACACTTAAGAAACTGGTTACAAAAAACGAGAAGTCCTTGTGGCACCTTAAAAGCTAACAAATTTATTTGAGCATAAGCTATTGTGGGCTAGAACCCACTTCATCAGATATATGAAGTAAAAAATACAGGAGCAGGTATAAATACATGAAAGGATTGGGGGTTGCTTTACCAAGTGTGAGGTCAGTCTAACGACATAAATCAATTAACAGCAGGATACCAAAAGAGGAAAAATAACTTTTGAAGTGGTAAGAGAGTGGCTCATTACAGGCAGTTGACAAGAAGGTGTGAGTAACAGGGAGAACCTAATATGAAGCTGATACAGACTAACATGGATACTACTGAAACTGGTTACAAGCAGTAATTTCTCACCCTAAATGTTGTTTTATGGCAGATAGCAGAGGTCTTGAAGACAAGCTACTCTTGCTTGCAGCTTAAAACTCTAGGCATTTCTTTCACAGGCTAGATACCATTTCCAGCCTGGGCTCAGCTCTTCTCCCTGCCCCCCTCAATCCTTGTATCTTAAAAGTTTTCAACAGTCATCGTGGGCAGGGATTCAGTGAAGATATCTGTTCAATATCTTCATCAATGATTTAGATAACGGCACAGAAAGCACACTTATAAAGTTTGTGGATGATTCCAAGCTGGGAGAGGTTGCAAGTGCTTTGGAGGATCGGATTAAAATTCAAAATGATCCAGACAAACTGGAAAAATGGTCTGAAGTAAATAAGATGAAATTCAACAAAGACAAATGCAAAGTACTCCACTTAGGAAGGAACAATCAGTTGCACACATACAGAATGGGAAATGACTGCCTAGGAAGGAGTAATGCAGATAGGGTTCTGGGGGTCATAGTGGATCACAAGCTAAATATAAGTCAATAGTGTAACACTGTTGCAAAAAAAAGCAATCATCATTCTGGGATGTATTAACAGGAGTATTGTAAGCAAGACACGAGAAGTAATTCTTCCACTCTACTCTGTGCTGATTAGGCCTCAATTGGAGTATTGTGTCCAGTTCTGGGCACCACATTTCAGGAAAGATATGAACAAATTGGAGAAAGTCCAGAGAAGAGCAACAAAAATTATTAAAAGTCTAGAAAACATAACCTATGAGGGAAGATTGAAAAAAATGGGTTTGCTTAGTCTGGAGAAGAGAAGACTGAGAGGGGACATGATAAGAGTTTTCAAGCACATAAAAGATTGTTACAAGGAGGAGGGAGAAAAATTGTTCTTCTTAACCTCTGAGGATAGAACACAGAGCAATGGGCTTAAATTGCAGCAAGGGAGGTTTAGGTTGGACATTAGGAAAAACTTTCCTAACTGTCAGAGTGGTTAAGGGTAATAGGTACATAGACAATATTCTCAACTTCAGAAATGATACACGCATACAAGTAGGATAATCATAGTCAGTACATCATAACCTTTCCAATTATATCTCACGTGACCCATCTTGCGTAAAATACATCTTAGATATGCTATAATCATATTATAACAATATTTCTACGAAGAATGTCGGATGTAGTGTCACAGGTTGCACATACGTTGTGATTTACAAGGTGAGTTTTTTGTTTGCCTGGGTGTTTTCATAAAGATATGATAGAACAGGGGTAGGCAACCTATGGCACGCATGCCAAAGGTGGCACACAAGCTGATTTTCCATGGCACTCACACTGCCCAGGTCCTGGCCACCAGTCCAGGGGGCTCTGCATTTTAATTTAATTTTAAATGAAGCTTCTCAAACATTTTTAAAACCTTATTTACTTTACATACAACAATAGTTGTTATATATTATAGACTTATAAAGAGACCTTCTAAAATGTTAAAATGTATTACTGGCATGCAAAACCTTAAATTAGAGTGACTAAATGAAGACTCGGCACAGCACTTCTGAAAGGTTGCCAACCCCTGTGATAGAATGTGAGCTAGATTCGATGACTGAGCTATTGAAAGAGACCTGCAGTGAGATTAGTACCAGTAAGTGTTTTTAAAGGGAATCTTGGATGAGAGCAAGATTGCTTAGTGCACTGGGCAGAAGGTGATGGCCCAGACAGAGAACAGCATGGAAAATAGCCCAAAATCCTGAGTGAGAGTAGGTGACTAAGGGCTATGCAGTCCTGGAAGAGTAGAATGAATGTAGTACATGAGCCAGAGTATAGTAGGACAGATATGTAAACAGGATTGGGACTATGCAAAACCTTGGGAGTGAAGATCAAGAGCCAGAGTCTTAGTCACTCTAAGGCCCCTTTAGACCACTCTAGGCACAAGTAAACTTTAAGGCCCTTTGTATGCTGCAGTGTAAAGGGATTTTAATGAAAACATGAATCGGGAGCAGCGTGTCTGAACCTGAAGCAGAATAAAATAGCATATCTGTCATACTTTCAGCCTCCGTGCGTTTACAGTATATGCCTTGCACAGAACTCGTGTCAAGTAGTGATTGCACTCCCATAAGCCTGCTCCTGTTAGACATTTACACCGTACTTGGCTTTCATGCAGGAAGTAGCATGATGTGTAGGAAATCAAAATAAATATTGATGACAAGGATATAAATAATTCAGTTCAAGTATTTCATTGTAGATATTACTAGAAATATGGTTTTCAGTAACACCTAAATCCTATTGATTCACAAGGGGGAACATAGGCACCTAAAGCCTATTGATTTACAAGGAGATTTTTCCGCAAATATGAAAATCCTATCTTACATTCATAGTCATTGTGGACGAGAGTTACAAAGATATTTTAAGGCCTAAAGATGCAGATAGTGGCATCATGGAGGAGGCAGAACATAGGAACCTAAATGCCACTTTTGGTGCCTGAATCAAAAATTTAGATCCTCAGTACTCCCACGCAGCTGCTGCCTAATGCTGTAAGTGCCTAAATTACCCAGCCTATGTTTCTACCAGTAAAGTTCCCTGGGTACCTACATTTCTGCTGGTGCACATGCCCACACCCTCAATCCTGAGATCACTGAGCAACTCTGTGCCTAATTCATACCTAAGCCCCAGCCAATTCACAGACTAAGTATTCCCCGCTCTGACTTGCCTGCAGGGACTGATCTGGTAGACATGTTCAGCAGCTGCTTTAGCCTCTAGTATTGAATGGAGCAGGGACTGGAACCCAGGCCTGAGGAGACGGGTTCTTCCTAGAAGTTGGGAGAGGATGAGCCCCTGCCCCTGCCCCTCCTCTTCTCCCCAAGGTCCTGTCCCCCTGGTCAAGCCAGAGCCAGTCCAGGGGGCCTGGGCCTTTCCACTTGCCTGGGATGGGGGATCTCAAAGGCAGCCTCTGGCCTGTGTCCCCACGTCCTGGGCAGCCCACTCAGGGCAGGTAGAGTCTGGGACTCCCCACAGCTGCCCTCAGGGCTCTTACCCCCGACCTGGCTCTAGCTTGCAGCCTGGCCTGGAAGCGGGGTCTCAGAGGCCAAAGACCCATCGCCAGACCATAGGTAAGACACACCCAGGCTGCTGTGGGAAGATGTGGGCCAACCATCTGCCAGTAGCAAAAAGTGAATGTGCCATCGCCTCTTGGCTCCCCCTGCTCTGGCACCCCTGACCAGGTCTCCCACATCCTGGGGTGAATGCACTAACTACTGTGCTTTTGGCTAAAAGGGGACACCACCTCTTCTTTGCTTTTACTTAAGAAAAGAGTGGCCTGATTTAGGAACCTAATGCCAGGAAAGGGATAACGGCTGGAACTCCCCAATGGAGGAAGGAATCTCCCTGTAGTCCAGAGTTGGTGGCCTAACTCCCTTTGAGAGTTGGGTGGGCCTTAGGCTGCACCTTTCTCCTCAGCAGTTCCTTAATGGCTAGTTTAAGTAGTTCTCCCCTTAGTGTACTTGCGTCTGTGAATTCCATTGTTAGACACCTAACTCCCCTTGGATGGGGAGCCAAGGCGTCTATCTTGGGGTTGTGAATTCCACTTAATGGCAAGGTGCCTAATCAGGTGCTGTACACTCACCCTAAGTCCCCCTGGTAAATCTAGTAGGATTTTCAAAAGCACCTGGGTAAGTTAGGTGCCTAACTCTCCCGGCCTTTCAGTGGGACCTAGGTTCTTACACTGTAAAAGCACTTTGTAAAGCCTACTAGGTGTCTGTCTGCACCTTTGTAAATTTGGCTCTTTTATCATCTAATCTTCGTTGTTTAGTCAAAATACCTGAACTCTCCAGGCTGTCTTCTATCCCTGCTCTTGTCTCTAACTTTCCTCTTCCCATTCCCTTCTCTGATTTTTTCATGTCTAGCTGTGTCCTTTATCACTCATCCACCTTCCCATTCATCACTAAGGAACATCCGAGCTGCCAGTGCTCCTCGCCATTTCCTCTGAGGTGAACGGGGGGCCCACTGCCCCCGCAAATGGCAGCTTGAGAGAGCAGCAAAGGGACCCAGAAAACAAGAAGGCTGTATAATCCATCCTTTTATTGTGCCCATAATTTTTATGTGACGGTTCTTGTAACTTTATCAAATATTGTTTGCACTCTAAAGACTGAAAACTTTATTGCCCCAGTGTCTGGAGCAAATTTAAACTCAAACAAAGCAGCAAGAAGCAAGTGCATAGAAATTACTGTAATAAATGTCTATACGTGTCGGAAGATCAAGTTATGACGACGTTTGACGTAGATTCATAGATACTAGAGATGGAAAATGCTTTGCACAGCATACAGTTTAACTGAATGCAGTAATAAAAATAAGGGCGCATAATTATGAGGCCAATAAAATAAACACTTTATTATCCATCCTATGCTTAAACCTAGTTAGCAGGGACGATATAGAGCTTGACTTACTACCAAGACTAAACCTTTTCAGTCTTCCAAACTAATAGTTATTATTCAACTACGATGCATTCGATTCTCTTGTCATATATTAGACTAATGTTAAAGGATCTGTTTTGTTAAAAACCAGTCTCTCTATTGCAGTTGCAATTTTTGCAGCCAAGTGTGGGCATAAATGACTTGTAGGTTAAAAACAGGTATTTAGGCACCTAACTGCCCTCATAGATACTCACATTAGTTAATCCCACAATTATTTGAATGTGCAAAATGTGAGACTATATTGAAAAATCAGATCCAAATAACAAAGCTGAAGAGAGATGCACAAACTGCCCTTTGATTGCATTTACTGGCAAATCATTGCAGAATTCTTCCAGTGTTTTGGCTGACAATGCTGGATTTTATACATCTAAAAGTTGTGCTAGAGTTAAGAATTGCAGCCATGGGACATCCAAACTAATTATACTTAGTAGCTGCATCCAATGGATAGGGTATGGCTTCACTGCAGAGTTAATGGAACCATTGTGTTAACCCCCCTCCCATCCACACACAAAACCCTCTCACCCAGGTGTGGTAGCGTTTCAAACCTAGGCTGGCTGGCCTGGCTGTAATAGAGGCTAGAGCTCAGGTGTCACTTTTATTCTGCCTGGTAACTCGTCCATTTTGCTGTAGGGCTGCAGGCTGAACCACTCGAGTACAGCTAGTCATCTGATGCCTTCCCACAATTTTCCCCTCTCCCCTCATGTGCCGCAAAGACAGACAAGTTCTACAATTCAGTGGGAAAGAATCATAGAGCGACTCAGCTTATGGCAGCACAACAAACCATAGGAGATGTCCCCAGAAGTCCTACTGTAGTGCCAGTGGGGACATAGTAACTCCTTTATGCAATGTGGCTGCTCACACCCCAGGCCAGGCTACTGTGGGTGCCAATCACACAAGCTATTGCTATCACGAAGATGTACCCATAGAGATGAAAACTAAAAGAGGCTTGCAATTCAGTTTACAGCACATGAGCTCAGGGAACTGGGTGAAATTGTTTCAAGCAACTGTGGGGTTCGAACTCAGATCAAGGTAAGCAGCAGCATTAGGACTGGGTTTGAGATCTGTGGCAATGGGAATCAGTGGCACAGGTAGGGATGGAGAAACACAGATTTTGGGGCACAATTTGTGTCCACAATTGACCCAGTGCATAGGAGGTTAGTGACCTGTGGGTTTGTTCCCTGCATATACCCTCCTGCACAGCTCTGGCTGGCTTTTCCACAATCCAGTGTGCTAATCCACAGAGCCTGGGTTGTGTCTTCATTAGGGAAAAAAAATGTATTTTAACCCACTTTAACTCACCCGCATTGCAATCCTAGTGAAGACAAGGCAGTTATAATTTCAATCGGCATTATCTGGTGAAGGTAAACCCTAGTGGGGAGTGTAGGGTTTTTCTTCGCCAGCTAACGCAAGTTAAAATTACAGCTGCTTTGTCTCCACTAGGATTGTAACATGGTTTAGTTTAACACTGATTAAAAACACACCTAGTGAAGCCATGTCCCCAGGGAGGATGATGCTGTAGAGTGATAGTGGCCCATTATTCATCTTCCAGTTCCAGGTATGAAGGAGAAGCTTGGTCTCTAATGAGGGGAGCTATAGCTTCACTGCAAAAAGGGTGTATTTTACACTGAGATAACTAGTCCAGTGGAGACAAGCCATTGCAGTTTTTAACCTCAATATGCCTACATGTGAAAAGCACAAATTGCTTTGTCTTCAGGAGAATTTTACCATGTCAGTTCCCACATGTAATCTAAAACCTGGTAAAAACCCACTTTTCCCCCCTAATGTCAATGCATCCTTATAGATTGATTCTGGTACTGTGGAGTTATAAATGACAGACCCAATCTTCAGTGTGATGAGCTCTAATAGGAATAGATTAATGTCATGCTAGGAGTGGGTGAATACACTGAAATGCACCTCAGGCAAATTTTGCCCAATGGAACAAATGTTGAAGTGTCTGCATAGTTGTATTAATAGCCTTCCTGAGGAAGCATTAATCTGCCCTGCTGAAGCTGACCAAAGGATTGATTTTTATTTCATATTCAACCAAGGCCAGGAGAAAGGTCTATTGTCATTTGAAGATATCGGTATATTGCAGTCAAAGGGCAAATTTTCAACTTGATTATCTGGAGATTTCTAAGATGTTTTTCACAGCAGGGTAATATTCAATTGTGTTTTAACAACTTATAGCTGAATATGGCCCTAGGAGCTAGTTCACAAGGAGGATGTCCTAGAGTATGTCTACACTGTAGTGTAAGCCCGTGCTTGAGCCTAGCCTCAAGCCTCTCTCTCCTTGTGTCTACACTGCAGTTGGGCTAACCCAAGGTCCCAGGACCCTGCAGGGCTGGAGGGTCCAAGCTCAAGTTAAGCTGGGACTCAGGGTCCAAGCCCTATTGCTTAGAAGCGTAGACACAGCTCCAGTTGAGTTAGGTCTTGGGAGTCCGCTGGAAGTATGACAAAATTCCATGTGACAACTTCCTTAGTCCTCTCTAGGCCAACAATCTGCAATCTACTCTATTGAAAATGGAAGCCACTCCCACCCTTTGCAAATGGCAGCAGCTCAGGTCAGTATTAACCCATTCTCTTCTGAGCACTGATCTGCAAGCCCATTGTCAGACAGCCTCCTGGCTTTGCAATGGAGCGCGAATCCATCAACCCTTTTGCAAAGCAAGCTACTTCCTGGTAACATGCAGGACAAGCAGTAAAGTTTTTCCACAGTGCATCACGATCATAGGACTAGAGCAGCCACATTTCAGAGGCAAGGGACCCTAGGCATAAGGCTATGGATACTTTGACTTGGGGTGATGCTCTGCTGTGTGGACGTCAGATCCCTAGGTTCAAGTACAGGTTAGAAAAGTCTTAGCCTAGGGTTAAAATACACTGTAGATGTTCAAGTCAAGGGTTCCCTAACATGGGCTAGCTGACTCAAGTCTCACTATCCCTGGGCTTATATTGCAGTATTGACATACCATTAGGCAACTAACTGCCCCTTTAAGCACCTATGTCCAACATTTAGAATCCACTAGCATTTACAAAACACTGCTCAACCGCCAACTAACCTTGTAAGTGCCTAAATTCCCTTGGAACCCAAATTTCTACTAGTAAAGTCCTCTAGATGCCTAAATGTTTATCAGTGGGCATGCACAAAAGTACCTGAGAGCTGAAACCACCAAGCAATTCAGTGCCTAACTCATGCGGAAGCCCAGTGGGATTCACAGACTCCAGCTTTCAGCATCTAAATATCCTTTAACCATCTTTAAAGATCCTTTTGAAAATGGGACTTATGTTCCTAAATCACGTAGGTGCTTTCGAAATTTTCCTCCCTGGGACTGTAACTATGATGATTTGCAAAACAAAAAAATATTGAGTTTTGTTACTAAATTGAGCTCAGTATCTCCTGTGAACTAGGTTTCACATAACATAATACAGTATTTTTTATTATTATTGTCCTTGTGGTTATAGACCCCATTTTACTGCTTTAATCCAATATACCACATGCTGCACAAGACAAAACATTGTCAGGTAATAAAGTGCATAGCATACTATGATACTCCAGCATGTAAAAACCTTTGTTATAGTCATTTCTCTGCACGCATCTCTGTTTTATTTGCAATGTGTTCAAAACAAGGGTTCAAAGGGGGATCTGAACTTTCCAAAGGAAAAAAAAATGTTTGAGAAAGTTTTAGATCAGGTCATTTGACTAAGTGATCAAATATAAAAACAAGACATGAACATTCAGGCTCCAGCCCTCGGTTCCGGTCCAGAAGTGTTGTGCTTAAGTCACCAAAACCAGGTCCAATCTACACTGACTGTCACTGGCCCACAGGGTCCCTAATATCCCTGGGGGTTGTTGGAGTATAGGAATGCCCTGGCTATAGCCCCAGAACCGGCAGCTGGAGGGGTGGTGGATATAAGAGCCTCTACAGCACCTCCACACTGGCTAGGGATCCTCCAGCTGCCTGCCAAGCTGGCTTTGGGGCTGCTTTGTGCTGCCTGAGGACTGCAATGCAGCGCGCTGGGGAAACAGGACCTCAGTGTTTACTTTGACAGACGAGCTCAGGGATTTGACGGCAGTAGCAGAAATGAAGTTACTTTCATTTTAGTTCCCAGAGGACACAACTGTCTAGTTACATTCCCCAGCCATTCTGTCCTACGGAAGATTGAAGGCACTCAATACTTTTTAAAATAAATTAACTTATTATTTGATTTCACTGAGGAGGTTGGTTCCATTTCCATTGCTGTTTCCAGACATGCAGATCCTTAGGGTTACACTAGATGGCTAAAGCATCACCGTACTGTATTAAGGGGTTGGGGCTCAGCTGTGCCTGCACCAGATTTAATCCACTTTCCCAGATGGAGGAAATGAGTAAAATGGGTGATTTGAGCCAGACATGCTGAGATATAAAAAGGCAGCATGTGGCCCAGGGAGATGGGAGAGCCAAGTAGCAGGAGGTTGGTGTCTGATGCCCTATCCCAAGGGAGATGTTTGAGCCTAGGATAGAGAGCTGAAAGAGACTTGAAAGTGACACCAGGAGGGAAGAGAGAGGAGCCCAGGAGTTAGTATGCCAGAGATGAGCAGGAGGGCTGGAAGTATAGAAAGAAGCCCTGAGGGAAAGAAGCAGAGCAGCATGTAGCCATAAGCAGAGCAGCCCTAACTGTTTTGCTGGCAAGGATTGAAAAAGTTTCCAGCCATCCACTCCTAGCTGCTGAGCAATTAAAAAAAATAAATAAAAAAAATTAATCTGACCAATTGGAGTGGTTTAAAAAAAAAAATCTTGAGCAGCACAGCAGTCTGGAGCCCAGGCTGCCCACGCAACCTCCCCTAGTACTGGGTCCTGGCTGTTGGGGCAAGGCAGCCCCATTGGTTAAGGTTCCCAGGCTGGGCCCATCAAAGAGCACAAGGGTAGGTTCCTACTGTACAGCCGCAAGAAGGAGAGTTGTGGAGTCCCTATCCCAAGAGGGGAAGAATTTTGAGCCCAGAGTACAGGCTGAAGAGGGGGTAAAGGTGAGCAGAAGACAAACCTTTGGGGCAGGATGGGCTGTGCACAGCTTAAGCCTAGGGCAAAAGACTGGTTGGTCGTCCGTTTTATTGGATTTTGATACCACAGAAGCAGTGGACTCTTGTGACTTAGCTGGAGGGGCCGAGTCATCTCAGCAACTGAACTGAGCTGATGACTGGAAGAATTAGTCAGAGCTCCAGGAGGGGAAACCTAAGCAGATTGGCTGCATTGCCCTGTGGGGGTTACACACTAGGGCTGCACCCTGTGACATGTCCAGTTAAAATGGGCATATAGCAGTTTCATAGTGATATTTGCATGCAGTGTAAAATTTGACATCCAAGATCTAATTGTCTTTAGTATCTTATTTTACCAGGTCCAAAAGGAGATCTGTGTGTAACATACTCTGGTAAGTGGTCATTCTAATTCAGATTGGCTTCCGTTAGCTAGATCACAACCAGACATGCTGAATCTGCTGTAGGGGAAGAACCAGGACCGGCGCTAGGGGTATGAGCGCCCTAGGCGCACGGCCATTTCGCCGCCCCGTGAGCTGGTCCCCCGGCTCCGCAGTCCTGCCTGCGGACGGTCGGCTGCTCCTGAGGCTCTGGTGGAGCTGCCGCAGTCGTGCCTGCGGGAGGTCCACCGGAGCCGCGCGAGCAGCCAACCATCCGCAGGCACCAGTGCGGCAGCTCCACCGGAGCTGCCTGACGCCCCCTCTGGTGAAATGCCTCCTCCTAATAATGCTGGTACCCTAGGCGATTGCCTAAGCCACCTAAATGCAAGCGCCGGCCCTGGGAAGAACCTCCTCATTGTGTAGGACTTCATTCTGCATGTCTGGCCTTCCTAACCACCAGGCTCAGCAGCAGGTCGATCGTGACTCTCAGACTCATTTGATAGCCCTCTCTGGGACAACAGAGCTGCTAAGGAAGATCACCTCAGTAGCTGATTTGAGTGCTTCTTTCATAGTGACATATAGAATAGCAGGAGACAAGGATAGCACAGCCCATACGGGTGGTGAATTACTAGAAGGGGAATCTTGTTGCTGAGGAGACTGAACATTAGTATTCGGACTTGCTGCCTTTTATGAGTGCATATAGCACTTAAGTAATTAAGGGCTTGCCTACACTTACAGTGCTGCACTGGTACAGCTGTGCCACGGTAGTGCTAAGCGAAGACACTACCTATGCCGATGGAAGAGCTTCTCCTGTCAGTGTAGGGAATCCACCTCCCCAAGAGATAGAAGCTGTGTCAATGGGAGAAGCCCTCCCATTAACATAGCCCTGTCTACGCTGGGGGTTATGTTGGTATAACTGCATAGCTCATGGGTGTGGATTTTCTACATCACTGAACAATGTATTTATACCAGTGTAAATTTATGACGTAGATCAGGGGTCAGGAATCAGTCTGTGCCAGTGTCAGCAGACTATATTTGGACAGTTTTGCTGTGGGTTTCCTCATTAAGTTCCCTCCCTCTCACACTTCTCTGTTGTGCAAGGGTGCATGGTGCAAGCAGATGAATATTGATTCAACCAGAACACACGTGCTGTGGCAAATGGTATTTAACCTTTGACATTCAGCTTTGACCTCTCTGCCTCCGACACACAATGGACTGGTGAGAAATGCCTCTTCACCCCATCTCCATGAACAACGCCCTTCATTTCGAGGGATGCCACCCTCCCCTTAGCCCCAGGTGCTCAGTTTTTACACTCATGTGGCCACAGAAGTACCAAGTAAATAGACCTGTCTTGAATCTACCCATGTTTTAAAAAAAACAACCCTGATGTTCTCTCATTCTTTTATTATCTTAAATTATTCCATCAGAAATACAGAATCATGGAACAGAAATGAGACAAAGTCATTTCCACTAAAGAATTCAATCCCATGTCTTTGTAAACTTCCTGGATTCATAATTTTTTTCTGTGCCCTTCTGTTGGGACTTTTTCAAACACTGTATCCTACACTTGTGTCCTGTCAGGTTGAGATGTACAGAAAAAAGAATATGACAGTTTCCCATTAAGGGCAAAAAATGTTAAATACATGGAGAACCTCAGATGGAAGGTGCTATCTCGGTATAAGTTCCTAGCATGTGTGGCTTACAAGGACAGGTGATGCATCTTGGACTAATGACCATTTGGTTTGCTCACAAGGTTTTCAGAGACAAACTATAAAACTTGATGCATTTAGTCATGTTCATTTGTAGATAGGGTTTTATGAAACATATCCTGGGGAAAAAATCTGCAAAATAACACCAAAAAGTGAAAAGCTGAACATACACTTCTCTTCTAGGATTCTTATCTTACCATTTGCCAGAGCAAAGGTCTCCTGCAGCAAAGGTATCCACAATATACAAGGTTGGGGGTCTCAAATTTCTCAAATACATCTGCTTCAAAAGAAAAATATTCTTATTTTAGAAACAGACAAAAACAACTCTCCTTGAAGCTCCAGTCAAACAGAGTCAGACTGGCTACCAAAACCTCTAGTCATGTGTAAAAAGAAAAGGTTTATCTTGCTATTTAACCATTACATTTTCAGCCACAGGGGCTTGCTTTTTTGTGCTAGGTTTATCTGATAACATTCTCTCTCTTTGCTGTGATCCAATCTCATACAGATAGCTTAGACAAAGCACTGGGACAAGGGAGATTCCTGTGAATTTTGGACCTTTTCCAATTCCCATAGAAGTTAATGCGAATCTTTCCATTCATTTCAATGGACTTTGGATCAAGCCCTTCAACAGGAAGCTGGGGTCAGGGTAAGAATGTGCACCTTCTAGAAAGAGTAAGAAAAACGAATCTTGTTTAGAAAATCATATGTGAACTCCTAGCTAAATTGGCAATGCTGGGGGCAGTCTGGAGACGGAGGGAAAGGCAAGAAGAGAGAGTCTTAATTTTAAACATGTCTCTTAAATTGGTTTCAAGAGGGGCAGGGATCAGCATTTGTGTTGCACTCCCTGTCAGTATCTGGCCCAAGACGGGGAAGTTAATGATCCAACCAGCAAACCAAATTTGGTGATGAATCCTAGTCACTTACCACCCAAGGCATGTTGTGCATACACTAAGAGGAATTCATTTCAAGATAATAAAGAGAAGGGGTGGGGTGCTGGAGCTGAGAGGAGAAAGTACACAATTCTGAGTATTTTGCAGTTAAAGCACCACTAATCGTGCAAGCTGGCCAAGTTTTGCCTAAGATTTCTTGTTTGCATCCCAAAAACACATTGTGCAAAACTCAGATACAGGCATGCTTCTGAAAATGTGTCCCATAAAGCCCCATCAACACCCTTTTGCTAATTCCTGCAGCATGCAGGGCTGCAGCTGGTTGCAAAAGAGGCAACACTCAGCAATCTGTTGTGGATTCTCCTAAAACAACCGTCAGGATATTTCAGTGAAAGCCAGCTCCAAAGTCCATTGTAATCACTGGGATTCTTTCCACTGATTGACAATGGGTTTGGACTAAAATGCAATATATAAACTGAAGGAATCCCACTGTCCCGCCTTCCTTATATGCTGTAGTTTTGTCTGTAATAATAATAAATGGGACAGATACTGCAAAGATTTCAATCCAGACCATCAAAATCCTTAGGAGGTGAGGGTGAAAGGCCAGGCAGCCTACAGAGCCACCTATCAGACATTTCTACAGGACCCAAATAAATCAACTTGAAATGAACAAATGCATGACTCTTACCTGCTTTGTTTTCCCCTTTCTGTGTTGTGATTGTTCTGGAAAGGAAACGCTCTCCCCTTGCAGAGCAAAATACAGTCCTTCCAGTGTATCCTTCAGCACATGCCCCCGCACGATTCTCATGAGTTATTTGCTCTTCATTAACTGTTCATTAGTTTGATAAGATAATTTCTAGGATAAACTGATGATTCAGCTCCAGAGAAGGTCAAGGAAAAACGAGTGTGAAATCTCAATCCTAGGCTGGCCTTGGTGAAAGTGAGTGGAATTTGGTCAATCATGTTGTATAAGTAGCTCAGGATCAATATGATATGGAAACAAATAGGTCAGGGCCACCCTTAATTCCACTTGTTATCAAGATCATTGAAGGAGCTGGGGAGATTAAACTTCTTTAAATGCCGGCGGGAAAAAAAATCTGTTATATAAATTAATATATGATTTTGTATCAATATTGTTAGGGCCAGCTCACGATACAGGCTGTTTTTATTTTAGTGATTGTGGCAGTGTCACTCCTGGATTTGCAGCAACCCACTGCTGTAGCCACATTCGGTCACAAAAGATAAAAGGGGTTTGATGGGCTGTCTCCCCTTTCAGGCAGGGCAACACCTGCAGCAGTCGTATGCAGCAGCAATGGAGAAGTCACGGGTAGCAAATCACACCAAGAGTCCTGCATCAGGCCTACCTTCCCACAGGGAGGTGCTGGCAGCAGCAGCCTCTAGTTAGTTCCTGGCCACAGACAGCAATGGTGTCAATTCAGATAGTTCTTTGAGGGAAGAGGGCAAAGTCTGTATGGCTGGGTCAAATTTCAGTAGTGTCGTGACCGCACAGCCAAAGTAGGGTGACCAGACAGCAAGTGTGAAAAATCGGGACAGGGGGTGGGGGTAATAGGAGCCTATATAAGAAAAAGACCTAAAAATCAGGACTGTCCCTATAAAATTGGAACATCTGTCACCCTAAGCTGAAGCGACCCTTCAGACTGCTCTGCCAGCAGCTGTACTGATTAGGGTTGCCAATCCTCCAGGATTGTCCTGGAGTCTCCAGGAATTAAAGAATATTTTTTAATGAAGCATTATGTCATGTGATGAAACCTTCAGGAATACTCCCAAACACAACTGGCAACCCTAGTACTGAAGTCATGCAGGCCCCCTGCTTAAAAGTGTTGGGGCCATGCCCCCTCTCCCACACTCCACAGTCTGGAACTTTGAGTGAGAGCAAAAACCTTGTAGGGGGTGGGAACCTCACTCCCCAGCCCAAACCTAACTGCTGCCAGCCAGGCTTCTTCTCTTCTGTATTCCCTCCCAGCCAGCTCTCAACTGAGCTAGGCTGTCCCCTATTAACTCCTCCCTCCAGCCCACTTCCTATCAGGAAGAGTGGGTCAGAGCTGATTAAGCCCTCAGCAGCTCGTTAGCCCTGTCCAGGGTGGCGTTTTTATTCCCCCATCACAGTGCTATTCAATTTAAGACTGATTCATCTAAAGCAGAGGGGCACATTCTCTTCCTGAAATGCAGGGATGAAATATGCAGTGTGATTCATAGCTGAAATTCTCCTCTCTGATCTTCATAGCAAATCTCAGCTGATATAGCATTGACTAGAAACTTCATTTTCCTGCAAGGAAGCAGCTCTACTATGCTGGTATGAGGGCAAAATTATCCCCTATATAAGGCCCCATGTTCAGAATTGTGAAAATACATTCATGCTATGACATACCTGTTTGATTTCTAGCAGCTCTTGATGAAAACTTGGGAAGTTTTATAATATATACACACACACCCTCAGTCTATGTCAGAAATTTCAATGAATGAACTGGCAGATGGCCCAGAATGTGCTGTAATTTATCAGAATTGCATCCTTTTGCTGAACTAGAAGGCTACAAATTGGCTAATACATCCAGAGACAGAATATGTGGTCTTGTGCTATGAATAAAGGCTTTGCACTGCCATTGACTCAGTGGACTTTGGATCAGGTCCTCTCTCAGCAGGGATTTGGATTAGCTGTGTTAATTCACAAGAGTCAGCTACAAATGAGTTCTACATGGAGCTCATTGGTGGGGCAGGGCCTGAGTGACAGGGATAAACTGACACTAAACTGACCCGAAGATGGAGAAGGTGGAGAGTGATATAAGGGTGATATTTTGCCTATCTATAGCACTTGTCATCAGAGGATGGTGCACAGTATTATAGCAAATCTCACAGCACTCTGTAGGTAAGTGCTATCTCCCTTTTGTAGATGGGAAACTGGGACTCAGAGAGGTGAAGGACCTGATTTGTTGAGTTACTACTGAACTCAGCCAGAGCTAGCATGGTCCACCTCTCAGAAAAAAAGTCAACCTTGAGTGAGTTGGCCACACTTGCAGCAAGTTAGTGACAAAAACCAGCATCAGACTGGTGACTCCCACACTGTGCTCCAACCGCTAGACAATGCTGTGTCATTTCACACTCTTTCTATAAAGCCACCTTTCTGCTCCTCCCCAGAATGATGCAACAAGCCAGGGCAGGGGCATGAACGCAGCAGGCTGCAAACAAAACATTCAGCTTCACCACCTTCAAAATAGTTTTATTTAAAGCTAGAATTGAAGAGTTTTTGGTCAGGATAAAAGAAAACCAATCAGCCAAAACAGTTACATGCCTTTTTCCCCCCCTTTCTTTTTATAGTGTGGACAGGAGACGTTCATCAGAGAAGAGGGCCCTGATTAGCCAATAAATTTGTTCTTAAACAGCAGCACATGAGTGCGATATCAGAGCTGAAATCTTCTGTCCCAATAACCATGTGTCTAAGTTGCAGGTTTAACCCATGTTATTATGCATGGTTTAGTCCCAACCACACTATCATCCACACATCAAACCCTTAAACTCATGCTTGTATATGTTTTAAACCTGGGCACTCTTGTACAGCTGGGGCTTTGGGCCTGTGTTTCATATTAAGAAATGTTCCAAACTGTCCATTTTGCAGTGAAGATAAAGCTAAAGCATGTATTGCAGAGCTCATGTTCAGTTAATCATCCAGTGCTGCCCCACAATTCCCAGGCCTGTTTGTTCTGATCCTTCTGCCTACTCACTTCCCATGTCACAGGTCATCCAAGGTGGATTCCAAGTGGGAGAGAGGAGGGATTTAAACATGCAATTAGCACTATTAAAAAAAATTGCACTTATTAAAAAAATCAGGATAATCAGGATTACATTCTTAGCAGGCATGAGTGCATATCCTGCTCTCTGTGAAACTCTGTCACTCTGACAGACTCATATAGAGTTATATTGATGCTAGCATTACAGCAGTGTCCCAGACAGTCTGAATTAAAAGAACAAGTGGATATACTAAGTGAAATCCATTGGGAAATTGATACTTGTCCTCCTGGTCCTGTTCCAGGCTGGAGAGAGGAAGGAGGGGGAACCTGGTCTGCTGTTA
This sequence comes from Chelonoidis abingdonii, assembly GCF_003597395.2. Taxonomy (NCBI): domain Eukaryota; kingdom Metazoa; phylum Chordata; order Testudines; family Testudinidae; genus Chelonoidis; species Chelonoidis abingdonii. The sequence continues at coordinate 109,759,663 of NC_133773.1, forward strand.
GCAAGCCTCTGCCTTCTGGTTTGGCATACTGTTAATGTTTGCCCAAAATTTCACCCCTTCTGGCAGGTAATTCTTGAGAATTATTAATACAGAAGAAACTCAAGATGGTCAATGAGATCCCTGGGCAGGGCAAACTTCTCATAGCCACCTCTGTAACTTACTAGCCCTCTCCATGCCTCGGTTCAGTCAGCAAACAATGAAAAATCTCCTTTGCACAGATAGATGGAATTCAATTCCTGGCCTGGAAAAGCTGCTCCCTCCTCCACTTTGGAACTTCCAATTGATTAATATTCTCTAAGGCTTCCCAGGCTTGAAATAATGATAAAACTACTACTGGTGACAGGCCCCGGTCATAGCCCTAAATCACCCCCACTCCCATTTTTTTTAAAATGGAAATAAATCAGAAATTCTGACCACAGTGTGTCTTTAGGATGGGTGCATGGCTAGAAGGGGCTTCTGAACAGGTCAGTAAAGATGGACTAAATAAAAGCATACCAAACTGATAAACGTAGAAACTGTGGCTTTGCCAGGATGGGCAGATTCTTTTCTTCCACCCTGCCTCCCCGCCTTGCTCAATGGACAAAACATAACACACACTTTAATTTCCTTTGCAGGAACTTCCAGCTCAGCTGGACTGAGGCAGCCGCCCAGGACTCTTGAGGCGAGTACACCCAACAAAGTCGAAAAAGGAAGAGGCTCGGAGGTGACATTGGGTGCAGGTCAGACAAACACCTGGCGTGCCAGAGGAAAGGAGGAGCAAAACAGGAAGCAGGAGGAGAGCACGGCTGCTTGTGTTCCACCTGAGCATGAGTAAGGGATCAGGACTGAGTGCAGCACAGGGAGCAGCTGTTTGAACAGCTGCTCACCCTGATGGCCACCACTTCACAGCCCACAGCTCCAACACCATAAGCAGTGCCCATGGGCTCTCCTCCATGCTACTACATCCAGTGCAGCCACTGGAGAGCCCTGTGGCTTGGGGTGGGCTCTGAGCAACTCCTCGAACTGGAATGGGCAGATGTACCCTATTCACTCCACCCTGTCAAACCCGTTCAGCCATGGGGAAGGAAAACAGACACTCTTTTGACATCCAGTTCCACTGCCAGGGAGACTGCACAGCTTGCACTTTAGCAAATGGCACAGTTCTGCTCTCTGTTTTACTTTCTTGTCCTTTTACATCATTATTTGCGGACAGGCAGCTGGGATGCCTGCAATGGTCATCAGAATACTTTGAGTTATTTTAATACTTTTGTTTATAAATTGGTTTGGCTGTATAATACATTGGTGTCTGAGTGCTTGGAAAAGAAGGAAGTTGTATCCAAAGCTTTTAATAAAGGATCAAACTCTCTTGCAATCACGTAAAACCAATAGCAAATAAACAATTGCATGTCAGCAAAATAACAAATACATTGATATGGGTACTACAAAAACACATAGCATTGCATTCCCCCACCAGAGCATCATATTTCCTCACCAATGTCACCCCAAAATTAAAAGTATGGGTGCACAGTGCATCCCTAGATTCACTTGCTGGTCTGGGCCCAGACTCAGAGATGGCAGGGGCACCTTCTGGTTGCCTGTACCAGCCCTGCAAAAAGACAGTGTCCTGAGCCCATGCCAGGCAAAAATGTTTGCCCTTATTCATGCATATGTTGAGCAGAGCACAATAGTACACAGGGCACTAGCTGCATTGGCATCCAAACAGTTCTGTAGGCAGTGCCATCCTGCCTTCAGCCTGCCAAATGGACACTCAGCACCATCCTGCAATTGCTTGGTGTGTAACCAGCCTTTCTTTTGCCATGTTCCCTTGTCCAAACAAGTAAAGGCCAGATCTTCTCAGCACCCTGTTTTCAGGCCTCTTTCCAGTGCATCCTACGTTTGTGGTCATGAACCTGCCTCTGTGGCTGACCAAGGCCTGCAGAATGATAGAGTAGCATCCTCTGAATTTGACATATTCATGTGCTCCTTGTCAGAAGTGAACTATGGTCATATGAGTGCGATTGATGGCTCCAGCACAAAGTGGGAAACCCATTCTCTCAAAGCCAGATATTTTTCCAGACACATTAGCAATGTCCACCACAGTATTAATTGCCTCACAAATCTCCATCACCACAACCCCAAGAGCTGACTTACCAACCTAACTCCAAACTGGTTAGCTATGGAACTGTAGCAGTCTGGGAGCCAGAATCCAGATGGCAATAGCAACCTGCTTCTGGTCCAGTACAATGACCTTCCTCAATTGTATGTCCTGGTCCTGGATGGTTTGGCAAGCTTCTCACACAGTTCCATGAAGGTCTGCTTCCTCTTGTGGAAGTTCTGGAGCCACTGCTGGTCATCCCAGATGCATATGATGATTTGATCCCACCATGCTGTGTCAGTGGCCCTGCACCAGAAGTGCTGGTCTACATATGGAGAGTTTGCAGTGATTGCAATATGTAACAGGTGTCTCCAGTCTGCCATGAATGAACTCCCCTCTGAGACCTGCTGCCACCTTCCTAGGGGCAAAACTACTCCTGTAATGTCGTCCACCATCTCACAGAATCTCTAGCTGCACCCTGCTCCAATAACAGTTCAGCCACAAGCAGTTCTGGGTCCATGGTCTGGGACTGGCTGGAATAGAGAGAAGCGAGGAGTGTACAGAGCCACAAGTGTCCCAGCTAGATGTGCTGGTGGACTAAGAACACTTCCCCAAAGAGGCCCAGGAGGAACAGACAAATCCTCCACAATACACCGCTAACCAAATGTGAGAGCAGCTCAAGCTAGTGAAGTGCTAAGAGCCCTGGGATACACCCCCATGGATCAAACCCATGTAACTGCAGTGCTAGTGTGGATGCAGCTACATAGGTATGGTCATCTGTGGCTCTGCAGCATGGATGCTCAGACACATGCTTGGCAAACACTGATCTGCCTGCACAAGTGCTGACATTCCCTCAGAGGGAAATTTTGCCGTTAGTACATCGCAGCTCAGCAAGTGGCATTAAAAGCTCTGATTTTATGAGGGTTCCTTCTGTCTACTGAACAGAAAGATTATTTCAGTTCATGGTCACATTTACAGTAGTACTCACCACTTTTATTTGTTGATGGCACTAAAAATGTGATTATTATGCACTTCACCTTTCACTGGCAATGGAACAAAGGCCACACTGGATCTTTTACAACCATTTAATTGCAATGATTTTTACTCTTCCTAGTAGAGGAATTTGAATTGCGGGCAGTTTATCCACTCATGACTTAATTCTGTCTTCTGATATGCACGTACACCACCTCCCACTGATTTTAATAGGAGCTGCAGTGGCAGAACTGAGGTGAGACTTGGGCTTTTACAGTTTCACGTGTCATTAGCTTTTTGAGGAAAGATCTGCTGGGACTTCATCTGGGTTGCATGCCTTTTTTTCCAGTAAAGATCATCTAAATCCTGTGAGGGAACACGCCATGATTTTGTTACATACAATAACCTAATGCAGCGCCAATGTCAAAGAAACCTTTCTAAGCGATACACTTTGTGCAGCTATGGACTTTCACAGTAGGTCCATTGTGGAAATTCTATCTTGGCTAATACTATTAATAACAGATGCTTGGATAAAATGATTTATAACAAAGGATGGCGATGACCAAAGGTACAAGTGGCCACTGTTAAAACCCTGCTGTTAAAATTCCACATCAGGGAATCTGAGGTACTTGATTATGTGCTATTTTCAGCACAGGGAGATCTTGCTGAATGATGACTATTGGAAAAATGACTGTTTAAATACAGGGCTGGCTTTGGCTTTTTTGCTATCCCAAGCAAAAACAAAAAAACAAACAAAAAAAACTTGCGGGGCGGCCGGAGCGACAGAGCGAAAAAAACCATGGAGAGCGGCCAGAGCACAAGTGCAGGGGGATTCCTGGCTCTCCAGAGGTCCCCCAGGCAGTGGGTGGGGGGAGGGAGGGAGCAGGGGGGTGAGAGAAGGGGTGCAGCCAGGGCTTCTGCCGTGTCACCTATCGGCCAGGAGTTCTGCCGCACCACCTGCAAGGAGGGCTCCGCGCCACTCCAGTCAGTGGGGAGGGAAGGACGCAGGCTGCCCTGCCGGGCTTGCTACAGACCTGGCACCAGCTGGGGCAGAGGGAGCGTGCAGCCCGCTCCCAACAGGGCACTCCCCTCCTCTGCGCCGCCGCCCCCTACAGGGCGGCCAGAGTGACGAAGCAAAAACAAAAAAGGATTTGAGGGAATGCCGCCACTTAGAATCTGCCGCCTCAAGCACAAGCTTGCTCTGCTGTTGCCTGGAGCCAGCCCTGTTTAAATAGCAATTAATTGTGATAGTTTGGGTGGATGCTTCAGTTCATTTTTGCTCCTCATTACCATTTCAGCGGGCAGGCCTCAGACTAGGTTGTCACATCTTTAGAATGTTTGGTACAACACTGCCAACAGTGACGCTGAAAATAGAGTTAGCACCTGCAGTATGTGTGATTTACAGATCTCTGCCTTCCTGGAAAACAAATGAAAACAGCCAGGCACGTCATCAAGATAGAGAGCACAATGACTCACTCTCTAGCATTCTATATCTGAAGTGACACAAAATGGCATCTCCCTCACAGTTGCCCCCAAAGAGGGCTGGAAGACCTTTCTACGTTTAAAGGAGCAGTACACAGAAAAGAGAATGACATTTTCTTTCAGGTATCATAGCTAGATGCACCACACAGATGAGCATTACCCAGAAACTCAGAAGTGCAGTTAGCATCAGAAAGCAGCATAATGGCACGTGACAGGGCATAAGGTGCCCCTAAAAGGTTTTACTGAAGTGAAGGGAGCTGGATGGGAGGGAAGAAAGGGAGGGGATTCAAACAAAAAGGAGATGATTTACTAACAAAGTAAAGGGATCTAGGATTTGCTAATGCCACATGGGCTAAGAAATTCTCAAAAAACAGTTAAAGTTAATGGGAGGGAATTTTCAAAGGCACAAATGACAGTTAGGCACTTAAGTTCGACTTAGATGAAATAAGAGTTGAGTTCCAGACACGATTTGTACCTTTGTAAATCTCCCCCAACTTGTCCTTCTCCGTCCCAAACTTTCTAGAGCCTCCAAACTCAAGGAAGCCAAATTAGCCCAAATTTTGTCTTTATTATTATTTATTACCATACTGGGACCCGTTTGCACAGCTAGGAATAAAAAGACAGTCCCTAGCCCAAGCTTAAAGCCTAATTCAAACATGTAACTAACTTTTCCTTGTCGTTTCTTTTCATAGTGATAACAGCTGTCTGTAAATGACCCTTTTAAAATACATGGCTTTTCGTGCAGCCGTTAAATGTATCTGAAAAGGGTGTCACTTCTCTTCCAGTTCTGCTTGGTCTAATGTATGACCATCATCATATGGTGGGGGTTTCATACATACCATACTCAGGGGAAAAAATGTCACTAATATAGATTTTTTTTCCTCTTAAAATGACTGTTGTATGTATGCAAGGTGACTATGAATATATGCATATATTTTTTTAAACTGTAGCAGGAAGCCAGGCAGAGGGGAGCTGTGGAAGATTCTAGGTCAGGCATCGGCAACCTTTGGCACGTGGCCAATCAGGGTAATCCACTGGTGGGCCGCAAAACATTTTGTTTACTTTGACTGTTCGCAGGCATGGCCCTCCACAGCTCCCATTGGCCGGGAATGTTGTTCCTGAGTCAAGGGTGGCCTTGCTGCTGCTCCTAAGAGGAAGAAGACGCCCCATGCTGGCTCTCTGGAAGGGGATCCCCGTACTACCACAATTCCAAGTGTGGAGAGGCAAGACCAAGGTCTCAGATTGCTTGAATCTGGCCTTGCCATCTCTACCAACCTCAGTAGCTTTACTGAACGAGCTAGACCTGATTTTTTTTGGACTGCTCCCTCTGTGAGCATGGTGATTAGTAATGCTTTTATACTGTCTTTTGGTTCACATTCTATAAATTGTGCTGAGGAACAACCCCCGCTGGGGCAAAGGGTGAGGGAGGGAATCGCTTATAATTATATAAATCACCTACTCTTCCATCTGGGATCATACAATATTCCTGCAGCAACTACAGCAATTTCTTCCATGGAAAAGTAATACTGGGAAAATACTTAATGCATTTTTAGCATCTTTTCATGCAAAGTAGCAACTGGCAACAAGAAGGAGCCAGCACCAGGGACTAGATCCACAAAGGCAGTTAGATGTTACAACATCCCACCAATGACTAGAATTCTCAGCTCTGAGTTAAGTGCCCAGGCTCCCTGCACAATGCATGGAGAAAATTAGGCACCTGAGGAAGGAATCCTTAGAAAGCAGCAATCCAAGAGGGAAGCGACCTAAGCTAGCCAGGAATGAAATGCAGAGGAAAGGGGAGTGGCTTAGAAACTAAACTCAATGGTATTTAGGTGTCTAAATTCCATTGATCAGGGCCTCTAGATGACTAAATTGACAGGCAGAGGAAGGTGCTTCCCTCTGCTCAAAATAGTTGGGGTTGGTCCTGCTTTGAGCAGGAGGCTGGATTGGAAGACCTCCTGAGGTCTACTCCAACCCTAGTCTTCTATGATTCTATGAGATCCTCAGCCATGAACAATCTCCTGGTGTAAAACACATAAGCCAGGTCAGCTGCTTAAGTAACCTATGCCCTAGCAACTGAAAATCAGCAAGAGAGACCTACTCTGTTATAGCCAGCCGTCTAGTGGTTAGGCCATGCACTTAGGATGTGGGAGACCCAGCTTCAAGCCTGATTTGAACATGGACTTGAACATGCATCTGAGGTGAGTCCCCTAACCAGCAGGCTATTGGCTATTCTGGGGTGGGTCTCTTAACCTGTTCTGCTGAAGCTGTTCCACTTTGTATAAGTAACTAAATGTTCATTTGAGGCAGAGACTTGAACCTGAGTCTCTGTGAACAGGTTTCCCCTTCAGCTCCTGGAAACACTGGCTAGTAAGCCCTCTTTGTGAATTAAGCAGCACATATAGTCCCCCAGCATCTTGATTATTGTTTATGTGCCAGGCACAGGGCAGCATAGCAGCAGTTATGTAGAACCCCCTTCACTTGCTAGGGTGACCAGATGTCCCGATTTTATAGGGACAGTCCTGATTTTTGGCTCTTTTTCTTAAATAGGCTTCTATTATCCCCCCCACCCCCTGTCCTGATTTTTCACATTTGCTGTCTGGTCACCCTACCGCCTGTCCCAGGCTCTGCCTTTTACACTGCTTGCTTTCTTCTCAGAGCTATCCAGCAAGCAAGCTAATTACTTCATTAGCTCCCCAGACTCCCTACACGTGCAAGTGATGCCTTCTGCCTTTCCAGACCCAAGCTACCTAAGTCCCTCATACTCTAACTACACCCAATACCCTGGCTATTCTAAGTGACCCAGGGTGCTTCCAATTTATAGCTGCTGATAGCACCCTGTCACAGTCTCTCATGTACTAGCTGAGTGTTTTTACTACTGGGCTATAGTGCTGCCTCTGGTCATTTGGTTATTTATACGAAGCAAAGTAGCTTTAACAGGACAGCCTGAGCATCTTTGTGGATCTAGCCCCTTATGACCAACTAGCTCTGTGTGAACAACAGCTTGAGCACTGATGCTCTAGGCCAGAATCAAATAGTTGAGGACTGAATTCTATCCTCAGTTACATGTGCACAGCTCCTTCTAAAGCTACTAAGAGTTGCACGTTGCATAAGCAAGGGCAGAATCTGGCCCATAAATTGTCCAAATTGTAATTTATGCTTCTTGCATAGTGTAAACTAGCAGTAATTACATGCTACTGTCATCTGCTTGCAAAATATTATTTACTGCTGTAATTAAGTTGCTTGTTTATACTACAGTGCAGAGCACTAATATATTAACTAATGTTTAGTGATTGGTGCATGCAAGAAGTGTAAAGGGTAAATATGAAAGTTTCACAAGGGCATGAGTAGAATGGAATGGTTTCAATATTGTCCTCCCTTCTGATGTTCTGCTGTGTTGTAATGCTGGGGTCTGATCTGCACTGTAAATCTACTCAGTCACTGCTCTAGTGAAAATCAGCATAATTATTATCCATGTGAGAAGTACACACCTTAGCTTCCCTGGTTATGGAGCATGTAGACTAAAGTAATGAAGGGAGGGCTACAACTCACAGAATATTCCCTATAAAAATACATTGCATGAGTTGATATGTACAGTAAAATGCCAGCCAGTCACATGGACAAAAATATTTATAGCAAATGGCATTTGGTATGGCTAGAAATTCCTGCTGAATAGAAGCAAATCCCTGTCAATGACACATTGAGGATGATATGGAGCACAACGTTGCTGCTTACTTACAACATCTATATGGAAATATGGAATGAGATTTTCTTCTGATTTCCTTATGCTGTTAATCCACAATATTCATATCTAGCACCCATTTGCTTGCACACCTACTGAATCATGTGGATTTGTTCTCAGTATTATTCATTAACCATTCATTTTTTTCCTAGTAATGTATGGGTCACTATGGCCAAGTGCTTCTGTGTGAGTCAGGGGGAAGTTTCCTAAGAAGCAGGAAGTGGAAGAAAGCTGCTGTTTTTTGGTCACTGGTACTACAGGCTTATTTAGGCTCACTGATGAAAAACAGGAGGGTATACTCTGTCAATAGAAGGAGTGGATAGTGCCCTAACTAGTTCATCAGTGCATCTTCTTCTTCCAACCATCATCACTTTTGCTTTACCTGGCCTGAGTTTGAACCAGCTGCTCCTCATTGAGGAGTGAGCTATTGAACACATTGTGAAGTCTTAGATGTGACACTGGTAGCATCTGTAGAGAATGCAATATGGTTGGCTGTCAACAGTGCACATTACTGGCCACAAAGTCTGTGGCATCTCACCATTTTTTAGTTGTTCTCATAAAGCCCACTTAAGGGGAAATAGTATGGCTATCTGTGGGATCCCTCAGGGAAGAAGAGCATTTACCCATTACCATTCTCTGAGTTTTGCTGAAAAGGAACTGTGATAGTGTGCCATCTGTTCCAATCAAACAGGCGGATTATCAGGATCTTTGTGATCTACTATGTTGGAGGCTGATGAGAGGTGCAGTAGTATAAGCATGAAGATGAGATCTGCTCTAGTTTGGTGTTTTCTGCCTTTGTTTGTTCCATTCAGATTCAGGTGAATTTTTCAGGAAAATATGGGGGCTATCCACAGCAGTTGATGTTTGGGTTTGAGGTTTGAACTGTGATGTCTGGACTGATTAGTCAGCTCATTATGTGAAATCGCTCTGCCTCAGACTGCCCTATTGTCCCCAGGTTTCATGGGACTGTGTCGTTTTGACCCATAACTGCCTCCACCCCCTCGCCCAGTTGAAACAGCTCCTATCCCACAGGGCTGGCTGGGCTCAGTTTGTCACTCTGGGGATTGAGATATAGATCCTGGTGCACAGGTTTGGCCCAGCCTCTCTGACAGGGGTAGGGGGTGGCCAGGCCAAATTTGAGAAAGTGGCCCTGTGACCCCATGCATCAGGGGCCAGGTTATAATACCTGGAGCCCAGCCAGTCCCACAGGACAGGAGCTGCAAGAGTTGCCACTGTGGGGGGTGGGGGGTGGGGTGGAGAGTGCAGGCCTGAGTCCAACACTACATTGTGTGGACCTGAGTCCAACCACCCTTTTCCCAGACTTCCTAGTGCCCCCAAAGTGTGGCTGCTTTAGCCTTTAGTTTATGGTGCAATGTGGGAAAACTTGATTGTCTATCAAACTTGACTATTCCAAGGACAAAGAAAGTCAGTCCATGGGATTGTAGGATACTTTTGGAGGACTCACAGTGCACAAATCCAGTAGGGCTGTGTTATCATTGTAAAACAATAGGGCTTGAACCCTGGGTTCTGGCTTGACTTAGGCTCGTACCCTCCACCTGAGCCCTTGGTTAACATGATTTGTGTGTAGACAGAATGGGAGTTAGGCTTGAGCCTGAGTCTCAACCCTGGGTTTACACTGCAGTGTAGACATACCCTTAGTTCCTCAAGAGCTTTTTCCTGAAGTAATGTGAGGTCTGTCCCCATCAATAAATTCAATCTTTTCCCCAAGAGAATCTTTTGAAAATTGTGATTGTTTTATGTACATTTCCTCTGTATTGTGCACATTTATTTTTACAAATCTTCATTTCTTGCATGCACTATTCCCCCCAAGGAAAGGATGAGAAAGCGAATGAATGAGAACATGACACATAGTCACATTGCTTAATGCACTTCTGGAAAGTGCTCTCATACTCAGGGCCGGTGCAACCATTTAGGCAAACTAGGCGGTTGCCTAGGGCGCCAAGATTTGGGGGCGCCCCCAAAATTTTTTAAATGGTTGCAGTGGCCGCTGCGTAGTCTGAGCTGCCGGCAGCAGCAACTGCCTGCAGCCCGGCAGCTTAGGGCGCCCCCGGGGTCAGCGCACAGCCGCAGCAGCCCAGGGGGCGGCAAAATGTCCCCGCACCTAGGGCGTCAGAAGTCCTAGCGCCGGCCCTGACTCTACTGTGATGAGTGCAGTATAAGAACCTATCTAGACTAAGCTAGAAACAGTCATTTACCATTTCCTTCCATGGTTCCAATATGGAAATCAAGGAGAGAAATAAGCAGTGGAGTGTTTAACTCAAAGTAGTGATAGTAGAGTGTTTAATTTCCCCTGGATTTAAAATGTACTGAGTTTAATACTCTGTTCTAGATATGAATACATTATCAGGACACAGTGGAAAGTGGAGAAAGATGGTAAACCTCCCAAATAATCCTGGTGAGAAGAAAGGTCCACTTGAAAGTGACAGCAAAGGAGCCAAAAGCTCAGAGGTGAATGATGAACAATGTGGTCCAGATGAGGAGACAGAAGAAAGAGGAGTACAGCAATATGCAGAGGTAAGAGCAGCTATGTGGAGTCCCTTGAGGAAGCTTCATTCTAAGAGTCTTTAGATCCCCCTGCAGCACCTGCCTGAAGTTAAGTGTTTGCTTAAATGCTTTGCCAAAGTGAAGCTTCAGTGAACTTCCATAACATATTTGAAAATTGTCCACATGAGGTGGACAGTGCAAGGGATGGGGTTTACAAACTCTACACTAAGGCAGAGATAAAGGAAGGGCTGGAGCAATACTGGCCCATGGAGGCCCTGTCCCCTCAGACATTGTTGAGCATGGTCCTGGGAGAATACCAGGATAAAAAGAGCATCAGGAGCCCCAGGTGGGGGCCATTTCCTGGAGGAGCACTGCTCTGCAGCAACAGGAAAAGGAAAGTTCTCCTAAAGGGACCTGACTGTGAATCCTCCCCCCCCCTTCCCCCCGCCCCCAACCAGATACTCCCCAGGAGAGAGGAGGAACCGAGGGCTAGGATTTGAATAGGCAATAGGCATCAGCCCTAGACTGGAGTTTGGAAGTAAAGACTAATGCCACTGCGTCCATGCCCCAGACTGAGATGCAGTGGTGGTAGGAAGTGGCCCAGGGAAAAGCAAGCAAGCAGGCTGGACAAACTTAGGCCAGTGCATGCTGTTTCACTTGCAGGGCCCAGGGCATGGACCTGCTGCAAAGGGACAGCCCAGGTCCCTTTTCCCACCCCAGAGCTATGCCTATAGCCTCAAGGAGGACAGGACGAGGAGTTACCACCAAAGGTCATTCCAGCTACCACCTCATCCAATGGTCATGGATACCTTGAACAAACAGAAAGGCTTAGGGTTGCCAACTTTCTAAAATCGCACAAAACCGAACACCCTTGCCTCACCTTACCCGTCCTCTTCCCCAAGCCCCACCTCTACCACATCCCTTCATAGGCCCTGTTCCCCGCTCACTCCATCCCATAGAAACATGCCAGAAAATGTCCATGCTCACAAAAGACAAGTGCAAATTACTTTACTTAGGAAGGAAAAATCAAATGCACAACTACAAAACAGGGAATAACTGGCTAGGTAATAGTACCGCTGAAAAAGGATCAGGGGCCTACCACAGTAGGATCATAAATTGAATATGAGTCAACAATGTGTTGCAGTTGCCAAAAAAAAAAAAAAAAAAGCTAGTATAGTTCTGGGATGTATTAACAGGAATGCCTTATGTAAGACAGAGGAGGTAATTGTCCTGCTCTACTTGGCACTGGAGAGGCCTCAGTTGGAGTATGTGTCCAATTCTGGGCACTGCACTTTAAGAAAGAAGTGGACATATTGGAGAGAGTCCAGAGGAGCGCAACTAAAACAATAAAAGGTTTAGAAAACCTGACCTGTGGAGGAAAGTTAAAAAGAACTCGGCCTATTTAGTCTTGAGAACAGAAGACTGAGGGGGGTACTGGATAACAGTATGCTAACACGTTGAAGCCTGTTATAAAGGAGATGGTGATCAATTGGTCCCCAGGTCCACTGAAAGCAGAACAAGAAGTGCTAGGCTCAATCTGTAGCAAGTGAGATTTAGGTTAGCTATTAGGTAAAACTTTCTAACTATAGAAAGTAGAAACTACAGAGGGTAGTTAAGCTCTGGAATAGGCTTCCAAGGGAGGTTGTGGAATCCCCAGCATTGGAGGTTTTTAAGAATAGGTTGCACAAACATCTGTCAGGGATGTTCTAGACCTAACTTAGTCCTGCCTCAGCACTGAGTACTGAACTAGATGACCTCTCATGGTCCCTTCCAGTATGCCTCCTACGCAGCATGTTTTAATGCTATGAAAATCTATGTTGGTGCATGTTCCTCCTAAGATTTCCTTTGTTGTACCTATGCTGATGCACAACCCCATTTCCTTTACCATTTTCTGTTTCAAACTAGAACTCTTCAACTCAGAACTGTCATAAACAGATAGCTAAGGGTTAATGTTTCTTTTACCTGTAAAGGGTTAACAAAGGGAACCAAACACCTGACCAGAGGACCAATCAGGAAACCGGATTTTTAAAGTCCGGAGGGAATTTTGTGGTGTATCCTTTGTCTGTGTCTCTGTGCTCTCTCGGCTCTGGATAACTCTCTGTGCCAGGCTTCTAAATCTTCTGTTTCCCAGTTGTAAGTACAGTAATAGACAATATAGGTTTTTATATTTGTTTTTGTGAGTACTGTGTTTGTAGTTTTGCGGAATGTTTAAATTGTATTTCTTTTTGAATAAGACTGTTACTATCATTTGTTTTCTTTATAGCCAATGACCCTTATATTGTCACCATGAACAGAGACCATTTTATGTCTTTTTCTTTGCTTTTAATATAAATTCTTTCTTTTTTAAACTTGTTGTATTTCTTTTCTAGTTAGGCTCAACGGGATAGAATCCTTTGCAGGATTACGTCTCTCTCAGGGAAAGACTGGAGGGGGAAAAAGAAGGAGGGTGGGAAGGTGAAATGGTCTCTCGGTTGTTCAGGAATTGAAGCAGGGTAATCTCCTATGACCGGGCGCGAAGATCTGGGAGAGGTAAAGAGGGGAAGGGACGTGGGTTATTTCCCTTTGTTGTGAGACTCAGGGCATCTGAGTCTTGGGGTTCCCCAGGGAAGGTTTTGGGGAGACCAGAGTGAGTCAGACACTGGAATTTCTGGCTGGTGGCAGCACTATCAGATCCAAGCTGGTAATTAAGCTTGGAGGCTCATGCAGGCACCCACATTTTGGACGCTAAGGTTCAGAATTGGGAATTATGCTTTATGACAAGAACTATGTTTCCTTTTGCAACCACTGCATATAAGTAAATGTATATATTTTAAACATCTCTTTATTTTTTTATTCAATGCACTGCACTCTACTAGAGCAGGATGAACATTCATGCCAGGTTACAAAGCCAATGGTACAGAATCCCAAAAGGCTGTATAATTTCTTTGAATTTAAAAAAATAATTTTTAGAAACCTTGTGCCTCAACAGTTACTCTTCACAGAAAATTCACAACTGGTGAGAAAAATAGAATTCAACATCCTTGTGCATTATAGATATAATAGGAATATATTTAGCTACATTGCAATCTTTATTTTAAGGACTCACCTCCTGCATTAGCAGCAAATCACAATGTAACTTAAACAATGGAGCCACTAACATGCCTCCATAGTATGAAGTATACATAGTTACAAATACAATTTTTAAAAACTATGTTACAAAATATACAGTATGTCCTTTTTACATTATAGATAAACATTGCATAGTTTTCAAATATGTAATGTAAACAACTCAATCACATAAAGACATTTACGATATAACTTATGAAAATGCTGTACATTAGAACAATTATAAATTAAGTGTAAATAGCAATTATTAGAGTCTGGGAAGGAATATGCAGGGACATGTGCTATCAACTTCTAGGTAAATGTCTCCACTGAAATCCATGAGTTCTGCCTGAAAATAAAGGCACATAACACAATGTATATAAAGAGCGAAGAAGGCTAAACAAGAATTGAATGTAGGACAGGAGAATAGTTACAACAAAGAAGCCTAGAGCACTGATATGTCAAAACATAATTCCTCCAGTTCCTTTGTAGCAACTGCTTTTCCTAACTACCCCTGGTGTTTTGATAGAGAACTTGTTAAGCTTTTATTTAAACAGTAAAACAAAGAGTCACTCTGTTAACTGAATAAGGAGAAGCAGGAAACGTCTTCTATTTCAAAGTTAGTCAATGAAAAAATCTTACAGAATTTCACAAGAACATCTAGATATTATTCTAATGAGTCAAAAAGCTGAGAGTAGGAAATGCACATAAGCCTGTAAAGACATGTGAGAGCACATTAGAAATGTGAGGGGCAGACTAGAGATCTTGTTTGTATGAGAAGAGTTGTTCAGAGACAACAAAGTTCAACAAACATTAACATCAAGAAAACAGAAAAAGGAATAGACTGAAAGGGATGGCTGGTCCTAACTCTGAGTTCTCTATTGAGATCCAGGGGAGCAGAGTTAGGTCAACAGTGAGTCCTTTTGAAAATCCTATCTGGGCTAATAGATACAAATCACAACCATGCTTAGCATCTTGTCACTGGCTCACAGGAGCAGAAAAAATCCAAAGCTCAGTCTGAATACAATTTAATATAGTATGAAAAAGCAGACTTTACACAACTTATAAGCATGTCAATTTAAAAATGTGAAGAACTTATTTTCACCCTCAAAATGTACATATTTACATTATAACTGAGTTCTGCCTACTAAATTACATAACATTAAGAAAATAGCAAACTTGTGTAGAAGTAAATCTATTTTAGCAGCACTGAGTAGCCATGCTACAGTGAAGGGTCTTGTCAACATTTCCATTGTAAGTCTCATTTATAACTCAGCTATATAAACTAAAAATTAGCATAGAGCCAGGGCTGTAGTTTTTCCACCCCTCACAACTGTCAATGTTCATACATTCCAACCGTCACCCACTATATCTCCCATGATTTGGTCATTTTTAAATTATACAAAGCCAACAAAAGTGTACTGATATTTGAAGGCTTTGCAGTACTCAGAAATGGCTTATTCTGAAATGTTGCAGTTTCTTGTCAGTCCATGATGTGGATTAATCTGCACAGGCATTTACTACAACATTAATGCCCACATAGAGCGAGGACAAGGGACTTCCCACCATGTGATGTCCGATTACTTTACCTGTGGATGTTTATTAGAGATTTGGATTCCTAATATGCACGTGCATAATAATGACAGTACAAATTCATGCCGGGCACTATGCTGATTCCAGCCAAGACTGACACAGGCCATGTCGTAAATGGTTACAGTTAACACACATGTTCTCTACAGTTGGTATTAACAGCTTTCTTTAAGAATGTGTGATCTTAGCATAAGCCCTGCAGTCGGCATAATGCTGAATTCCAAATGTTCTTGCTTTTATTGCTCTAAATCCAACTTTTACTGCTATTTTAAAAGGCTGTTTTGTAGTTTAGTAGAGTTTCCAGCAAGCCCTTCAGTAGGCACCCAATCTTTAACTGATTTATACTTTCAAACAACAAGTGCACCAGCAATTTAAAATACTTACGTTAGCCTTCAGTTAGAAGTCACAAAATACAGCATCTAAGCTCTCTAACATTACAGGAAATGAATATATGAAAACATTTTCATTCTTCTGAGTTTTCGCCTCTTCCAAAAACTTTGTGGTATCATCAGGTGAGTGTAGTTTAATATCCCTCTAATTCAGAGAGAATGTTCTGCACATTACAGCATGTTTTTTTAAGTTCATATGTCTCAATTCATTGGAGCCATTCTGTTAATGGGACTGCATATCAACATTTATTTGTTTGGTACTGTTTGGTACTGGTCTTGAATTAACATATCATATAGTAGATCCTCCAGATAAAAATCCATCCTTAGCTTTTTACCTGATCTTAGACTTTCTGGGAACCCTGTAGAATTTGTTCTACTGCATTCCTTGATGAGTAATATTCCACTGGATACAAGAACCTAACAGAGTTTTCATTCATTCCTCATTATACTGCCCAAGCTGATTTTCAAGAGATTGATTGTCTTATACTGTATCTTTGCTATTAGAGATTGATCCCCTCCTAAAAGGCTGTGTTGTCTGAGTAGGTTGTCTCAACACCAGCTGCTGGTTGTGTCTTTGGAACACAATTTTCTTCATCAGCCAATTCAACCGTGTTATCATAAACTGCCATAGCCTTTTCCTGCTTGTCTTTGGCCAGCTCATCTTCCGTGTTGCCTTTGCAGCATTTGCAGCACTTGTTGCAGAAGCAGAATCTCCCACAGAAGGAAAGTGCAGAAGTTATCACATTATCCCATGGCTTCAAGGAGTGCATCCACCTGGGAAGGAAATCCCAGTTTTGGAGCTTTGTAGGCAGAATATTTGGCCGTTTGGACTGCAGAACATTAATCACAATCACTATAATCAAAGCAAGTAGGATGGGACCACAAATGCCCAGAAGGACCTGCCAGCCAGCTACCGACAAACCAAACACAGCCAACGGGATCAGGAGGAAGCAGATGATCAGATAAAAAACAGCAAACCATCTGTACTTGGCTGTTATGTTCCCCAAGCCCTTTGCGAGGCGGATTGGTAACCGGGTGAAAGGTATTGGGTACCACAGAATAATCCCGGAAATATTGAAAAAAAAATGACACAAAGCAATCTGAAAGCAAGCACATTTTGAGCAGTTAGTTAAAGTGCCTTTAAATACTGTGACCCAAATACCAACAAACCTATGATCTTCCTCAGAGTCTGTATTGTCTTCCCTCACTCCCCTCTTACTCTATTATCACACTTAAGAGTTATTAGTTTTAGGTTATACGGTCTTGTCTGTGTTCTGGGAAGCACTACGAACACTTTGGGTACTACATAATTAATAATGATCAACAATCAGGATAATGTTTGGAAAAGATCCAGATTTCTGTGTGTTTTTGATGAGTCATCAACATAAGACAACTAAGTTACATCTGACTTGGCCTAACGGTCTGATTCCTTACTCTCACACTAGCAAAATTCCCAGTGAAACCAAGGAGCCTACAATAAGAGTATTAAAAGGTCATTAAAAGTGTACAATGGACAGCACATTCACATGCACAATGATACACAGAGCTGGCCAGAGAAGCTTGATGAGAACCTGATTCTGTTGGAATATGTGGTTTCGTCAGCATCAAAATGCTTAATGAAACTGGGTACATTTTGCCATAATATCATTGGAGGTGGGGCGAAAGGTTTCAACAAATGTCCCATTTAGACATTTTTGGAACAAAACATTTTGATTTTTTAATTGAAACT
Source organism: Chelonoidis abingdonii (assembly GCF_003597395.2). Taxonomy (NCBI): domain Eukaryota; kingdom Metazoa; phylum Chordata; order Testudines; family Testudinidae; genus Chelonoidis; species Chelonoidis abingdonii. Next base: position 109,777,230 of record NC_133773.1, read on the forward strand.
ATTTTTTATATCTAATTTTTTTTACTTAAAAAAAGACATGTAAAAAGTTGAAATCAAAAGGAAACATTTTTCAAATGACCCAAAATATTATTTTGAATTTCCCATTGTGGACAATTTGGAAATTTTGGGTGTTTGGCTTTGTTCCAAATCAGAGCAAAGCTCAATATCTCCAAATCCTTCACAAAACAGTACTCCCATCCTCCACACAGCTCTGCTGAGTAGTTCTACCATGTAGCCCTTCACCCCTGTGCTGACAAAGCCAGCCAACTCAAACAATAAGCAATTTCTGTTCATCAACTGAAAAAGATACAAGTCTAAATCAATGAGAGAGGCACACAACCCTAATTTTTTTAATGTAAAAAATGTGTTGCTTACAAAGAAATAAGATGCTGCCTTAGACTCCGGCAGTCTAATAAGTCAATAAGGACAAATGCAAAGTACTCCACTTAGGAAGGAAAGATCACACATACAAAATGGGAAATGACTGCCTAGGAAGGAGTACTGCGGAAAAGGATCTGGGGGTCATAGTGGACCACAAACTAAATATGAGTCAAGAGTGTAACACTATTACAAAAAAAGCAAACAACATTCTGTGTTATATTAGCAGGAGTATTGTAAGCAAGACTACATGCATCCGACGAAGTGGGTATTCACCCACGAAAGCTCATGCTCCAAAATGTCTGTAAGTCTATAAGGTGCCACAGGACCCTTTGCTGCTTTTACAGATCCAGACTAACATGGCTACCCCTCTGATACAAGACACGAGAAGTTATTCTTCCACTCTACTCTATGCTGATTAGGACTCAGCTGGAGAATTGTGTCCAATTCCGGGTGCCACATTTCAGGAAAGATGTAGACAAACTGGAGAAAGTCCAGAGAAGAGTAACAAACATGATTAAAGATCTAGAAAACATGACCTATGAGAGAAGATTGAAAAAATTGGGTTTGTTTAGTCTGGAGATGAGAAGACCGAGAGGGGACGTGATGATAGTTTTCAAGTACATAAAAGGTTGTTACAAGGAGGAGGGAGAAAAACTGTTCTTCTTAACCTTTGAGGATAGGACAAGAAGCAATGGGCTTAAATTGCCGCAAGGGTGGTTTAGGTTGGACATTAGGAAAAACTTTAGGGAAAACCTACAATGTGACAGTCTCCATTCCAAATGAGCACATGGAATGGAGACTGTCACATTGTATTTGAAAGAAAAACTTGGAGTTTAATGATCTAAAATTAGGGAATCAGATAATTTCTATCCCAGAATACTGAAAGAACAGGCACATGAAATTGCTAGTCCAGTAGCAAATATTTTTAATAAATCTGTATATTTGGCAGTAGTACCATATGACTGGAGAATAGCTAGCATTGTTCCGATATTTAAGAAAGAGAAAATAACTGATCCGGGCAATTCCAGAGCTATTAGTCTGACCTAAATGGTATGCAAGGCTTTAGAACAAATTACGAAGGAAAGGATAATAAAATTCGTGGAGGTAAATGGAAAAGGGAGGTAACACAACATGGCTTTACCAGAAATAAAGTGTGCCAGACTAACCTGATTTATTTCTTTGAGAAGAGAACTGATTTTTTAGATAAGGGACATGCAGCAGATTTAATACACTTGTACATCAGTAAAGCATCTGACATGGCACCACATGGAAAATTGTTAGTTAAGTTAGAGATGATAAGGATTAGTACAAGGAACTGGCTAAAGGAGAGAAGGCAATGGGTTGTGCTGAAAGGAGAAATATCAGACTGCAGAGAGGTTATTAGTGGAGTTCCTCAAGGATTGGTGTTGGGGCCAATGTTATTTAATATTTTTATTAATGACTTTGGCATGAAAAGTAGGAATGTGCTAATAAAATTTGCTGTTGAAACAAAGGTGGGAGGTATTGGCAATGCAGAGGAGGATCTGAATATTATACAGGAAGATCTTGAAGACTGGAGTGATAGAAATGGGATGGAATTCAATAGCACAAAGTGCAAGGTAGGATTCAATAATAAGAATTTCTGTTATAAATTCAGAGTTTATCAATTAGAAGCAACAAACACTAAGTGTATTGCTTGATCACAGGATAATTATGAGCCACCACCATGATGTGGCTGCAAAAAAGGCAGGTGCGATGAGAGGCTGTATTATGCAAGACATTTCCAGTAGAGATAGAGAAGTATTAATGTCATTGTATAAAGTACAGGTGAAACCTCATCTGGAATACTGTGTACAACTCATGTAAAACCATGTTCAAGAAAAAATAATTCAAACTGGAACAGGTGCAAAGAAGAGCTACTAAGATGATTGGAATATGGAGGACCTATTCTATGAGAGGAGAATGGAAGTGCTTGGCTTGATTGGCCTAGCAAAATGAAGTCTGAGAGGGGGTAAACACCACGGAGCGTGAAAAACTATTAAATTTAAAGGACAAGGCTGGGACAAGAACATATGGGTATAAGCTGGCCACGAACAAATTAAGGCCGGAAATTTAAAGAAGGTTAAAGAAGGTTCTAACCATCAAAGAGATGAGATTCTGGAACAGCCTTACAATAGGAGTTATAGGGCAAAACAGTTAATTAGTTTTGAGAGATGGATAAATTTATGAGTAGGATTGTATGATGGGATTGCTTGTGATGGTGGGGGGCAAGGCTCAACAGCCCCGGGGGTCCCTTCCAGTTTATGTCTTCCATCGGTCACCTGAAGGGGTGACCTCAATGTATTCTGAGGTTTTTTTCTTCTTCCTCTGAAGCGTCAGAGATGGGACACTGGACAGATGGTGCTTTAAGGTGGCACTGAGCATTCTCTCACTCAGGTGCTTGCTTACATGCTCAGGTTCTAGCTGATTGCAACATGTGGCGTTGGGAAAGAATTTTCCCCAAGGTCAGAGGGTGACTTTATGGGGGTTTCACCTTCCTTTGCAGCGTGGGGTGCACTTGACATGCTGGGATCATCTAGATATGTCTTGCTCAATCAATTCCCTGCCATGGTGAGGGCTTCCGGCATTGATACACCTCAGTCTCCCCCCTTCTCTGCCTGTGCCACATAATAATTTAGTCTCTTGTGGGCTACAGAATTTTCATCTAATTTTGATTGTTGGGTTTAGTGTGACAGTGTTGGATGATGTTAGTGGTCTGTGATATACAGGAAGTCACCCGAGGGCCAGGTCTACACTAACAAGTTAAGTCAACCCAGTTGTGTCACTCAGGAGTGTGAAAAATCCACAAGTAAGTCAGCCTAACCGCCCCCTGTTGACTGTGTTAGGCTGACAGAATAATTCTTCTATTAACCTAATTAACGCCCCTCCGGGAGGCAGATTAACTACAGCAATGGGAGAAACCCTTCTATTGCAGCTGCGAGTGTCTATGCTGTAGAGGTTTAAGAGTGACATAACCTACATGATCTGGTGGTTCCTTCTGGCCAAAACATGAAGGGGCCTACGAATGTTTGGCATATCTGGCATGTAAATATCTTGAGATGCCTGCTACAACAGTGCCATGAGAACGCTTGTTCTCACTTTCAAGTAACATTGTAAACAAGAAGGGGGCAGCATTATCTTCTGCAAATGTAAACAAACTTGTTTGTCTGAGTGATTGGCTGAACAAGAATAGGACTGGGTGGATTTGCAGGCTCTAAAATTTTACATTGTTTTATTTTTGAATGCAGGTTTTTTTTACATAATTCTATATTTGTAAGTTCAACTTTCATGTAAAGAGATTGCATTACAGTACTTGTATTAGGTGAATTGAAAAATACTATTTCTTTTGATTTTTTACAGTGCAAATACTTGTAATCAATAATAAATATAAAGTGAGCACTCTACACTTTGTATTCTGTGTTGTAATTGAAATCAATATATTTGAAAATGTAAAAAACATCCAAAACTATTTAAAGAAATGGTATTCTATTGTTGTTTACCAGTGTGATTAATTTTTTAATCGCTTGACAGCCCTAATTCAAACATATGGTTTTATTTTTTAAAGGATGTCATAAAATGATTATTTAACATGAGATTAACTTAACTGGACTTAGCCCAGCTTTGAGATAGCAGCTGCTTTATCTTGTGTAGAGGTAATAAAACGACTACTGTTGTTTTTTCCCCGTTTTCCAAGTATGTCAATAACCCATTCAGTTTATTAGAGTTATTGAAATGCATTGATACTTGATGTAGAAAGGTAAATTCAGACATCACCATATACCTGGAAAATCATTTACCTTTTTAAAAAATAGGTTCCCAAACCTAGGCTCCTAAAATTAGGGGTGTGCTTTTCACAAGGGCAGAGCCAATAATGAAGTCAATGGGAGCAACTCGGTGTTCAGCATTTTTGAAAACAGGCCATCAGTGTAGATGTCTACATTCTGACTTCGGAAACTAACTTCAGACTCTCGTTTCTGAAAATCAAGCCAGTCTCAGGAAAGCCATTATCAATTCTGTGAACATATAATGTATCTTTTTATGCTGGTCTCAATATTTGAAACTGGTGCGTGACCCTTAATAACCTGAAAAGCTCAGGTTTGAAAGGCAATAGTCTGGAACTAATGTGGGATATTTGTATAACAGCAAGATTAGAGCTAAATCCTCCTTACGCCTTAATCCTCCTTACTCTGGCAAAATTCTCACTGACTACAATCTGTAAGTAATAATAAGCATGATTTATACTGACCTGTAACGAATATCTTAATGTACTGCCTGGACTTGCTAAAGCCGCAAGTATAGCAGTCGTGGTCGTACCAATGTTAGACCCTAACGTAAGTGGGTAAGCACGCTCAATACTTATAACACCAATACCTAAAAGAAGAAAATAGGACTGAATATTTTGGACTGAAAAATATAAAATACGAGGCTTTAGAAATGGAATACCAAAGAACTTACCAACGAGTGGCGTAATAGCAGATGTGAAAACAGAACTGCTTTGAACAATGAACGTCATACCAGCTCCAACAAGCATCGCCAGGTAGCCGGTTACCCAAGAAAAAGGATATGGAAAATCTGAAAAAGAAAAAAGGGAAGGCACGATTTTTAGAGTCACAAAATATTTTATGCTCTATGTAATACAGCTGTGAAAATATTATTATTATTTCTTATTTATTAGATTAAAGCTACTTGAGGCAATGACCATTTTTTGTTCTATGTTAGTACAGCACCTAGGACAGTGAGGCCCTGGTCTTTGAGTAGGGCTCCTAGGTGCTACCACAGCGCAAATAATAATAAAAGCATTTACATGGAGATCAACACAACAATGTATGGGTGCCTTTCAAGTTATAAACTGAAAAAACAAGGCCTACGGTTTCCAAATTTCAGTTGCCTCAATTTTGGCAGCTTCAGATGCCTTCAGTGAGCCTGTTTTTCAAAAAGCACTGAGAGCCCATCCTGTGAAAAATTGGGTCTCTTTAATGTGTCTCAAGCTGGGCACTTAAAAATCACTAATAACTTTTGAAAATATAGACCTAAAGACCCCAATTAGAGAGATAATGTACCATGCTTCCCTGAAGCCTGCAACTTTGCCAGTCAGCTATGAAATCAGGACTTAATCAGTTGGGAAGAAGTGAAATAAGAAACCCAAAAAACTGACAAGTTCCAAATTAGATGTAAACATGAGAACTGACTAATTTTTTTCCTGAGCCGCTGCTGCCCTGTACCCCAGAGGAAGGAAGGGCCAGCAGCAAGTCCTGGCTTTGTAACCTTCTCCCATTTGCAGAGCACATCTCTCTTACCTCGTCAGACCTTCTGTCCTCAGCAGGAGGAGAGTTTAATTACTGCAGCCCTGTGAGACATAGGTGACCTTTAGTTAAGTGAAGATCAATAAATTAGAGTGATGCTGTATGGCTTGAATGATATAGCCCAGGGGTAGGCAATCTATGGCATGCGTGCCGAAGGCGGCACGGGAAATGATTTTTTGTGGCACTCACACTGCCCGAGTCCTGGCCACCGGTCCAAGGGGCTCTGCATTTTAATTTAATTTTAAATGAAGCTTCTTAAACATTTTAAAAACCTTATTTTACTTTGCATACAACAATAGTTTAGTTATATATTATAGACTTAGAGAAAGAGACCTTTTAAAAATGTTAAAATGTATTACTGGCATGCAAAACCTTAAATTAGAGTGAATAAATGAAGACTTGACACACCACTTCTGAAAGTATCAGAGGGGTAGCCATGTTAGTCTGGATCTGTAAAAGCAGCAAAGAGTCCTGTGGCACCTTATAGACTAACAGACATTTTGGAGCATGAGCTTTCCTGGGTGAATACCCACTTCGTCAGATGCATGCACTTCTGAAAGTTTGCCGACCCCTGACCTAGCACAAAGTGGCTTTTTAATGAGACAGGTGGTCATAGAGATTGAAGCTGGCTGCTCAGTCAGGAGAAGGAAAGGGAATTGTCCCTTTTTTCAACTAGCTCTAGCAGTAACATGAGGTGAAGGCCCCATGCCAGAGGAAGCCGTCAGCACTTCAGTGGTATTTACTAAGGATATATATCTAGTAACCCCTAGGATTCTTACAGCTAATGATTATACAGTACATCAAAAACAGAGTCTGGACTTTGGTTCCTACGGCTTAATCAGCCACACTTCACAAGTGAAACATTCACTCATTGATTTATAAAAAGAAATGAAAGAAACACACTGACAAGATAAAATATTATTCTAGAATTTCAGCTTATGTTGCTTTACTCGTGCCATCGCTTCGGCTCAGCCAGAGCAAAGTATCAGTAAATGTGTTTATTGCCACAGTTATTCATAGTTAAATAGAAACAACACATAGTTACCGGTATTGAGCGTCTTCTTGATAACTGAGGCCACTTGTCCTTTAAGCACAGAATTCAGTAACTTAACTATCAGCACCAAACAGGTGCACAAAATTATCAAAGACGCTGCAAGCAGGATGAGACCGACAGCAAGATCAGCAAGATTTGTTCCTACAAAGAGATGCTGGCCTAAAAAGGAAAAAAAGTCAAAGTCAGACTAGCCAGAATTTTATTTCTTTCACTAGGCCATACTGTTGTTCTTCCATAAATAGGCACAGTGGCATCAATGTCAAAGGTAGCAAAAAATCCTTACCTCAAAGTCTGCCCAGTATGGGTGTTTTAGGGGTGTGTGTGGATTTGCTATGGACATGGCTGTAAGATATCTAGCATCCCCACACAAAGGGGCAGACAGAGACAGAAACATGCCCATGTATGGGTAGTGAATCTCCATGCAACTTTGCGCAAGGGAGCGATATGCAAAGGCAGGAGCAAATCTTAGTGTGTTCTTCATGGCAAGATGAGTGTGTCACCCCTTCTCTGCCAAATGGTACTCACATGCCAATGAAGATGATCAATCAAAATATCCAAGAAATCACTCTTGTAAAGTAACCCAAGAAACCTGTCACTGGACTTGTAAGGTGTGACATGACATGGAAAACCTGTGCTGATTTTAGGGCTCCTAGCAAGAGATCTGTGTAGGGTCTGAATGATGCAATGTTACCAAAAGAAAATTGGTCAATAACTCCGGAGGAGCTGGTCTGAATGTATGCAGCTGTCAAACTTCATTTTGCTTGTATCCCTTTATAATGATTTGTGGTTCATTTTACACAAAATAAGTGTATCTAAAACCCATAACTTACAAATAAGTGGTATTTCAACTTACATTTTTGAATATTTTCTGTGAGAGACACATTTTTGATGGTCCACGTCAAGTTTCCATTAGTCCAGCAAAGGCCAGGGGATGTGCAGTTTTCTGAGACTGGAATGGTGACATTCTGCATTGTCTAGATATTGCCATGCAAAACAGACAATTTAATCAACTACATCCTTTGCATTAAAAACTAACATGCATGGGTTTTCAAGGACTGCAACAAAGCATTCATATAATAAATGAAGAATGGTGAACAGGGCTAAGCTCAGTCTATAACTATTGGCATCCCACCAATGAAGAGGCAGACTTGCTTGTATTTTGAAAAAAGGCTGAGACTTCATTCAAGTTAATAAAATAATATGGTGGGGTGGGAAGGCTGTGGAATTCCTTGACAATCCCTATCCATCTCACTGCTTCCTTGAATCAAAGAAACTTATCTCCACTAGGGTCCTTAATTGAAAGTATCAGAGGGGTAGCTGTTTTAGTCTGAATCTGTAAAAGCAGCAGAGAATCCTGTGGCACCTGATAGACTAACAGACGTTTTGGATCATGAATATTCACCCACGAAATCTCATGATCCAAAACATCTGTTAGTCTATCAGGTGCCACAGAATTCTCTGCTGCTTTTAACTGAAAGTAGTGGAGGCAGTGCTGCCTATTGGATAGAGCACTTGACTAAGACTCAGGACACCTGGTTCTACTGCCAGCTCTTCTTGTTGGGTGACCTTGGGCAAGTCACTTCATCTCTCTATGACTCAGCTTCCCCATCTGTAGAATGGAGATAATGCTACTGATGTCCTTTATAAAGCACTTTGAGATCTACTGATGAAAAGTGATATAGAAGAGCTAATTACTATTAGTGGGGACCTGTACTGGACCCCACACTTGTTCACCAACCACAACCTCGCCCGTGAGGAGGGAAGTGACCAGTTCAGACTCTTGCCGTGCTGTCTGTGGTTTGCCAAGGCAATCATGTTCTGCTATTTCAAAGCAGTAGCCTTGAGTAGATCAGACTCAGCTCTAGTGGGTGCAAACAGGATTCTTCATTCAGGGTGGCAGGCACACACAGACCCTGACCCTTCAGTTCACAGAGTGTTATATAATACAAAGTCTGCAAATCCTAGTCAGATTAAGAAACCATGGAATGGATTGTTTGCTAAACTGTACAGCCCAAAAAAGTGGTTACCAGCCAGTTAGACTTTGAACTCTGACTCTCTGAGCCACTGACATTGTGACTGTCACCAGTCCACAGACAAGTTTTTCCTTTTCTGTTATCTCTCACTTTGTTGCCCTTACAGCCAGTGACAAATTGTCTGTGCCTATGCTTGTAAGGGGTTTATTAAAACAATTTTCTAACATTGTGTGTTTAAATGTACCAGTTTAACAATATTTTTGAATGACAACACAGCAGGGGTTCTACACATCTCTTCTTTCCTTTCCTTCATATGAATTTTTATTCATCAGAGACACCGGATTAAGCTTGCAATTTAATAAACACAAGAGAACTTATTGTGTAGGATTCATAGCAGTCTCTGGAACCAGGGGTTATTGTAAGTAAAGCATGTTTAATGAATCTCCTGCAAATTCAGCAGCAATTACTGCCCATTTATTGCCAAATGTTACTTACTGTATTATTACAACATTACCACTCTCAGCAGAGCTTCTGAAATAGCCACTGGCAGAAACAAAACCAACTATTTAGTATTAGAGCCAAGCAATATGCTGTTGTTGTAGGACCTGATTCTAATACACTTTTGTTGAGAAGTACCTTATTCCCCAGCCCGTCCCACTGGTTTCAATGAGATTACTCAAGGAGTAATCAGAATCTAGCCTTTAGAGTATATGTTTAAAGAGGTGTGCATGGTCACCTTTTTAGTGGACCGGAACCTGCTCCTCTTACTCATGCTGAGCAGTACCTTACTCTGAAAGTAGTCTCACTGAAATCTAGTATGGTAGTTCTCAAAGGAAGTAAGGGTGGCAGAATCTAGCTCATTATAAACTGATATTGGCTGTATTCTATTAAATAAATGGGATTTGAGTGCAAAAAATCAAAGGGGAACTATGATCTACTGGTTTTTATGGGGTCATTGCTTTGCAGAAGGGACTATAGAGAATCTAACACGACTCTTATCTTAAGAACTATTTTTAGCGCATTTTGAACTGGCGAAAGATGGTAGGTTGATAGTCCTGCTGAGTGACATTTTGTATTTGTCAACAGAAAAGTTACTATATGGGCAGGAACAGTGCAAACTTCCCACACTGCCCTGTCAATACACCTCAGCCCTGATCTGGAGTTACCAAATCCATCTGAATAGCTATTCAATATTTGGCCCCTCTGCTGAGACAGTTTGTTTAGTTTGCTTTTAAATTTAACTGTTTCCTTGAGTTGCAGTTCTAGAACAACAAGTGTATCCATGCACATCAAACTGTATGTATTTCATTATATCCCTCTTCCCACATGCTCCATGTAATCATTTATCTTCTTAGTGGGAATTTTCAAAGACGTGTTTGACAGTTGGGTGGCCAAATCTCATTGAATATTAATGGAAAGTGAGTGCCTAACTCCATTAGGCTCATCTGAAAATTCCAACACTAGATTTTAAATTCTTCAGAGCTGGAATTGCGTCTTCTTATGCATTTGGGGCCGCTGACTTGGAGACTTGGGGCATTACCGTAATACATATGAGAAGTGATAACAGTCTCATTAAGAGAGCCAAGGGATCTTTAACAAACCAGTTTTTATTTAAATGAAGCACTGAACAAGATCCAAATCCTGTAGTCTTTAATCTAGCAAAATGGATATTGATGCTAACTTCTGAAAGAAATTCCTTTAATTGGGAGTTTTGCCTGAGTCATGAATTCAGGTTAAGTTCCAAGTCAGGTTGGTCACAAAGCAGTTTTCCAAGAATACTAAAATAGGCAAAAGACTGCACTAATGCACATCAGAATAAACTAGTTCTGTATTGGTTTGTCAGATCAACTCACTGGAATGCTGCCATACTGCAGTGGTCTCCTGCTTGAATATTTAGCTTTGCTATTTATATCTTCACCTCAGTGTTTAATGTCAGGGGAACTATTCTGTTCTGCTGAAATTCATGCTTCATTGCAGATGACTTTCACCTCTCTTTTTTAATTATTTTTACTGTAGTAACACCAAAAGTCCCCAGGCATAGGGACCCACGGTGCTTGGCATTGTGCAAACACCTCGTAAGAGACAGACCATGCCCTGAAGAGCTTACAATATAAATTGACAAGACAAAAAAAGGGTGGGAGGAAGGTAGTATTATTATCATCACTGTGTTGCACATATTTTCCACATGCAGGAAGTCTGCAGCAGCACCAGAAATTTAAAATAATAGTGGATTTAGGAGGGTTTTCTTTTTCTTTTTGATTCAAGACAATCACAATGACAAATCAAAAGGTGTACAGCATCGTTCAATGTCAGACACATTAGGCCAAATTCATACTTAGTACAACTCCTTAGACTTCAGCAGAGGTACAAGAATGTTAGACTTTGTTCATTTATTTTATGCAACAAATAAAACTAATCTCAAAATAATCTCACAAACTGCATATATTAGAATACCTTGCCCAACTACTGTAAATAACATTAGTAGTAACAGAAAAATATCTTTTTTGTGCTGTGGATGTATTTATAATATTGTCAAACTATTTCCTTCTATATGAAGGAGTGATAGTTAAGCAACAATATCTTTCCTTAAGAGCACAAAAGCCGTTTTAACACAATACTTACCACATTTGTTTTAGTTTTGCACCAAGTCTTTACCAGGGATTTGTTTTGTGCTCCTTCCTCATTTGTAGCAATTGCATTTATTACTGATTTATCAAGCTAAAAGAGAATAAACAAATAGAACACAGTAATTCCAGTCTGTAGTTTGGAACTGTAAAATTAGAGCCAAGCCTGCTCATCTAACTCCTCCAAGTAGTCCCACTGAAATCAATAGGTCTGCTCACATGAGTAAAGCAAACATGACCTTGGAAGTGGCCTGATCTCCTGCCCAACAAGAAATACAAACAGGGGTTTATCTCCTGGAAAAATAATCTTATTTTCTCATTTTTAAATATCTATAAAATCATGAAACATGCATCCTTTGCCCCATGTACTAGACCAAATCAGCCATCAGCTACCCCTCATTTAAACAAACACACATGGTTGATTTCATATAAACTCAACTTCTCCACATATCAATTTCCCTGTTCACTCTATTTTTCATCAATTGCCTAACTCCCAAACAACCTTCCCACAAGTGCCTGCCTTGGGTGTCAGCATTAAATTGATACATTTTTTTTTGAAATATTTGAAACATGCATCTAATACATAAGATTTCAGGAAATGTGAAACAAAAAGATAAAATAAAATAAAAAATGAGCTTTTCTGTCATGAGTCCAGTAATACTAACATGCAACCTGGCAGCCTCAGAGCAGTTTGATTAACTGAAGATGAATCAAGCAAGAGGTCTCATTAAAGTGAGAGCTTACCTGGATGATAAGCTTTGTAAAAGGATCTGTGATGACTTTTAGCAGCTCAGGGGCATCTTCGCCACTCTCAAGATTAAAGGACTCAACTATAACATTAGTGAGACGATAAAGATAACCAGACACTACTTCAAGGGGCAACAACACAAACACTGAGAGCCAGTTAAAGAAATCATGGACTGTAGCTCCAGCAAAGGCCCTGCAAAAAGAAATTTAAAAAGATGATTTGCTGTTTGAATAACACACGTAGATAAAGGGTGTAATCATATGGGTTGGAAAGGAGCCTGCACTGAGGCAGGAACGATTTCATTTTTGGGGCCACAATCTGCCATCCTGTCTCACAGTGCACAGAATCTTACATGCAATTGACAAAACGGACCCTGAAGGATTAAAACATCAAAGGAGAACAGACAAATGAAGCAATTCTCCCTGAAAGAGGGGTGTCATTTCTTGCCTTAACTATTTCCAGTGAAAGTCACTGCATAATATCCATTAGCTCATTCCATCACTCGACTGTAGTTATACTGTTTTCCCCTAATACTTAGCCTGACTTTTTCCTGCTGTAGCTAAAACCTTTCTTCCTATCCTTACCGAGTAGTGTGAATTATGTATCCCTATCCTCTTTATAGCAATCCTGTACATATTTGCAAACAATTACTGTAGATCTCCCTTCCGGGCTTTCTTTTCTGTAGACTGAACATTCACAGTTTTTTCCCCATAGGTCTTCTTTTCCAAGTCTTTAATCATTTATTAATCTCCTTTAATTCTCTCCAATTTGTCTATATATGTTTTAAAATGTAGTTCCTAAAACTAAAAACCTAATGCTGTAAGCCAAGGAAACATGTTTTCCAAATGTTAATCTGTTTGATACCTCAGGTTTGCAATATTGCTTGAGGGTAGAATATTAGTGGAAGTTGGAACATTAGAATTGGACAATGGAAATGGAAGTCAAATCCTAGTGAGGCAAATAGAAAGGAGCACAAACACTGCCAGCTTAAGTGCAAGAGTGTAATAAGAAAAGCCAAAGAGGAGTTTGAAGAATGGCTAGCCAAAAACTCCAAAAGTAATAACAAAATGTTTTTTAAGTACATCAGAAGCAAGAAGCCTGTTAAAACAACCAGTGGGGACCCTTGATGATCGAGATATCTAAAAGGAGCTCTTAAAGAACATAAAAAGGCTTTGCGGAGAAACTAAATGGATCTTGGCTTCAGTCCCTTCAACAGCTGAGGATGTTTAGGGATAAAAGATTCCAAAACCTGAGCAGCTTTGTAGGGTGACAAATCTGAGGAGGATTTATTGGAATTAATTGCATAAAATCTCACATTAACTAAGTCACTTGGACCAGATGAATTCACACCAAAGTTCTGAAAGAACTCAAATGTGGAAGTGCGGAACTATAACTAAGGTGTAACCTGTCCTTTAAATCGGACTTCGTACCTCAATGACTGGAAGTTAGCTAATGTAACACCAAATTTAAAAAGGCTCTAAGAGGTGACCCAGCAATTACAGACCAGTAAGTCAACATCGGTACCCCGGCAAATTACGCAAAACAATAGTAAAGAATAAAATTGTTCAGACACATAGAAAAAACATAAACTGTTGAGCAATAGATCAACGATGGGTTCTGGTAAATGGGAAATCATGTCCTTACTAATCTATTAGAGTTCTTTGAAGGGCAACAAACATGTGGACAAAGGGGATCCAGTGGACATAGTGTATTTAGATTTCGATGAAACCTGACAAGTCCTCACCAGAGGCTCTTAAGTAAAAAATTAAGCTGTCATGGGATAAAGGGAAAGGTCCTTTCATGGATTGAGAACTGGCTAAAAACAGGGAAACAAAGGGTAGGAATTAATGGGAAATTCTGCAGAATGAGAAGGGTAACTCAGATTGTGTCCCAAGGGTCAGTGCCTAGGACCAATTCTATTCAAATTCATAAATGATCTGGAGAAAAGGGGAAACCGTGATGGTGGCAAAGTTGCCCAGATGAAATTAAAACACAGATAGTTAAGAACCAAGCAGATTGTGAAGACTTCCAAACAGATCTCACCAAAACTAAGTGATTGGGCACAAAATGAGCAAATGAAATTTAATGATGGAATAAACGAAAGTAAAGCATTGAAAAAAAACCCAATAATAACATATCAATAATGATGGGGGCAATTAGCTACAACGAACTGTCAGGAAAAGAGCTTGGTCGTCAATCATGGAAGTCTCTGAAGATGTCCACGCAGTGGCGCAGAGGTGGTCAAAAAAGCAAAAACAGGATGTTAGGAAAGCACATTAAAAAAAGAGGATAGAGAAATAAGACTGAGAATATATTAATTGCCCTTATGATAAATGCCATGGTACACCACATCTTGAATACTGTGTAAGATGTGGTCTCCTCACCTACAAAAAGAATAGTGGATAAAAAGGTTCAGAAAAGTGGCAACTAAAATGATTAGGGGTTGGAGAAGGGTCCCGTATGTGGCAATGATTAAAGAGGCAGCCTCTTCACTGGAAAAGAGGAACACTAAGGGGGATATGATAGAGGTATAATAAAGTCATGAGTGATGTGGAGAAAGTGGATAAGGAAAAGTTATTTACTTATTCCCATAAATACAAGAACTAGGGTCACCAAATGAATTAATAGGTAGCAGAAATTTAAACAAATAAAAGGAAGTTCTTCTTCCCACACCTCAGTGCACAGTCAACTTGGGAACGCCTTACCTGAGAGGTTGTGAAGGCTGGGACTGATATACAATAGTTTAAAAGGGAAACTGGAATAAATTCATGGTGGCTAAGTCCATTAAATGCTATTAGCTCAGGAAGGGTAAAAGAATGGCGTCCCTAGCCTCTGTTCATCGAAGAGGATGAGATGGATGCAGGAGAGAGATCACTTGATCATTGCCTGTTACTTCACCCCCTGGGCACCTGCATTGGCCACTGTCGATAGACAGATACTGGGCTAGATGGATCCCTTTGGTCTGACCCGGTAAACGGCGCCGTTCTTAATGTTCTATGTACAATGCAGGACATCACAGCGAGTATTATTTTGACTGCTAGCAGGCACTTGTCATTTTTTTATTCTTTCTTTGAAATATGAAGGTATCGATCCATTTCATCCACCACAAGAGCGATGTGAACAGTACAGGTTATTAACAGATAAATATGATTATTAATAATTATATTATTAAGCAACTTTTTCAATTTACTTTAGCAACTAAAGTTTCTCCCTTTTATACATTATTTAGCTCTAACAAACTATTTGGTAGGTGATGTGTATGTCGTTGACAAAGACTGGTAAGATTCAGAGGGGCAACACATAGAAATATGTTTTGGGTAAATGTATTTCACGCATCTGGTTATATGCACATATTCGTTATTATTTGTACTGAATGACAAGGTGCTAAAGTCTCACTCCCATCCCATTTTTACTGCACTCTATCAGTAAACTAGCAGCATACCTTTGTAGTGTCAAGATAGTAAACCATAAACTGGTGATGGATATAGTCAGTGGTTAGAATGTTTCACTTTCCTCATTTTACCATATCTTACCTACTGTGGAATTGACAGACGTTGAAAAAAACCATAAGGAGAGTAAACAACAGGTAGAAAACATTTTATCTAATGTAACATTAACCTCTCCTGTGCAGACAAAGTTTTTCTTTGCCTGTTATAGAGACATGGTGAAATGAGGGTAGAAAAGCAGGCACTCTTCAAATTCCACTGGCTAGAAAGATTTTACTAGCTCTTGTGACATTCCTGATCTCTAAAAAGGAGGATTCTATTAAGCAAGAGTAGAATCTCTTAGAACTGTGAAACTTTTCAATGGAACCACTATGCCTTTTTTCAGATATATTTTCAATTAGACTACCTTAAGTCTAGGTTGTACTGTACTTTACAGTGGCACACAGCTGATGAACAAAGGGACATGGTACTTACTGTACTACCAAAGCTGACTGCTTTATGAAGCAGAAAGCTACATAATTGCCATGTAATTATGTATGATGACTAGGCAGGACAAAGCCTATTGAGGTTTATCACAAAATTCACCTTGATTTAAGTGAGACAGGATTACATATTTTTTCAAGATTGTGGACTAAATGTTGATTTTGATTTTGATTTTAATTAGTTTATATCCAAGAATATAACTGAAACTGCACAATAATTCATTAAATGTAGCTTTAGAAATGTACTTTCATCTCTCCAAATTATAAAACAACCCTTTGGACAATTAAACTGTAAAGTGGCTGCTGTGGTGATAAGAACACAAAAGAAAGCCTGCTAGAGGAGGTGAAAATAGGCTCTGAAGGGCTAAGATTAAAGCACAATACCTTCTAAATTCATTCCTGTCTCCAGCTTGCATGAGCGCCACAATTGTGTTTGTGACTGAGGTACCAATATTTGCCCCCATTATGATAGGAATAGCAGCCGTTACACTCAGCACTATAAAGTAAAAAAGGAGCATTAGGAGAAAATCAATTCTTCAGCACACATTTTACATTCATCCTATGGAAATCAATGGGAGCTCTGCCATTGACTTCAATGGGATCAGGATTTGTCCTGTTAAGTAACTGTAATCAAGCACTATAATCTAAACAATTTATTTTATTAAAGCACCTTGAGAATGTGCTACATGATTAATCTGATTATTCGAAGGTCATGTTCTGCATCTGCAGCATACTTGTTTTCTGCCACTGCCACAAGATGTGAAAGTAGTAGAAATTCTGTCTTATCTTAAGCATTATCCCGCATGCAACTCTCACAGAACTAAACCTCAGAAGAAAACCAGTTACAGTAACTTTGTTGGTAGAACGAAGTATGCCAGTGCTGCTGAAGTTAACAAATCTAGTGTCAGTGAACCAAACAAATTTTACACAGTTGGGGGGTCGGGTGGGAGGGCTGGTTTTCTATGCTCTGCGTCCATTTTTAATTGCTGTCCATTTCTTATTTTGTATCAGGATGAAATAACAGGTTGTTTTCCTGCAGTCCCTTTCCCCATTTCCAATGTTTCTATACCTGGCAGTAAAAGGTGGTGAATGTAAAGGGTCTGAGGGTGATCTGCACTAGCTTACTGTAAGCAGACTTACATGTAGAAGACACCATGCTGACTATAATGGATGAGGAAGTGCTAGAGCTCTGCACCATGACTGTCACCAAAACTCCAATCACCAAGCCAGCAACAGGATTTGACAGCACAGAACCATCTCGAAAAATGTCCCCTGCTGCTTTACCTATGTAAAGGAATTAATTTAGTGAGAAAGTGCCGTGTATAGTCTATAGTAAATAAGACAGCATTTTGTGAAAGATCATAAAAAAAATATGCACATGGTCATGCCTGTCAGTCTAAAGTGATATAACCCAGGGATCCAAGTTCAGATCCTGAAAATAGTTTCTAGCCTTCTGAGTGATCAGGGAACACCTTACATTTTTCTCTTTTCTTTGATTGACTGAAAAATCAGCAATGGTGATGGGCCCCAGAGAGAACTGTATCTAGCCTACTTTGTCTGAGGGAAGGACATCAAAATTGGGAAAGGGATTGAGGTTTGGGAGAGAAACCCCTGAGGAAAAAAAAGATTAATAGCTTTATAGACTCTAAGGTCAGAAGGGACCATCATGATCATTGTACAAAGAAGTAGTTAGTCTTAGGGGATCTTCAAAAGAAGCAGCTGTCTGAGGCACAGATATGGGTAAAGCACTGATAGGTCCAAATCCCTCTATATTTTGCCTTACTTTCAGCATGACCCTGTGGTGGTGGCAGCAGTTACCTGAGCCTGGGGCACAGGAAACCTGGGATCATGAGAGCTTTCAATAAGCATCCCGTTTTAAGTCTCTCCACAGTAAAAAGGTTTTCACATATTGAGGAGAACATAACTACACTTGTGTATTTAACGATCACTAAAATAAAAGGGACTTCCAAAATAAACTGGGATCACCAATCTCTAATGTCAACACCACTCTGGAACTTTGGAAACAAAGGCATCCTGCAACAAAGGGAGATCATCATTCAATCACAGAGGCCTCTCTCTGTATATTTAAATGACATGAGTTCTCAAGGTTGATATTCTTTAACTAGTTACTTTATTTTGAATTGAATTAGATTCAACAGCCCATCCAAAGCCTAACTTGATACTTCATAAGAGTTTTCATACCTCCTACCAACTGGAAGGCAGAACTCAGTATATCCAAGGAACACACAAAGAAGTAGAGTAGTCCAAGCAAGGCAATAAACTTTGCTATCGCTGTGAGTACAGTGATGATTTTTCCTTTGTTATCCAGGTCTGCAAAACATAAGATAAGTGTTTGTGTATCAAATATTTATGTATTTGGCACTTCTTTTTGAACCGTTTAGCACTTCAAGCAAGTCTTCCATCCATAGTCCATGGAGTCAAGGATACTGTTGTGAGCTCTGTGGATGATAAACCCAAAGGAATGCTCTTGTTAATAAAATTTTAACTACAGCATCACTGCACATAAAAGCTTTTCATATACTTTAAAGATTCAGTGAAGTTTGAAATTCATCCTTTTTTTTACTGTTCACTTTTAGGTTTTTACCACACATAATGGGGTTAATGAAAGGCTGATATTAACATACTGCTTGACAGCTTTCATCCACAGCTCTCACAGTGCTTTAAAATGATGGGTAAATGGTATTACAATCTCATCACCCACAGGATCTGAGGAAATATTATAGCCCCATTTTACCAATGGGGAAACTGAAGAAGAGTGGTTAACACCAATATTTTAAAACCTGTGTACCTAAGAGGAAGATTTGAAATTCATTTTTCCAGAAACTAACATTTGAGAAGAAATGGCTAAGATAAAGAGCACAGAAGATGAGAAGAAATAAAGACATGTAGATAAGTTGCGTATTGACAGGTTGTACCTCCCCACTTGACCCCAGTGTCCTGAAGCACTGGCATACTCCAAGGGTCTTCTTCTTGCCCTGGCTCATCTATCAAGGCAATGTTGGAATGTGCAGGCTGAAGTCTACCTTTACTTTGAAGTGAACCCACATTGTCTGTTGAAATAAAACACAAATAAACCAAATTAATTACTTGCCATTTTTCCCCATAGCACAACTGTAAGGTTTTTATAGCCGTGTAAATTATATGGGAGCAGATATTTACCTTTTGTTTTTTCTCCACCTTTTTCAGACATGGCCTTGCCTTGCTTGGAGGAGTCTTCAGTATAGTTATTGGGTTGAGAGTTTTCCAACTCAGGCCAAGGAGCCATGATCTGACGCTAAAATGATACATTGATTAATGTCAGAGTCTGATGAAAACACTCTTCAGTGTATGACAAGAGTAAGGATTACCTCTAAAAACAACAGAGAGAAAACAACTCATCCTTCAACTCTGTTCTTTTTTAACCTTATTGAATTAACACATTTTATTTGTGAAACCATATTTTAGCTTTACTTGTGAAACTTAGGCCAATACAAGCTACACTGTTATGAGCTGCATAAAAGCTTGTTATGATTTGAATTAAAAACTTGTTCAGGTTGATGTGTGAACATGCCCGTCATTTAAGAGGTTGTAAGAGACAGCTGAGGAGTCACACCTAAAACAAGATCTAACAGAGTCTGCCCAGTAACGAACACCATGGGAGCAAGGGGTTCCACTGGGTATTGTGACTGGGGAGGTATGAGAGAGTGAGAGAAGGTAGAACACACAGAAACTGAGACCACACAAGAACAGAAAGAGACACAGGAAAAAGCAAGAAAGCCAAGCAGTAGCCTGTGAGCACAGTGTGACTCTGGGTAAAGCTAGAGAGAGAGCTTTTGGATCTGTTGGCTAAAGAGATTTGGGGCTGTATTCTAAAAAACTGCTCCTTTTGTTCTTGGTTCCTCCTGTGTTTGGAGAAACAGGACTTAGTCTCTTTTACCCAATCTTGTTTATTTACAAGTAACGTAATATCAGACTCCATCAATTTTTACTTCCAACTGGAAAATCCCCAGGGCCCCAAAATTTGACTAGTCACTTGGCTCAAAAAGGGGCAACACTGATGTTAGCCTTGGGATCCAATTTCCAAGAAGAAAGAGTGTGAACTGGTATTTCTGCTAAACCAAGATGGAAAGGCCGTCCTTAGGCATACACCGCATACGCGGCTGCATAGGGCACCTGAAAATTTGGGGCACCCCTGGGTCTTAGTGTCCACCCTCTGACCTGTTCCTATCCCTGTTCTGACCCTTCCCGCAGGTTCCCACCACAGATGGCTGCTGCAGCCTGGGGAGTCTTTCTCAGGAGGGGATCTAGTACTTAAAAGTGAAAAAGCCTTCCAGCCTGCCAGACCTATCAGCACAACACTGAAACTGTTCAAGAGCCATTCAAGTGGCGATGAAGCCGTTTAACAGGTATTTGCCAACTCCCAGGTATATACTTTCAGTTTCTGAATTTAATGACAAAAACAGTTGTGCATGACTGTAATATTTACCCAGAACATGTTAGGTGCCTACAGGACCTTAGTTTAAAATTTGCTTTAAAAATATTTCATTAGTGTGTTGCTGAAGGTTATAAAATCACATCACTAAAAAATCCTTGCATAGATTTTTAGATGCACAATCTGGGTATTCATCTTTATCCTTAAATATGCGGATCTTCAGACATATAGCTTTCTAAATAAATCCTTCAAAAGACCTCCCTTATCTAAAATACATATGCGAACCCAGGCAGCTGTCGGGCATAGGAGCACCAGTTTAATAATACTGCATAGGGCCCCATAAATCCTAAGGACGACCCTGCAAGATGGAACAAATACTGGGGATGCTTGCAGAAATCAGAAGTGCCCAGCTGAACTTAAAACAAGACCTGAAACAGGAGCTTGAAGCTTCACAAATGAAATTGAAGCAGCACCTAGAGGTTCACCAGAAAGGGCTTAGAGATGACTTGCAGACAGAAATGAAATCTCTGTGAGAGCAAAAACTACAAAGTGTCCGGAGAGATTGGACTGGACATGTCCATGCTGGAATAGTGATGAGGTGACCAGCAATCTGACTGGCATAGATCAACAGTTCTTCAGTGAAATAGTGGAAGCTAAGCAAGCTTTAGACAAGCTTCAATTTGCCAACCAAGATGAGCTGCAGCAAGGACTTATGGAGCTAAAAATTCACCTCTGGAAGGAAATCAAAGGGTCACAGACCAGTGGAAGGCAGCAGCGTGGAGAGGAATTGAGCTACCTAGCACACTTTGCTAAGATTGGACATTTACAACAGTTTTCTACCCCGTTTGTAACCTACAGAGGCCTAGGGGGAGAGGTCAGGCTGTCCCAGCTCAAATAAGGCAAAATCTTTATTAAAAAAAACTCCTGGGGAGGCTTTTTTGGTCCAGTTCAACCTTATAATTGAATGGCTTGGAGAAAGGATAAAAAGGAGGGTTACTAGCAGCAAGCTTGGGGGGCCCAGCTCTGATTGTGCTGTAGAACTTACCCAGACCTTTGACCTGTTGTTTGGATCTAGCCGTTACCTGAGCTGGCCAGGGCACAGCTAGGAGCTGGAAGGAGAGGGAAAGAACCCTCACCTGAACTGGCAGGGTATGTGTGGAGACTTGTGTTCTTGGCATACCAGATACTACAGAGGCCTTCCAGGATACACTGGCATTGGACCAATATATAATTGTTCAGCTGGACTTGGACTTGCCAATCAAGATCAGCAAAAGGAGACCAAAGACCCTCCAAGAGGCCGTGAAATTTTCCTGTTGAACTTGAAGCTTTTCTTTCAGTAGTGCACCAGAAGAGAAAGCAGCTGCTAGTGACCGAGATGGAAACTGATTGTCATGAGCCCTATAAGTACAGCTCTGTATCCAATATGTATGATGAAAGAGGGAATTTAAATTTGGTACATGACAATATTGAATGATTAGAACAAATGATAAACGTGGTTTGTAAAAAGGAGAAATTGCCAATAATGCAAAAATAGGTCAGTTGAATTCTGCTACTGTGACAAAATTGGCCCAAAAAGAAGGATTATTATAAATTTAAGGCAGGTCTAAAGTGTCTAGTGAAAGCCTCTCTCCTGGACTGGGAAACAGGTGACACCAAGTTGCAGGAGCAAAGCTTATGGAGGTACAAAGATCAGACCCAGAGTTTTGGTTTAATAGCCCAGATCTAAGCAATAGTAAGAGGAGTTTGGCTATTGAGTACATATTATGATCTGTGTTGTGTATAGGGATAGTTGACACAGACTCAGACATAATGGTTATTAGACCAGACATGCTAAAAAGGCTACCCAACTCCCCAGACAGGAACAGATGCTTAGAGCTTTCTAGAGAACTGCTCCTATTACAGTAAGTTCATTTGTGGGTTTCCAACTATTGCAAAACCACTGCATAGATTGGGTGAGAAAAGGAAATAATTTCAATGGTCAGCAAAGTGTGATGTAGCATTTTCAGAGGTGAAAAGCCTCTTGTGATGGTGCCTTGCTTGGCCTATCCATGTTTCAAAACCCCCTTTGGAAATTGGACACAGATACTAGCGCTTATGATTGGAGGAAAATATTGACACAAGAACACAATGGACTTGAGCGGGTGGTAACTTATTATAGCAAAAATCTAAGTTCCCCAGAGCGAAATTACTGCACCGACCAAAAGGAGCTCCGGCAGTTGTTAAATCTACAGAATGTTTGTATGGGAGGAAGTTTATGGTCAGGACCAACCAATGCTTCCCTGCAGTGGCTCTTTAGATCCAGGAATTCTAAGGGACAGCTTGTCAGGTGGTTGGAAAAACTGCAGTGCTAAGATTTCAAAATCACATGCAGATGTGGCCATAGGCATAGTAATGTTTCTGCCTTGTCCAGACAGACTTGTTGGGACACTAATTTGAAAACACTGCCCCAAGTGGGAGAGCAAGGAATTAGTTGCTCAGTGGAACAGGTCTGCCTCTCTTCCTCTATTTGCAGAAGTGCCCAGTGTTCCCGGTTTATCCTCTGGAACAATGGGGATAGGGTTGCAGTAATGGAACCCACAACAAACTAAAAACTTCCCAGAGAGAGGATTCTGATCTCATGATAGTGTATAATTAGAAAATCAACTATCAAATACAGCCACCCTGGAATATGGTTTCCTCCCACAGTAGCACCATTAAAGCTTCCTGGTCACAGGGAATTTAAAGATGAAATATTATCTAGAAGGTGGGAGAAAACAGCAGGTGATGGACACAGCTGTTTGTACCAGATATAACATCAAACATGATCTTAATACTGCTGGACATTTTGGATTTTAGCCAAGCTAAAAGAAAATTTCTGTTGAGTAAAATGAAGGCAGGACATAAAAAGTCAGTGTAGGAAATGTGATGCTAGCTTTACAAAGAAGCGTCCCCCTAAAACTCGGAGAGCCCCTTTGCAGAAGGATCTTGTGAGAGGCACCAGTGCAGAGCATTGCCATTGATGCTCTTATGCTGTTGCTTGAGGCAGAGGCTGGCAATCAATATTTGCTGGTAGCTATAGATTATTTTTTAAAATGACCTGAGGTATATCCATTCAGAAATCAAGAGGCTGTGATAGTAGCAGAGGTCTTAGTGATGGTATTCACAAGATTTGGGACCCCGAGTGAGTTACAGAGCAAGGGAGAAACTTGGAATCCAAAGGTTTTCAACAGGCTTGTGAGATTCTAGGCATCCACAAAAGCACACCCACAATCTGATGGGATGGTGGAGAGGTCAATAGGACTTTTGAGGTTCAGCTGGCTACATCTGTAGAGCACCACCAAAGGGACTGAGCCCAGCATATTCCATTCATTTTGATGTTATATAAAACAGCAATGAGAGTACAAAGTGTTTCCCAGGTTTGGGCATGAGCTATGGACCCCAGAAAACCTCTAGTATGAAGTTCCTGAAAAGGAACAAAGGGAATGGAACCCAAAACTGAAAAAGGTAACAGTTTTGCTGGGGAAAATTTGAGGATAGCCTCTGATAAAATGAAAAGCCTCTGTGACATCATGGCATATAGAGAATATTTTAGAAGCAAGGACCTGGTCTGGTTTCACATTCCTAGAAGAAAGAAAGGTAGGACCCCTAAGCTAGATAAACCTTGGGACGGACCCTATACAGTACTGTCCCAAATAAACAAAGTGGTATACAGAATAGAGTTGGGTCCCAGGACTAAACCTAAAGTTATCCAGAAGGACCATCAAAGGCAGTATCAGAGAGATAGGATTTCAGCATGGTTGCTCTCCAAATTGGAGAATGTAACTGTGGATGCTGAGGCTAGGAATGTTGTGACAGTAATGAGTGCCAGCCCCAGACAGAATGAGCAGGGACTGTCACAGCCAGCAGTTCCACAGAAACAACAGACACACCTCAGGAGCACACTGAAAGGGAATCCAGGGAGAAAAACGCCCCCAAACAGATTTGGGTGGGACTAAAATTATTTTATGTTGGTGAAATGAAATTATTCTGACAGAAAGACACTGTAAATAGTTAAGCTTGAGTTTAGTCCTGGGACCCAACTGCATCCTGTGTGCCACTTCATTTATTTGGGACAGTCCTGTCCAGGGCCCATCTCAAGGTTATGCAAATAGCTACGCTTGTATTGTTTGTAATCATTTGTGTTAAATTATTCATTTTCTTTCTGTTTGGGATGGGTTATTGGGTATCACCATTTTAGGCCTCATTGGGAGGATGAGTAAAATGGAGCTGAGGAGTGTTATGAGCTGGGTGAATTCTAGTTAAGGGCTGAGTTAAAATCTCATTCAAACTGATGTGTGAACATACCCTTCATTTTAAAGCGTTGTAGAGACATTTATAGGCCACATCTAAAACAAGGCCCAATAAAGTCTGCCCAGAAATTAGTACCATGCGGACCGGGGTATTCCATGGGGTATTGTAACCAGGTGTGCGTGTGCAAAAGGGTGAGGGAAGGCACAACATACAGAAACAGAGAATTCAAAAGAACAGAGAAAGAGAAGCAGAGGCAAAAAGCAACAAAGCCAAGCAATAGCCTGTGAGCACCGTGTGACCTGGGAAAAGCTAGAGAGAAACCGTCAGGTTTGTTGGCTAATGAGGCTTGGAGCAGTTTGCTAAGGAACTTCTTTTGTTCTTTGTTCCTCCTGCAATCAGAGAAGGAGGACTTTGTAAATTCCTTGTAAATAAACAGGATTGCACAATGAGAATACCAGACTCCATCGATTTCTATGTCCAACTGGAACAGCCCCAAGATTCAAAATTTGACTAGTGGCTTGGGATGAAAAACAAGCAATCAAAATGATTTCCTCTTTCTATTTGTAAATGTGTTTAGTTTTGGCTGCTACTGAAGCAAAGAACGTCATGCTTTCAAAACTTTAAGTATACCGATTGTTTTAATTCTTCATTCATTTTGCTTCCTGTAGAAAACAACTTAAATTTTTGCTTTAACTTTTTTTCTATTTTCTGGTGCTTAACTGTATAATTGTAATCCTGAAATAGTATTCCAGTGTATGGATCTGAAGAGGGACCTGCTATTTTTATTGTTGACTGAATATGTGAGAATTACAACCCTGTTTTCTCCATTTCCATCAATCTTTCCAGGATGTCTTAATTCAGAAGTAACAGAGAGTCCTGAGGCACCTTATAGACTAACAGATGTATTGGAGCATAAGCTTCATGGGTGAATACCCACTTCATTAAGCGCATGTGGTGGAAATTTCCAGAGGCAGGTATAAATATGCAGGCAAGGATCAGTCTAGAGATAACAAGGTTAGTTCAGTCAGGGAGGATGAGGCCTTCTTCTAGCAGTTGAGATGTGAACACCAAGGGAGAAGAAACTGCTTTTATAGTTGGCTAGCCATTCACAGTCTTTGTTTAACCCTGAGCTGATGATGTCAAATTTACAAATGAACTGGAGTTCAGCAGTTTCTCTTTGGAGTCTGGTCCTGAAGTTTTTTTGCTGCAGGATGGCTACTTAACTCTGATACTTAATTCAGAAGCCAAATCATAGGGCCCATTTGTGCCATTCAGGCACATTCCTATACTCTGGGTACTGATCAGGGTTGGATCTTGTGTATATTCACAGTTTAACTGTTTTTAGCATTGGTTCAGCCATATCTGTTGCTGACAGCTGTTTTTAACACAGGCTAAATTACTGCATGTAGATAAAGCTTCTGTGTTATAAACTTCCATATAGAGAGTTACCACCGTGTGTAATGAAAGAGGTGCCGGGGCTCAAGCAATTAGGTGCCAGGACTCAACAATTTTTTACATTAATAACTGATGCAGCAAGCCCAGAGATGCCTGGGCTATGAACTGCCAAGCCTAGAGGTGCTAGGACTCAGCCCTGGTAAGCCCTGACACAAATTAAGCACTGGACAGTTACAATTATAGAATATAGTTATAAGAAAAGAACCATGGTAGAGCCCTTCTAGCAAAAAACATGGCTAAATATTGCTAACATTTGAGCCTTTCCTCTGAACAGGCCCTTTACAAAGTAAGGATATTCCAGAAAGTTGTTCCCTAAAGGCTATGTGTGTTGGAAATATTTGCTAAAATATCACTTGGCTGCTACCACCAATTCAGCTCCAACCTTGGTCACGCTAAAGAAATTATTAACATGAACAAAGCTGTGGAGGTAACTGGAATTTTAAGTTCTGTATTGTATAGACCTGCTCTGAGCAGTTACACACCTCAGGGATAGATATACAAAAGGATTTAGTTGCCTAAATCCAGACATTAGATCCTCAAAATCCCTGCGGAGTTGCCCTCTCACCCGGTAGGTGCCTAAATTCTTTAGCTGTCTAAATTTCTGCCAGTAAAGTTCTCTGGGTGCCTAAATATCTGCTGGTGGACACATGTAAAGGCACCTCTGCTCTGATGTCCAGCACCTAGCTCATATATAAGCCCTGGCTGGAGTCTGAATCTAAGTGTTCCCCTCCCTATCTTGCCTGTAGGGCCAGATCAGGACCAGATCAGAGCCAACATAAAAGGAGGAGGAGGTGGTGCTCCTTCCCCCCTTCTATCCAATATCCCAGTTGTTAAAGCACTCATCAAAGATGCAGGAGAATCATGTTCAAGTCTGAACTTTGCCTGATCTGGAGCAGAAACTTAAACCCAGTTCCCCTGTCTCCCTGAGGAGTACACTAACCACAGGGATATGGGGTAGGTGTCACGCAATTTCTCCTGTTGAAGCTATTCCACTTTGTATAAATAATTAAATGGTCACTGGGCCAGAGAGAGAGTGAGAATTTCTTGATAGCCCAGTAGTTAGGGCATTCATGTAGGAGGGAGGAGAGTCAGGTTCCAGTCCCTCCTTCAATGGCTATTTGTGTTCAACCATGGCTGAGGGGGAAAGTCACAGACAATCACCATCTTCTATAGCATAGTATCATGACACTCATAAGGAAAACATTCTCCTCCTTCCACACTGGTCAAGAAAATTATGGTAATGGCCTGATAGCAACAACTGTGCCTTTACATAATTGTTATTAGTAGAGTTTTAACAGTAGTGTAGACACAGCAACTTGGAGGGCACAAAAAGAATGATCTTTACACAGCTGGAAAAAACACTCTTGCTTGTTTCAACAACGTGTTTCCATTTGCCCGGAGCCATTCTCGTAGTCCCACGCATGTCAGAACAACCCAATCCTGTTAGACAAGTTGCATTAGTATATGTTAACTTCAGCATTAAAACAGCTTGCAACAAAATTGCTTAGCAGTAGCAGCCCTCCAAAATTTAAATGCAAGCATTAAAGAAGTATCTAAATCCAGGTTTAGGGTTGGACTGGCCACTTGTTTTCACCACTCACCACAGGTCCTATCACCTACAAAATAAATTTAAAACTGTTTTGCTATATCCCAAATTCAAGGTGGAACTCAAGTATTCAGCCTCCCCCATTACTGAGGCAGCATGAAAATGAGACCGATGTGATCTCCAGAGGTACGAGGGCTTGAAAACTCCACCTGGTGAACAGCCTCTTTCATCCCACTAACGAAGACATCTTTTAAGCTCAAGAATTTGGCAGAACAAATTTTCATGATGAGGATGCCTCATAACACTAAGGTGTCTGGAGTTCCACAGGTAGGTCATTTCTTTTTATTATTGCTGTTTTCTATTATTATTTCATTATCCTGAAGCACACTGAGCGAGTTGGGATGGGGGTGGGAGAGTGAAGGAGGGAGAAGGTGGCAGAGGAGAGGTGCTATATAGCTAAATATATACATAAAATTATTAAATGTGATGTCTGATCAATGTCCAAGATGGGGACTATAACCTGAATACCCTAATTCCTAGAAGTAACTGCCCTCAGCACCTCTGTTTCCAGGGAGGGTATCACAGTAGCAGCCAACTCTGACTGCCTGATGTTAGCAAGGGTCTCTGAAAGTAGAACCATGTAGACAGAGGTTGGACTTCTTAAGCGTCACCAAAAGATGTCCACTTCCCCCATCCCCAACTCCTAGCTAAGTGAAACAGTGAGCATCTGAGCAGGTAACTTTCAGCCACCAGACAGCCTGATTAACAGAATTCTCGCCCACAACTACCCACAAGTTGATTTAATAAAGGTCTTTTCTCATTCTGATGCAGAATGTAAATATTATCACTGCAATATTGACTTCCGGGTTTACTGTCTTCTCCAAGGGTAAGTACTGAAACTTTGGGAACAATATTTCGAAGAAAAAGTAGACACTGCAGAGAAACTGAAACCTAATGTCACAGGGCCTCACAGTCCATTTCCTTGTCCCTTATGTTATTTACACTTGTGTAAAGTCAGTGAACACCTCCATTACCACATCAAAATAGTAGCAGTTTATATCTGTTTTACACAGATATAAATGCCTATAAAAAGTGTAAGGAAATGGAGAATCAGTTCCACAGTCCTTAACATAATAATTTACTTTAGGCATGATTTTCAATGCTACTTTGACAGGCTCCCACCTACAATGATGCAAGCACTGAAACGGAAAAGATTTCTTTTTTAAAGTAACATGTCAAAAGATTCTTTGCACACCATATGAAAGTATTATTTCCAAGGTATGAAATTTAATGATCATGCAAGCTGTGATCCAATCTGTCTCAGTGAACCTTGCAATATATCCTCACAAGTCATAAGCGTGTGATCCTATAGTTGTAACTCTTGCTTCTGGTCGTGCCCACTGTGTTCTAATTGCTTTCCAAATATAAATGAAGGCAAAGTCCCTTCCTTAAAGAGTATAGAGCATCAGGACAAAAAGTGGAATATTTTAAACCAACACTGAATCACGAGTGGCCCATTGACATATGCCAGCAAAGGGTGAGCCCACAGTTTGCATGGAAACTTACAGTGCCACAATCATAAAAATTCAACTGTCTGGTAAATAACTTGAGCAGAACTAGGCACCATGGAATTATCCTGTATTATACTCCCAAGTGTCTCACTAAACTGCTTCCACGTTTTCTGTGTTGTAGAGCGAAACTTTCAGTAGTTTTCGATTCTACAGTAAAAGCAGTTGCAAGTCTATTTATTTTGCTGGACTTAACACACGGAGATATAAACTACCAATTGCCATGTGTCTACAAAGCATTGTTTGTACCTTTCCATCCATGACAGTTCAGTGAAAGGGCAAGTTGTACTTGAAAGAAGTACTGGGAAGCAGTAAGGTTTAGAGAAATCAAAATTATAGGGGAACTGGATGAACTAAAATTGAGATGAAATGCTGGTTGGAGTGGGAAAGGGGTTTTCTCTGTGGAGAAAGTACCACTACCTTCATATGCAATTATTAATAAAAAGAGGAACAGCTAGACTATCATACATGCAAATTCTTTCCAGATCTTTCAAACTGTTTCCAAGACAAGATACAGAAAATCCGTTTCATGCAGGCTATTCAGACTTTCTTCTAAGTATCCTCTTTTTTTACTTTTCTACATATACACAATACTTTATAGCAATTCACCATGCTGTAGAGATTTTTAGTTTTAAAAATGGCATTTTTTACAGCTAGTCTGATATTTAGTGCTAACTGTGTGAATCAATACTATTTCATCACCTAAACATCTTAGTAGCAAGTATGTATTAACCCTTGTCAGCATACACGTTGAATAAATATAGAATGTTTCTTTAAAATGTATAACTAAAGATAAAACTTAAGACTTATAAAAGTAAGAGGGGGCCAGATTGTCAGACAGTGTAAATAAGTGTAGCTCCAGTAAGTTCATTGGAGCTATACCCATTTATATTAGCTGTGGATCTGGTCCAAGACTCTGGGACATTGCTGCCGAATTCCCATAAGCGTGATAGAACAGGTAATAATTTAAATACATGCAAACAATGACTCAAACTCACTAGGAACAAGTTTCTTCTTTGCTTTAGCAACAGTGACTTCAGTGGGACTATTAGCATGAATAAAGAGATCAGAATCTAGCCACGATGTAAAACCTCTAAACATCTCTTCATAGATGGGAAAATACAAGGGATGGATGCTAAATAATTATATATTTTTTCATTTCTGTTGAGCCCTTGGACCTCCGGTTGCCTCACAAAATAGAATCTAAAGCATGTCAAAACTAAACCATACATAACATGAAATAATAAAATGAATTTCTAAGCCAGTACAGAAATAAAGCAAATCCCAAGTAACAACCCATCAACTCATGAACAAACAGTTCTAAAGATACTGCTTTCTAAGAGCCATAACCACACCGACTATCGTATAAAAGACTTCAATGAACTACCTGGCAGAAAGATACCTAAATAAAACAAGTTACAATTCTTAAAAATTGAAAGGAAAAAAAAATCTTAATAGTAAACAATGAAAATAAAACAGGCTCCTACCAGTACTTAACCTGAAGCACATAGTAAAGAATCTCAAGAAAGGAAAAAGTAATGATATTAAAAGGCTTGCTGATCTAATAGAAGAGCCGCTAATAAAAGTTCCTCTGATATCCATGGACTTCTGTTTCCTGTCACATTAGTTCAGCTAACCATATTAGACTAATGTACTCCTTTTACCTCAGTGTATCAAACTGAATTAGCATAAGACAACGTATCCTTGACAAATCGCCTGATACTGCAACAGTGCTGCACATAGACATTACACTATTATTTATACTAACAAAGTGAAAAAAGGGATATCTTTAAATAAAGCTTTATTGATTACATTCCTGACTTTTCCCCCCACTATTGGATACTACTCTTCACTGTGCTGTATTTTAAAATCTCACCAAATAAAAGGTTAAGACAATACTTTCCCCAGGCTATAGATGGCTGAGTTAATTCTTACTCTTTATCACTATTCAAATAACTTTTAGTTCCTTTTTAGGATTTGACAAAAAATATAATTACTTTCTAAACAAATATTTATTATATCACAATGTATACATTTCTATCATCTGTTTCAAAATATTATCAGTACAAATTAAAGAATAAAAGCTGAAAAAAATAAGAACTGAATGATACTGCATTGTGCAATTCCACTTCTCTTTATGAGCTCTAGTTGCTGCTATCTCATGTGAGCTGCAAAAGAATTCTGTGGAGTTTCTGACTTGCAAACTAAGGTAAAGTTTTTTAAAAAGGAGAGTTTGTCTGAGTGGCTTTTACTTACCACTTCTTTCTTCCCAGACAATAGAGTGAACCAGGTATCCACTGAAACCTACATTATATATAGACGTAGGTATTGAGCAAAGTCTACTGTCATCACCACACACTCACATTCCTACCTTACACTCTGGAGGCACTGCCTACCTGCAACTTAATGATCTCAATCAGCTCTTTCCAGCACGGCAGTAACCAACGGTACTAAACTTCAAATTGTTTCAAGCTCATCATATTCTACCAACTGTCTCATCAGCATTAAGCAAGAGTAGCTCATATGTTCCTGTGAATGCGGTGGAGCTGTTTGTTCCACTCTGACAAATTGCTGGGCACCTTAACACTCAGTAATCTGTCTAATAAGAATTTTCCAAAAATATTTTATGGTATCAGAAGTCTAACAAAAGGGTTCTGATAGGGATATGGTACTGTTATCTGTCTATTCATCTATCTATTAATCTTTCTATCTGTTTCATCTGCCTATTGATCTGTCTAAGAAGAGAAGTGGCGAATCAGATAAAAAACAGTCTCATTGGGAAACCTGTGAGAATCCCTTTCAGAACAAAGGGGTCATTTTCATTCTTATCAGTGCTCAGTGTTTCCAATTAAAGAGAAGCTACAGTGATCATTAGCATTTTGGCCATTGCTGGTGTGGTTCTCATTCTTACAGAGATTTAAAGATGTGAGACTGCTCCTGGTAATTGTATCCCGAAGTCTAGAAAGTAGGACAGGTATGAAGATGCTTCGTACGATATAAAAGATTCATGAACTATACAGACAATTGACTCAAGTTAGATCAAGAGCCACTATACAGGACTGGGTTTGTAAGCAATCTGGGTACTGACCAGGCAACATCAAATATTGCAATTAATGTTTGCTTTACAGACCTATTCACTCTTAAAGAACACCTTCACTTGGAAAAGTGACTATGTGAAGCAGCATCTTACCCAAGAGATCTGCTTCCTATGTGTATGCAGGTCATATCTACTGATAAAAATAACTTTTCACTCCAGTTAGCTGCAGCGACAACACAGCTGACAAGGTGTGAGCTGGATTTTATACATTATCAACAGAATTATTTACTAAATTCTAAGTTGTTAAACTCATGCCATCTTCTGGAGGCACTGGGGTGGCACACGGGTAAGTAAGATATAATTTGAAGACAAGGGAGAAAATTTGAAGAGAGGTGTAACCAAAAGCCTAATTACCCTTACTACTCATGATGATGCACTAGGAGCAAAGTACCCAGCTTTAGTCTCAGATCGCAGACGGAGCTTGCAAAGTTGACTGTTAAAAATATGCTTTTATTTCTGAAAGCTGAAAACACTTGAAATGGAAATAAATGACAGAAACCACACCTGGAAACCCATAATGCCATTTTATAGTCACTTTTCCTACTAGAACTGCACTTTAATTTTACATAAAAAATAATTTTAATTGATCCCTCACTTGTAGAAAAATACATATTAGAATAGCTTAAAATAGGAAGATCCTTGTGTCCTGTGAACTACGCATATATCCTCCTTTGGTTTACTAAGTGTAAAACACCAGCTCTGGTATTGAGAAAGTTATTAGTCATTCAAGATTTAAACTCATGGTCAGTGTTCAACCAGGTAGATGCCTAACTTTTTAACAGTTGTTTTTTATTCAAGATACTTTGTTCTGGCTGTCAAACACAGAATGATTCTTGTAATAGGCTATACCAGCCTTTTCAGATTTTAGGAGGGTGACCCCTCCTGGACCAGTATTTTGCTGTTCCAGAAACAGTAGGTTAAGGAAGAGGAGCTGGTCACTGAGGGAGAGGAAGTGGTTTCAGGAAGGTAGTCTGGGGCTTGGGAAAACACTTATTTCAGCCTGCGTTTAGGGCCCAAGAATAATACTTCATGAGCAGAAGGGCTGTAACTCTCTGTCACAGGGTAAACTGGGCCTTTAAGAGTATGTCTGCACAGCTGCTGGGAGCAAGTCTGACAGCCCAGAACAACAGACTTGTGTTACTGTGCTCAAGCTAGCTCGCTAAAAATAGCAATATGGACATTCCAGTTTGGGCTAGAGCTCGGGCTCTGAAGCCTAGGGACAGAGGACTTCAGAGCCCGAGCTCCAGCCCACATGTCAAACTAATGTCTACACAGCTAGTTAGTATGCTACCCCAAGCCCTGCTAGCATGAGTCTGTCAATGAGGTCTGCAAGACTCTTTCCCAGCGGCTGCGTAGACATATCCTAAAAGGGAACTGCTCCAGCTCATCTACACTGTGTTAGAACCTTGATGGGGCATGATGAAGGACAGGGGTCCATATAAAGAGCCAAAAGAGAATGGGGGTTTGGGGAAGCTCAGGAAATTGTAGAGTGAGGAAGACTCTTGCAGGCAATACCCTGACACCAGGGGAGTTTTGAAGCCAGAGCCACAATGTTGAGCTCCAGCCAGGTAAGCCTGGGAGAGGTAGTTGAATTAGTTGAGGGAAGACAGGCCCCTTGTTGGAAAAGAGGGGCTGGGCCCAGTTTAAACCTGGTGTAAAGACTCAGTATTTGTGTTAGACTACCAGGTGAAAGAAATCACTGAGCTCTGTTTGTTGCCAGCCTGAGTGGAACTAGTGAAGGGTGAATCAAAGGGACCCGAGAGAAGAACAGCCCAGAAGGAGTGCTGCAGGGTTCCCTTAGTCAAGAAAGAAGGATTTAGGGCCATTGGAAACTGTGCACAAAATTATGTAAACTAGACCCCCACCCAAAAGGGGTAATTTTGTTTGAAACACTGTGGACTGTGCAGTTCTTAAGGGGCCCTGATGGGAGGAAATGGAAGCAAAGTGTGGCAGAGTGACCTCTGGTCTTGACAGGGCAGCTGACCGGGCTGCATTCCCTTTTCCTCTCAGTTGTGAAGACTCAAGGTGTCTGTTAATTGCTCTAGCAACTTCTCTCTCTGAGAACCAGGAGAGCATACCTGGCTGAATTGTCCCAAGGCTGCTGGGACTGGAGTCTAGAGTTCTAGCAAGATCTGATGGGAAATGGAGATGGGACATAAAGAACAGGAAGAGACCAGGAAGCTACGGGTAATACTGAGGGCAAGTAACACAGATTTCTTAATTTTTATCAACTAGGGATTACTTTGAAGCAGATGTCTTTTTTGATCAACTGACCAAAAGGATGTGGAGAAATTGGAAAAGGTCCAGCAGAGGGCAACAAAAATGATTAGGGGGCTGGGGCACATGACTTATGAGGAGAGGCTGAGGCTTCGTTAGTCTGCAGAAGAGAAGAGTGAGGGGGGATTTGATAGCAGCCTTCAACTACCTGAAGGGGGTTCCAAAGAGGATGGAGCTTGGCTGTTCTCAGTGGTGGCAGATGACAGAACAAGGAGTAATGGTCTCAAGTTGCAGTGATGGAGGTCTAGGTTGGATATTAGGAAAAACTATTTCACTAGGAGGGTGCTGAAGCACTGGAATGGGTTACCCTAAGGAGGTGGTGGAGTCTCCTTACTTAGAGGTTGTTAAGGCCCGGTTTAACAAAGCCATGGCTGGGATGATTTAGTTGGAGCTGGTCCTGCTTTCAGCAAGGGGTTGGACTAGATGACCTCCAGACGTCTCTTCCAACCCGAATCTTCTATGATTCTATGACTCTATTTGAAAGGCGTAAGGAAAAAAGTCTCTGGCAAGGAAAGAGTTAACTCACAAATTCACTCCATGGATGTGGTTTTCTGTTTTGTTTGACCTGCCACAAGGTCCGTTAGTTATTCTGCAGAAAGTAGTTATTCACAATTCCAGGTACTTGAAACAAACACCATTTGAAGTCCTTTCGTGTTTGTGTAGAAAACTCACCTCAAACAATGGCTCATTTACAGGCTGTCAGTAAGTTATGTGACTTATGAACTCTGTCAAGTCACAGTTTTTGTCATCGGGAGCCTATAAAACAGTCGAGAAATATGTCTGACATGCATACTTACCACAAAATGCTACAAGCTCTCTGACAACATCCCCAAACAAACTGGCGATACACAGGACTTGCAGTGAGAGCAAGACAAATATAAATCCATCTGTCCCCAAGAGACAATATTCATTCCTGAGCTTGTGCACATACATTCCAGTAGAAAAATGTGGATTATATACAGTTAAAATAAAACTTTAAAAATCAATCTAAAAATTGACTAACATGAATCCTAACAAAGACATCATAGCAGCACAAGGCTTATATCTCTTATTAATAACATTACGGGATCACTCTGGTCATATTATTAGATATGAATCCCAATATAATTATTATGCATCATCAAGATAGCCCTCTCACACCAGGAAGAAAATTACCTCTTATGCAATATACCAATTACATTAATCTTTTAAGGTTCTACTAATCAGAACAATATACTGCCATGCATTTATTATATAAATGAAGTAAGGCTGATGTCACTATCTTTACCAGATAGCCATGAGGCTCGCTGTTGAGGAGATTGTAAGATTCAGAGTTTCTGAACACAATGTCCACTGAAACTTGCTCTGCCAAATTCCGGCCTCTGATCTGTGTTTGGAAAGGGCATATATTGGCCTAAAATGTCCTCCTTTCCTCTCCTTTCCCCTAGCCACCCACACTCCCAGTTGTAAACAAAACTGTTGGCTATACGAAAAAAGAGCCCCATGCTGATTGCGTTATGGATAATGATATAAAAATTATTTGGTGCAGAGCCAGCTACTGTCAGCCCTGAAAGAACCTGAAATAGTGCTCTTTCTTGACATCCATAGTACAGATTTCAGGATAGAATTTAACCCTGAATTATCTATTTCATTTAAATACAGAATACTTTTTGGATTATATTTAAACAATTTTTTTTGTTAAAAAAGGAAAGCACAGTGAATTGAAGTTGATATGTAATTCTGATATGTGAAATTCTGCATTCACATACGCTTCAGTATGCACTGGGAAATAATATTTAGACCAAATTCTATCCTTGGTAGTATACCTGAGGTTTCCACTTCAGTACATATATGCATTGGAGAGCAGATTCTTGATGCTGTAGCCTTTGTACTTGTACATTAAATTTATTTTTTCCTTTAATAAGTGCAAATTTGTCTTTGATGTTATCATTCTTACAGGGCAATATTCTACTTTTAGTTTCCCACATGAGTTTACTGTCAGCTGGGTTAAATTGCAAAAATATACTGAGAGTAGTATTTGGCCCAATATGTTTCTATTGTATTCAGAAAATAATAATGGAGACTTCCTGAGGCTAATTAAAGATTACATAAATTATGTAAAGGCTACATAACCTAGTGGACAAAGTATCTGCATCATATCACACAGAGTAGTGTGTTACTAGGATTGCCAACAGTCCCTTATTACAAGGGAAGTTCCTTATTGTTTCATCTCTGTACAACAAGATCTGGAGTTGCGGAGTGCTGCAAAAAAGCAGCAAGAAATATCCCTGGTGAATGTAGGTGAGTATTTTTATTATTATTGATTATAAACACTGCTCTACAGCCAAAATGCTTCTGAAATAAATGTAGTCAAACTTTACTAATTCTGGGTCACTGAGAACGAAAATGATGCTTAAAATTGTTGATTGGCTCTAGTCTAGCTGTTGGGCTCCAGACTACAGCAGTAGAATCTCCTGGCAGGTGATGTGAGGGTTTCCATGTTCCGTGACCGTCAAAAGGATCTTGTCCCATTCTTCTTCATGGAAGGTGATCTTGTAGCCTGCAACAACATTCAATGGTGTGAAGGAGCCCCTCAACCATCATGCACAATCAAGATGG
Source organism: Chelonoidis abingdonii (assembly GCF_003597395.2). Lineage (NCBI taxonomy): Eukaryota > Metazoa > Chordata > Testudines > Testudinidae > Chelonoidis > Chelonoidis abingdonii. The sequence goes on from NC_133773.1 coordinate 109,814,501, forward strand.
AGTGGAAGACTGTTCTTGATTCAATCGAAGACGATCTTAAAGCTGTTTGCTTGCATAATGGCACTATTTTCCATCATTTTCCAGTTGGTCATGCCAGTCCTATGAAGTCAAACCTATGATCAACATGAAACAACTGTAGGTGCATAAACATGATCAACATCAGTGCAGCTTTGTGTGATTTGAAGGTTGTGTTCTCTGCTTGGCTGAAGACTGGATACAAAAAGCACTGCTGTTTTCTCTGAGAATGGGATGTCGTGCAAAGAGGAAATTCCCGCTACATCAAAAAAGGATTGCCACTCCGACAGAGACCATGGAGCCTGGTGAGGAAAAGAGTTCAGCATCCACACTTGTTGTAATCAAGGAAGATTTTGTTACCACCCTACACATCACGGGTCTGAGAAGAACTTTGGTCAAGGCCATTGACAAACACAAGCAGCTTTCAGTACTTCCGTGGAAAATTTCCAAGTAAGTGAAGCTAAGTAAAGGAAGGTGTCTTTGTTGGTCCTCCAAAAAAGAAATTTTCGTGGCAAGAAAAGACGGCATGGAAAGCCTTCCAGTTTAGTGGCAATAATTTTCTCAGAACAAAAGGCAGACAGACTACAGGTTGTTGTGGAAACCTCCTTAAGCATACATAAGCCTTGGTTGCAATCATGTCACCTAAAGATTACATTTTTTGCATTCTTCATCTAAGATTTTTTCCACTGAACTGCGGAGCAGTGAGCAACGAGCACGCGAGCGATTTCACCAGACAGCAACAACAGAGAAACTTCTACAGGGCAAATGGAGCCCATCAATGCTTGCAAACTATGCTGGATCAGTGACAAGAGATGCTCCATTTAATGAATACAAGAGACAACCAAGAAGAGCCAAGTAGACACTGAATCGACTAAACTATGTACAAATAGTTTTTGCCTTTTGTTTCATAATAAATTTTATTTATATTACCCTTGCTGATTTTTAAAGTGTTACATAAACAGGACAGGTGAAATATTATCATGTAAAGCAACCATAAACACATGAAAAGACCTAGGTTTACAATTTGTGATTAAAACTCTACTATCTACACAATATACATAGACATAAAATGTAAAAACTTAAATATCTTAGAAACAGTAGCAACTCAGTTGTTTTAATTGTCATATTTGAATTCAGCACATCAAAATACATAATAAATACCACATTTTATCTCTGAAGCAGACGACTTCTCAAAAATCGTAGACCAGTGTAATAATAACAATAATATTGGGAGGATAGGTAGGGCAGGGGTGCTAAGAAAACAGTCTCTTATTTTTTGAATACAATGTTGGCAATCCTATGTGTTATGCAAAATGTAATTGCATTGCAGTTTAATGTTTTTTAACACATAAACAGTACGCAAAAATTCTTCAGTTATTGCAATTATACACATACAGTGCTTACTAATGTCAGAAAGAGAGAGCATTTGACAGGTATAGTCAAGGGGGGAATGATGAGATATGAAATGAGTGGGAGAGTCAATGAAGGGAAGAACCACAGGAAGGCTTTTCCAGACAATAAGAGGAAAGAAGGCTTTAACAACAAATGGTACAAGACTTTCTGATTGGACAGAAAGGAGGCCAGTGTTAGATGACCAGAGCACTAGGGGGAAATAGAGAGCATCTTTTAGCAAGTCCATGATAGCTTTTAATAACGAGCGGACACATTTGAACAGAATCCTAAAATAAATAGGGAGTTAGAAATAAAGTTGCTTGAGGATGGAGTTGATATTGCATTTCTTTGTATGTATGAGAAAGTGAATAGAGGCAGTCTGTATGTGCTGGGCTCTGGAGAGGCAAATGGGCAGAGACATACAATAGTCAAGGTGAGAGGAAAGGAAAGCATGCATACTAATTTCAGAAATGAAAGGCCTGGGTCAAGGAGGAAGTTAGAAAAGATAAGGGGCATTTGATGATGATCTTCTCTCTCTAGAAAAGGCTCACAAAAAGGCTGAAGGTACTGAAATAGTAAGGAGGAATATGAAAAAAGCATAGCGAACTGAGAAAATAATGGAAGCCACAAAAGAGTTGAACTCCTGTAAAATTTGTATCTTACACATTTTTATTGATTCCTATCAAAACAATAATTAGATTAATTTATTTCTCACTCTTTTCTGAAGTAAAAACAGTATCCAATTATTCAGAACAATACTCATGAGAAATAAAGCCAGTTTAGGAAAAATTGTAGCCATATGGATCCCAGGTTGTTAGAGAGACAATGGGGCTGAGGTAAAATCTTTTATTAGACCAACTTCTGTTGGTGAGAGAGACAAGATTTTAGTTCACACAAAGCTCTTCTTCAGGTCTAATAAATGTACTGAGAGTGTCACAGGTAAATACAAAGTGTAACAGATTGTTTAGCATAAGTAGTTAACATATATTTCAAGGCACCGACCATTCAGTGTGGCCACTTATACTTCTGCAATAATAAGATAGTGGAAAATGGGGTAGGGGAGGTTATAGATCACTATAATAAGCCATAAAACCAGGTCTCTATTAAGTCCAAGATTTTTAGTGTCTAGCAAAGTTATGAATTTAAGGTCCCAGCCCAGGCTCATCTTTTGACAGTTTTCTGTAGATGTCCTTTGAGGACAAGGACTGAGAGGTCAGATATGGAGTGAATGTTTTATGAAAAGTGTTTGCTATGGATGCCACAGTGTTTGTGTCATATCATTTTTCTATGTGAGTTCATCTGAGAGCATAGTGATTGTCTCATTTCACCAACAGAGTTGTTATTGGGGCATTTACTGCACCAGATGAGGTATACCACATATTGTGATAGGCATAGGTAGGACTCATGGATCTTGAAAGATGTGTTCTCAGGGTTATTGATCATCACGGCAGTGGAAACATGTCTGCAGGTTTTGCACCTGTTGTGGCACAGTCTGGTGTGACTTGGAGGTGGTGGGTCCTGGTCTGTGCTTGCTTCAGATGATAAACTGGGAGAGACAGGGGGGGGGTGTTTGAAGGCCAGAAAAGGGGATTTGGGAAAGATTTCTTTCAAAATGTGATCCCCATCAAGTATGTGTTGCAATTGTTTAATGCTACCCTGTATCGTTTCCAGTGTGGAGTAATAGGTGAGAAGCAGGGGTGTGTGGTCAGAAAGGGTCTTCCTTCTGTATTGAAGCAGATTCTCTCGGGGTACTTGGGTGGCCTGTTGCATGACACAGCTGAACCTCTGTAGTGCGTATGGTGAAGATGTGCCATCCTGTCAGCATAATTACTCCATCTCGGCAAGAAGTGACATGGCACTAGTGTGGACAAAGCAAAACTTGCATCATTCGGGAGGGGTGGAGGGGTTTTTTTTACACTCCTGAGCAATGTAAGTTAGAGCAACTTAAGTGTTAGTGTAGACTTGCCCTACATCTGGCTCATCTCTGTGTTAGTATTGTTAAAACATGTATTAGAATTATAAGAATGTGTGTAGTGTTTTGACTTTATTGAGTGCTAGTGAGCTCCTGTGTGCATTAATCTCACTCAGAACGTCTGTATCCCATATTTTAAGGTAATATTTGAGTAGTTGTATTGTGAGTCTCTGTGACTATGTAAATCACCGAACAGGAGAGAGACAGTAAGAAGCATGAAATGCTGATCTTCAATAGAGGATGTTAAATAAATAATTGGAGATATACCAATCTCCTAGACCTGGAAGGGACCTTAAAAGGTCACTGACTCTAGCCCCCTACCTTCACTAGCAGGACCAAGTACTGATTTTTGCCCCAGATCCCTAAGTGGCCCCCTCAAGGATTTAGCTCACAATGCTGGGTTTAGCAGGTCAATGCTCAAACCACTGAGCTATCCCTCCCCCCTAACAGGAAAGGCCAATCAACACCAAATGGACTATTGTGGGACATTGAAGAGGACAAAAGACTTTGTTGTTCTGCTCTCTCCACCATGAAAATGAGTCATGCAAATGGATTCCTCCCATCAGCCGAATTTGCAGCTCAGAGTACATAGGAGGAGGAGGATAGGAACCCCAAACAGAAGGAACTGTTTTTCCTCTATGCTGCTTGGACTTTGAGGTTTTTTCTAGGCATAAGTGAGATATCCCCAGGTATGGATTAGCCCTAAAGAACATATAGACCTTGCTTATTATAGAAGCTTTTATTAACTTTTGAAATTTTAAGATTATAAACTCATTTGTTATATATGTTACCTGCTTTAACCTTGTAAATAACTCTAATTTCCTTTTTCTATTTAATAAATCTTTATATCACTTATTATAGGATTGGCTACAAGATTCATCACTGGTGTGAGATCTAAGGTGCAATTGACTGGTTCTTTGGGACAGAGAGTAATCTGAATACTGCTCTGATTCTTGGTGTAAGGGTCCAATATATCACAAAAGCATGTTCGCCTAGGTAGTGAGATAGATCAGAGTACTCAGTGGAACTGTCTGTGACTCCCTGCTAAGGCTGTTACAGTGCCTGACAAGTTTATACTTGATAACTGGTTGGTGAACCAGTATAGGGTACTGGTTCACCAACCAGTATAGAACTTGGGGTTTGTACCCTGGTTCCTAACTGTCTGCCTTGAGGTTGGTACTCACACTCTGGAGTCACCGCAGGCAGTGTTACAGAATGTCCTTGTTTGAAGGTGGTTTTAAGCGTGTTAAGGTGTGTATCGCAAACTTTTCCTCAGAGCATCTTCTGTAGTATCCAAGTATCTGGTTGTAAATAACAGATTTCTTGGTGTGTTTCTTGGTCCAGAACCCCTCCCCAATTCACAGACACGAGGTGTTACTGAGTTACACAAATAGGCAAAAGAGACAGTCCTCTCCCCTCTTTTTCGCTTATGAGATAGGGGAACCTGGGTGAAAACAAAGGAGGGCAAAGATTGCCTGCCTGTCAGGCAGTCTTTCTGGATTTAGGTCTATGAGCTTGGTCTATCAGAGTCTATTACCCCTCAGTGGGGCCTACCTTCTGCCCCTCTGCGTGGGGCATACTGCTTTACAGCTGGTCTGTGCAGCTTCAAGAGTGGTATAGCCTGCAACTGTCTCCTTTTCAGCTGACCTGTCTTTGTTGTCTGCAATCCCTGAAGTGAAGCAGCCCTCTTCCTGCTCACCACCCCTTCCTTTGGCAGGTTTCCCTTTTTTAAACTCCTCACCCTCCAGGCAGAAGAAGTCCTGCGGGTATGCCATTAGTTTTGAACTGCCCAGACGAATTCATTAGTCTCTTATCCACCAGAGTGAGAGTGTGTCCCTTCACAGGGTGACTACTGGATCTGTGAAGATAAGTGTGGTGATCCACGGGTTTCCTGTATATAATTGTCCATGGGGTTCCATTCTTGAAGCTGATTGTGGTGTTCAGGAAGTTAACTCTACTGTGGGAGTGTTCTAGAGAGAGTCTGATGGATGATGGTGGCTGTTGAAGTCATGGTGGAATTTTATAAGGGAGTTTAGATCATCTGTCCAGAGGATGAAAATATCACCAATGTATCTCAAGTATATCCTTGGTTTTGTGGTGCATTTTTCCCTCCTTCTGTCAATGGAGAGGTGTTAACTAGCCACTTTGCCTTGAATAGTCCCTTGAAATGTGTGTTAACTACTTATGCTAAACAATCTGTACCACCATGTATTTAGTTGTGACACTCTGAGTACATTTCCCAGATCTGAAGAAGAGCTCTGTGTAACTTGAAAGCTTGTTCTCACAAACAGAAATTGGTCAAATAAAAAATATTACCTCATCCACCTTGTCTCTCTAGTGTAGGAAAAGAACAGTTCCACCATATGGTATAAAGATGTGATATCTATAAAAATAGCTAAACTAGAAAAATGTAAGACTTTAAAGGTGAGATTTCAAAAACAGCTACAGTGATTTAAGTACATCCAAACTCAAACTGTCAAGTTAAATGTGACATAATTAGGGCTACATTAGTTTAATTCCTAATCTTCATAAATCCTTTCACATGAACTCTAAATGAGGGAGGGGATCAAATTAGTTTTAAATTTGTCTTATTTAATGTAAGCATTTAAAAGGCCAGTGCTTTTCTTTTCACAAAATTCTTTCATTGATAATTTAAGAAAAAAATAAAGGAAATACTATACAATGAGTAAGATATTTAAATTAATGCAATAGCCATTAGAATCAATGAAATAATAAAACATTAAAGTCTTTTGCATTTTGCTTTTAGTGCTTTTTTCTTGTTGGTTTGGTTTGTTTGTTTTTTATTTTTTACACAGGATCAGTCCAGTACATGACCACAAGATCAGTTTACACTAGTTTAAAATGGTATCTACAAACGTTGTTTCAGTAATGATATCATTTATGATCCTTGCTATATCACAACTGCACAAATGCATCTATGGGATACCAAATTTTAGTGTAATTTTTCTATTTGCAATGTAAAGTTATTTTCTCCATCAAAGCTGTGTTTGACAATTCTCTCTACCATGCTGAATAAACTAGAGGTTATTTGATTTTCATTTTGAGTATTAAATATGCAACCAATAGACATGGCAGTACCCATTTCTTGATGTTCACTGGAACATATCATTCATTTACTAATTCTAGAGTACAGACATTTGGACAGATAAAATCATAGGGTTAGAAGGGTGAGAGGCGGAAACGAAGTAGACAGGAGAGCCACGGTCGTCTATCCCATGCCGTGAGGACGGGAGGTAAGTTGATCTAAGATATGTCAACTTCAGCTACACTATTCTCACAGCTGAAGTTGTGTATCTTAGATCGATCTCCTCACACACACACAGTGTAGTCCAGGGCCTAGTCTAACCCCCTGCCAAGATGCAGGATTTGTTGTGTCTAAACTATCCAAGACAGATGGTTATCAAGCCTCCTTTTGAAAACCACCAGTGAAGGAGCTTCCACAACCTTGTGGGGCAGTCTGTTCCACTGTCCTACTGTTCTTACAGTTAGGAAGTTTTTCCTGAGATTTAATCTAAATCTGCTGGGCTGTAGTTTGAACCCATTGCCTCTTGTCCTGCCCTCTGTAGCAAAAGAGAACTACTTTTCTCCATCTTTTTAATGGCAGCCTTTTAAGTATCTGAAGACTGTTATAATGTCAGCCCTTAATCTCCTCTTTTCCAAACTCACCATACCCAGTTCCTTTAGTCTTTGCTCATATGGCTTTTATTCCATCTCTTTGAACACTTTGTCGCTCACCTCTGGATCTTTTCCAGTTTCTCTATGATCTGTGGAAAGAACTTTGTATAAATTCTGTAGTGTGCTTGAGCATGCTTCCTGCCCTCTAGGAATGGAAGTAGGGTATATGTACAGTGTATGTTTAAAACACTAAATCCACTAGCATAAAATAGCTTAATTTTTCACAGCAGCAATGTCAGCAGAAGGTTAAAATAACTGGTCCGGCTACATGTTTTAAATAATTTTTTTAATCATGGCTGCTTTAATTTTTTATATTTTAGCTTAAATGCTTGAGCAGGCTATTTAAGAAGTATGAACCAAACTTCTTATATAAAAACTGTAAAAGATTACTGTTTTCCATGAGATTATTTGGGGAGAGGGGTATTTTTAAAGACTAAAATAACCCAACATATTTCCTCTCTTCTTCACCATTCCTCACTTCTCTCTTTCTCTCTCCTTTCCTTTTCATCTCTTCTCCTGGAATTCCAAAAACCTAGGAAAAAGCAATATTTTTTCATTGTTGACATGGAGACTATACACTGGACAAAAACTAGCTGTCTTTTTTCTCTCTTTTCCCCAAAGCACCGGACATGTTGTGGTAACCATGGATAGAGGTGCTGAACTGAGTTCCTAAAGGACAGGGAAATTGCTAGCACATCACAGCCACTGGGGATGATGGAAAGACAAACAATCTGCCTGAAGCACACTTTGCAAACTTGTCTGCATGCAACTTTTAAAATTATTATTATTATTATTATTGTTACTTTTAAATGGCTTAACTTTGCAGAGCATTGTGTGTGTTCAACTCAATTGTTCACTGTTATTTATTAAGAAATCATTGAAAATATTTTTACATTTATGGTTTTGAGTCTTACACAATTCACTGAAATGTCCAGCTTCATTGTCATAAAATCCACACATTTACTATACTTAAATCCTCACATAAAGTGTGATAAAATGCACATATGAAGCATGATAAAATCCTTGCACCACTGCAGATACACATGAAGTTGTGCACTAATCATAGTTAAAGCCATATACAAAAGCAATACATTGCTCACATGCAGCCCCAACATTCAAGTTAGTAGCAAAATGTATTGTTGACTGTGAGCCCCTGAGTAGTTACAACATTCTATAGAGGTCTCCTCTCTGGCAGTTCAAAACATTCAGCAAATCTGTCCACTTCCTCCTCCCATATAGCCGCAAGGCTTTTTCCCTTGCTCTCACAAAAGGTTGTGCAAAACACAGCAAGCAGCTATCATAAAAAGGCAGATATCTCATCGGCCCCAAACCCCAACAACAGGCTCCTTCATCTACCTCTTAATCTCCCAAATGCGCATTGCAATGTCATTCTACAAATACTTGGGATACAGTTAAACAGCTCCTTTTTCTCATCCAAGTGAAAAGGAAGCAGCATCTCCCAGATGACTGAAAGAATGGCAACAACATCAATGTCTGCAATGACCATCGGAGTAAATGTTTCTATTCTCATTGGAGAAAACAGTTCAAATTTTCTAAAGTTCCTGGATCATGGACCTTTGCACCGTGATCAAGCAAACATTGCAGCACCATGGTGAAATGACCTTTCTGTTGATGAACACTGAGACCTGATATGGGAGAGCAAAGAATAGGTATGTGTCCCATCAGAACAAATATGTGTCCCCACAACTGGGGAACCCCAACCATGGAAACCAATTAATAAACTCCTGTATTTTGCCAGATGACCTGGGATGACAGCACCTCCTTGAGAGCTGCACACATAAAAAACAAACAGATGATGGGATGAAAGGAGAGGAATCATAGGAATGATTTAATTTGATCCCAACCCTCTGAATTTCAGTAGTTTCTCACATTGCACAGTGCAAAAAATCCCTGAATGCACACAGCACAGCCGTGGAACAATGCACCATGGGATGTCTACATAGAAGCTGAGTGCTTACTTCAAAACTTTGCAGTGCTGTCTCGCTGCAACAATACAATCTAAAAGTACCATAACTGGAGAACAACAATATGGTGAATAATAAGGCATCTTAACGACTAACAGATTTATTTGGGCATAAGCTTTCATGGGTAAAAAACCTCACTTCTTCACATGCTAGGATCTTGCGATTTATGACAGTTTTCATAAAGTTCATGAATCTCTTACCAAAATGAAAATGGATCTGTGATGGCAGTTCATGGTGCGATCCAGACTAATAAAAGGTTGTGTCACCATGTGCCCTGCAGTCCTGGAGGCCTTGCAATGCTCTTACTGCTCAAGCTCCCAGCCTGGGATCTCACTTCAGACGTGGGTTTTTTACCAATGAAAGCTTATGCCCAAATAAATCTGTTAGTCTTTAAGGTGCCACTGAACTCCTTGTTATTTTTGTGGATACAGACTTACACAGCTACCCCTCTGAATATGGTGAATACAAACCGCTCACCCAACAGTTGTTGTGGATCGCTTAATGTGGATACACAAAACCTGCAACAAGTTTCAAGTGCAGACATGCCCTATGGGGTTCTGATTGCCTAGTTGGCAGGGAAACCGACATTCCAATTGTTTATTCAGTTGAATCTAGAGAAAGAGATGAATTACTTTGAGCACCATATCCAGTTAATATTACAACCATTTAACCAGAGCAGACAGGTTCATATTCTGAAATTTAATGTGGTTGTGCAAAACCAAAATACTCTTCTCCTTATCTTGAAACAAAAAATAGACTACTTTGACTTATCCCATGATCTGGATGATGGGACGAGTTGTACCCTCAGCAAGTTCACAGATGATACTAAGCTGGGAGGAGAGGTAGATAGGCTTGGAGGGTAGGGATAGCGGTCCAGAGTGACCTAGACAAATTGGAGGATTGGGCCAAAAGCAATCTGATGAGGTCAACAAGAACAAGTGCAGAGTCCTGCACTTAGGAAGAAGAATCTCATGCACTTCTATAGGCTGGGGACCAACTGGCTAGCAGCAGGTTCTGCAGTAAAGGACACGGGAATACAGTGGACGAGAAGCAGGATATGAATCAGCAGTGTGCCCTTGTTGCAAGAAGGCTAATGGATTATTGGGCTTTATCAGTAGAAGCACTCGTGAGGCCACATCTGGAGTATTGTGTCCATTGTTGGTTCCCCCACTACAGAAGGGATTAGACAATTGGAGATAGTCCAGCGGAGGGCAACGAAAATTATTAGGGGGCTGGGGCACATGACTTATGAGGAGAGGCTGAGGGAACTGGGATTGTTTAGTCTGCAGAAGAGAAGAGTGAGGGAGGATTTGATAGCAGCCTTCAACTACCTGAAGGGGGGGTTCCAAAGAGGATGTAGCTCGGCTGTTCTCAGTGGTGGCAGATGACAGAACGAGGAGCAGTGGTCTCAGGTTGCAGTGGGGGAGGTCTAGGTTGGATATTAGGAAACACGATTTCACTAGGAGGGTGACGAAACACTGGAATGAGTTACCTAGAGAGGTGGTGGAATCACTATCCATAGAGGTTTTTAAGGCCTGGTTTGACAAAGCCATGCTGGAATGATTTAGTTGGTGTTGGTCCTGCTTTGAGCAGGGGACTGGACTAGATGACCTCCTGAGGTCTCATACAACCCTAATAATCGATGATTCTATGTGGTGGTGTTTTTTTCCAGCATGTTTAATGGCACAATATTTTCACCATTTTGATAACAATAAAATTCTGAAGCTTTTAAACCATACACATAGGACACAACTTTCAGCACACAGAGTAGATCCATCTTGTTGTAGCTGCAGAATTCCCTAAATTATAAGCAGTGGAATACATCTTCTTAGATGTGAAGCACTTCAGCAAGCAACCAAGATCATGGCAGTGGATATATCCCCAGAACTGGATGATCTAAAGTGAAATTTTATGTGTTATCACCTCAGCTTTCCTCTTTTTTCCCTCCCACAGTATTTGGAGCAGAGTATTCCCTGTGGGAACACTGAAGGTTGAAATCCGTTCACTCTCTCACACACAAAAAAGCAAAGACCTTGAGATTTGTGCTTCCTGTAAGCCCCTATCACTTATCTACATAGGTATAAGCATCTGGGCCAAGGTCCTAGCTGTTCAGCTACAGGTCATTCACACTTTAGCTGCTCCTGCCCAGGGAGGTTACGTTAACAGCAGTTTTCTGCCAATGATGTCTGACAACTAATCAGCCTTATCAATAGGATAATTTAGAGCACATCCACTCTCTTCATCTCCACAGAAACAGAGAAAGCATTTGACACAGTAAATTGGAATTTTATGTTTGGCACTTAGATATTGTCACATTCTGGGATGCAATCCAGACTGGTAAAGAGTTGTCACCTCTTACACTGTAACTCTGAGTGCTTCCCAATGCCTTGCTATTGTTCCTCTCTGCCTGGGACATCCACAGTCAGCAAAAAGTATGCCACACAGGGGCTATGGGGCAATAGACAGGTTGCTGGGGCAGAGCTGCTGAACCAGGGCTGTACCACACAGACACTCAGGGTGTGACCTGCATGCTTGAAAGCTGGCTGTGAGATCTCAGGCTGGGAGCTCCAGCAGTAGAGCATTGCAAGACACCCAGCATTGCAGGGCACACAGTGACACACTTCTTATCAGTCTGGATGCACTATGAACCGCCGTCACAGATGCATTTTCATTTTGGTAGGAGATTCATGAACCTTATGAAAACTGTCATAAGTTGCAAGATCCTAGCATGTGTCTTCTAACCAACAGCCTTCAGGGGGTGTTGTTTCATGTGGACAGAGTTGACCAATATCCTGATTGTTTCTCACCCTCTGACATTTGCCACTAGTGAACACCCAAACATTACACAGTACTCAAATAGACAATAAAGACAAATTATCCTTGGGTGCTGACAACATACTGCTTGAAGTCATTGACCCAGCCACTTCCATTCCTAAATTACACGCCCATATTACAGAGTTGGGAGGATATTCGGTTTTAAAAATTTAGAGAGATGGCATCCAGGACAGGGCAAGGTAACATTCTGGAGAACCTGCACTAAAAGCCTTCCCCTTTAGGTAATGCCCCAATGTACTGTCAATATTTTGACACAAGATGATAACAATATTTTCCGGACTTAGCCTGTGAAAAATCCAGTGAAATCAGCATACATATGTTCACTGAGAAGGTGAACTGGTAAATCTATACACTTATTTAGCAACTGAAACAAAAACCATTTTTTCATTACTATAAAGAGGGAAGGAAGTGTCACTTGACAAGAGTCCCAAAAAGAGTTTTCTCTTCTAATATCAAATAAGGAATGTAGGGATATATAGGGTTGTTCTTATTCTAAAGCCTCTCTCTCTCTCTCTCTCTCTGTTAGTGGAATAATTTCCAGGAAAATATTTAAAGTGAAATGCTGCCCCTGACAGTCACAGGAGTGAGCTTCCATTAACTTTTGTAGTAGTTGCATGTGTGTACCTAAGAGCAGAATGTGGCCCTGAGTGTTTCAGTGGAATACCTATTCCATTATTAAAATCAAATATGGCACTACTTTCAATGAGACTTCCTTCCAAAGTAAGGGCCCAATCCTGCAAACATTTATGCATGAGTACATTTGCTCACCTTAGTAGTTACACTGATGCCACCCATGCAAATGCAGTTACTCATGTGCATAGATGTTTGCAGGATCAGGATCTTACCTACCACTCTGCATACAGGTTGGCAGAATCTGGCACTAAAATTTTGCTATGGTACAATCCTGCCCACAATCTTGTCCACAGATATACAGGCTTATAATATTCTGGGTGTTGAAAATCAGCTATTGTTATTGGGCCTCAATGAACAGCAGCTGATTTCAAAGATAAATGCTTGTATTTCAGCTGGCAGGCAGTAATGGAGACATCTATTTACATCTTAATGTAAACACAGCCCTAGAACAACTATTTGTGGGGAAACATCACACAACTCTGCCATTGTGAAATGTGTAAGTTATAACATACTTATGATTATAAAATAATTTCCATGCTCAGGGAAATATATCCTTACATTCTTAAAACATAGCAACTACAAACCTCCTAAACAAAGGTCTGCCCTGATTTCTAATCACCAAACCTTTTCAAAAGCCAGACTTAGGGCCTGATTCTGCGAACACTTATCTATCAGTATAAACTTACTCACAGGAGAAATCCTAACAAGCCTAATGCAAGTAAAGTTATATACCTGTATAAGTGTTTGCAGGATCATGACCTTAAGAAGAATCTACTGTTGGAAAGATTTGTCAGAGTTGTCAGAACATTATAAAGACCACAGAAAAAAAGACTGTTCCTTAAAAAAGTCAGTTAAATACCTCCACAGCAATGGATCACCCATCAATTGATGCAGCTCAGCAAGCAATAATTACTTGTTAACTTATACTGGCCAGACAGTTTTTACCCCAAGGCAACAAGAGTGTTTTGGCATATATTAAGATTTAAACAGATGTGTCTGTTACAGCTGATGTGTAACTAAGGTCCTACAGAGTCTGCAAAACTTTACCGTTTTAGGTTAATGTCAAATTATGTAAAACACATTTACAAAGATGTTCTGTACTGTCCTTGATCCCTAAACCTTGATCTGATTGATCTGCTATTTATAAATCCTCTATCAGTTTCGTGTAGAATCTGCCCTGTATTGTTTCTAAATAACAAGTACAATAAAATTTCCTTTATCAGCCTCTTCTTCTGCTAATCTTTTCAAGGTTTTTCATATTCCATGCATCAGGCTAGCATTATATTGCATCATTATGTGTATTTTCAAACTTACTTAGGGCTTGTCTACTGTAGAATAAGAACATGCACAGAGGGAGCTATTCTAGAAAAGCTAGTCTGGTCAATTGTCCGGCGTGGACAAGCCCTTAAAGAGATTTAGCTGACCCTTTGTTTGTATTTTGTTTTTTTCATATAAATATCTTGGCATGATCAACTATTATGACTGTTTACAGTTCCCTTAGAGCCTGATCCAAAGTCCTCTAAAGTCAACGAGAGTCTTTCTACTGACTTCCACAGGCATTAGATCAGGCCTTAAATAAGACGTAAGTTAGGAAACACTATAACTGTCTGACTTCACTAGGCTCTTATCTGAACACAGTAAAACCTCTGACTCAGGTTTGCGGGTGCTTTAAGCACAGGCTAGTTTACTTGACTAGGGTATGGATTAGAATCTGGATACTGCTGTCACGTGGGCTGGAACCCACCTACTCTGCAGTGATGATGCAGGCCAAATCACTTGAATCCTGACTGTCCTCCAATCAATGCCCTTCCCACAATTCTCCCCAAAGGACAAACAAGTTCCCCTGTAATTGAAACAAGTGTCTGGGAAAGAATCCCAGAGCATCTCAGCACAAAGAACTATGGGATATACCCCAGACACACATGGGCAAGTGCAGAAATAGTAAGCCCACAGTAACATTGGCATGGCTTTGCTGCAGGAACACTCACTCCTGAGCTGGGCTAACCCAGGTGCTTAGACTCAGATGCCAATCATCCAAATTAATAACGCAGTGAAAACATACTGTCCATGGTTAGGACTACAGCTCTGTTGACCAGTGCAGAGGAGAGACAGAGCTAATGATCATTTCTTTCTTGGCCCTTTTATGGCAATTTGCACCCCAGATGTGCTAGCAGAGAGCAATGTAGTTCAGGGACTGCAGTTCTACTTGGTCCATGAACAGGGGTGTAATGGAGAGTGAGTGTCTATGTATCCCTCTGCCCTTGAAGTATCCACACAAACTCCCAGGACAATTAAGCTCAATATTTCCAGCTGAAGATGATGAAGAAAACAACATAGGGAAGAAATAGATATTTCACAGAGCGGCTGGCTGTCATTTGGGCCTCCTCCCAGCAGAGGGAGCTGCTGTGATATTTGCCTAGCATCACAGGTGTCTGGGGCCCTGATTAGGAAGAGACTGGGGCTGGTTGAGGAGCAAGAGACCTCCTGGAATGGAAGCTGGCTGATGCCTAGATAAACCCTGTCCTGCCACCAAGACTCCTCCCCGTCTCATTCTCTCTCTCTCTCTCTCTCTCACACACACACACACACCCTTTTTGTTAATGACACTTTTTTCATTTCCTTCAATGGCAACTCAAAACATGCTGTATTTTTCTTGATTTAAATTTTGTAAAAGGGAAGCAAAGTGAACTGTGGCTCATGTTCAACCATACTCCAGATCAGGGGTAGGCAGCCTATGGCACGTGTGCCGAAGGCAGCATGCAAGCTGAATTTCTGCGGCACTCACACTGCCCGGGTCCTGGCCACTGGTCAGGGAGGCTCTGCATTTTAATTTAATTTTAAAAGAAGCTTCTTAAACATTTTAAAAAACTTATTTACTTTACATACAACAATAGTTTAGTTATATATTATAGACTTAGAGAAAGAGACCTTCTAAAAAGGTTAAAATGTATTTCCAGCACACAAAACCTTAAATAGAGCGAGTAAATGAAGACTCGGCACACCACTTCTGAAAGGTTGCTGACCCCTGCTCCAGATACAACATAGTACGAACTTCAGATTTAAATTAGACAAAAAGTCAGGCCACTGAATGTAATTCAGCAGCACACACTGACATAAATCAAGACGTCATTTTTGACATTTTATTATTTCTTGTAATTTGAGTAATATGAAAGATAATAGTAATGGCTGCTTCATTGTGTTGCTTTTTGATACACTGTCTAACAATTTTAAATGTTTAAAGAAGACGTTATAGGAGCTACTTGGGAAGTTAACTAGGAAACACTTTTATCAGAAAATGTTGAATCATCAAAACCAAAACTTTTTGCAGAAAGGTATTGGGAGGATTTCTTGGGTCCAGAGTATAATTTCTGGTCAAAATGAGAGACAGAAAAAAATCTAAACAGCCCAGTGATTAGGACACTCTGAATGATTCAAACAAGGGATTTGAATTTGAGTTTTCTACATCCCAGGTGAATACCTTAACACTTGAGCTCTTGCTAACCCCACTGTGTTCTGGGGTGGGTACATATCCATGTATCAAGCATCTAGTCTATTCTCCCCCTGCCCCATATTCTGGGATAGATCTCTCTCCTGCTTGCACTCTCTCTCAGAGGATTGTGGGAGTGAGTCTGAGGTGGATGTGTTTTGCTGTTCTCTGTGTTTCTTTCTGTTGGGGAAATGGGATTTGAGGTTTATTGCATGTTTGTTTACAGGTACAATTTCAGGATTTCACTTTTTTAGCAGTTTGTCTGCCTGCCCTTGGGGCTGGCCAAGATGACAGCGACCTCCATTTATTGTGAATTGTGAGGGTTTAACCTGCAGCCCTGGGCTGCAGGTTTTGCCTCCAGACTGCCTTTGCGGAGGAGTGTGTTCCAGCTGTGGGGAAGGTAATTGGGTTTATAAATGTGACGTATGCCTCCTGCATGTGTTTGTTGACCCATTAGCCTTGTTGAGCCGGTGGTTGTGGCAATTTTGTGCAGGGTATTTTTGTCCCTATAGTGCCCCTCGCAACACCTGCTGCTAAAGTCACTATCACTAATGTTCCTCCTTTTTTAGAAAATGGACAACTGGCTGGAGACCTGGTGAGTTATGGTAAGATCACCAGCCCTATTAGGAGGATTCTAGAGCTTTGGCATGTCTTGTCCGTTCATAGGGAAGTTTATATGCTATTGAACAACGTTTCCAAAGTTTTAAGTTTATGTGAAGTATAGGATTGGGGTGTGTGATTATGTTGGGTTTGTTGCCTCCGAGGCCAGCGCCTGTTTTTGTTGTGGTAGTCTGAGACATTGGTTAATCAGTGTCCTAAGAAGACTGCTTGGTGACCCAGTGCCTAGGAATATGGGCGTTTGAGAGTAAAGCACAAGGTGGGGTGGCTGTGACAGAGACGGTGTCCCAACAGGCTCCAGCTGTCTATGAGGATGTTGGTTCTGGGGGGGTCAGTGCCCCCTTTACAACCTGGGAGAGATGGTATTACTGATTCTGTGGCCCCTGACTCAGTAGCCTTGTGGCCTGCGCCCGATTGCAAAATGGAAGCTGAGCCTGTTGCTATGGAAACTGTCACCTTAGCTGAGGATTCTGGCTTTTTGGCAAAGCTCCTGTGAAGGGGTGTTCACCAGGAAGCTGGCAACAGAAATGACTGCAATGATAAAGTCTGTAGCCACCCTCTGCTTTAGAGACAGAAGGAGGGAACAGAGAGAATAGGAGCCTGGCTTTGAGGAAGGGCATACCCAGAAGAGAGAATGGTGGAGAAGAAAGTCTGTGGGGTGGTGCATAGGCAGTAACTTAGGAAGAGAACAGCAAGATTGGCGACTGAGAGACCTTAGTTGCATGTTGTAGGGTTCCTGTGCTGGGTCTGGGATCCCCTACCAGCCACTGATTGACTGGCATTGCCCGAACAGTGGATCCAGTGAGACTCTATACCCCAGGAGGAGAAATCACATAGGGATCTGGCCAAAAGTTCAAGTGACAAAGAGGAAGCTGCAGCTCCTAGAGTGAGAGAGGGGCCACAGAGTGAAAAAGATGACAATGGGGAGAGACCACAAGGGGAGGCATTGGACCTGAAAAAGAGCTAATCCCCAGAACAGTGAGGAGGAGGCACCACCCACAGTGAGTGAACACCCTGTGACAACTGCAAAGCAAAAAATGGTCATTGAAGGTGGAAGAAAATAGAAAAGAGCATAAACTCTGACAAGAGGGCGCTCCAGTTTCTGAGGGTGCTGTAAAGCAGATTAGTTTGGTCAAAGCAGTAGGGAAGCACACTGTTGAGGGTGGTTCTTTGGTTGGAGATGTAGAGAATTTTCAAGTATTAGTTTTGCCCCCTTCGTCCCTACAGCCCCCTACCTCTGGTCTCTCTCTCATCTTTCTCTCTCTCCCCTCTCAAGGTCAATAGTGACTCTGAGTCTGAGTGTGTGGGGTATGACGAACTCACAGATTCTTTTGGATCCTGAACTCACTGAGGGGGGATATACCCCAGATGCTATGGGTAGGCTTCCAGATTAGACTAACGGAAAACGTGGAATAGAGGTGGAAGAGACTCAGACAGCATTTGTCAGCTTTGATTTGAGAGCCCTGAAATATACGGAAATCCTGACAAACATGAGGAACAACTATGAAGTTATTTATCCTATGTTCCCAAAGTGTCTTCGTTTAGATGAACATTTTCAAAAGTGAATGCCATAGCTAGACACTTAGTTCCAGATTTTTAAAGGTATCTAGGTGTTGGCTGCTTTCAGCATAGCAATGTCTAACTGATTTAGGAGTCTAAATATCATTTTCAAAAGGGACAGTCAATGGGATTTTGGCTCCTATGCCTAAATCCCTTTTGAAAATGAGACTTGCATGGTTGCAGTGCTGAAGCCAGCAATACCTTTAAACAATCCAGGCCTTACATCCAAATCTAAGTACCCATATAAATACACCTCTACCCCGATATAATGCTGTCCTCAGCATTATATCAAACTTGCTTTGATCCGCCAGAGCATCGGGTCACGTTATATTGGGGTAGAGATGTAGTATGGGCTTCAGAGGTCTAATCACAACAATTCCCAGTGACTTCAGCTTCTTTATTAACACCACCAAACAGTTCATCAAATAAGGAAAATGGAGCATTTTTAGAAATTGCAACATAAAAAACATGACAATCCCAGTATCACAGACTTGGATGAGGACTTCTAGAATGATGAGAGAGCCCTGCTGACTTTCCAGTGAAACCACATTTCTGTAGAGAACATTGGAATGGACTTATGATTTATGGGCCCACCAAACACATGCCTAGCCTTCAAGAAGTTATACGGAAGATCAGTACAGTTTTATATGTATTTGTGAAATACAGAATGCAAAAAGGTCTTACATGAGAAAAGCAAATTCAGCTTTAGAGCCACCATCAGGGGTTTTTCATTTGTTTTTTTCGTTTTAATTGCGTGTACCTTTTAAAGACCAAATTTTCTAAAATCTGGACATAAAAGCCTGGGAATGCAAAGGGCCTGGTAGAATTCATTGTCTTGTTGCATTATAATATTACAAGGTGCCGTAAATGGAAGCATGCATCATACAGTTGTTCTTTCGCATTAGAAGAAGGATTAGGGAGGAAATTGCAATGAATGCAATTGCTAATCAGATTAAGAATTCTCACTTCACATTCACTGGACATTCAGGAAATTGTACCTATGAACGTTGACTGTACTGTTGGTGTGGCCATGTTGGTCCCAGGATATTCGAAAGACAAGGTGGGTGAGGTAATATCTTTTACTGCACCAGTTTCTGTTGGTGAAAGAGACAAGCTTATAAGCCATACAGAGCTCTTCTTCAGGTCTGGGATAGAATGTATCAATTTATACGAAACTAAGGTCTGCTCATTTACTTGACACATTGAAAGCACTTGATGCAGCATTGCATACAACAAGGCCTGAGGATGTGGGTAAGGGCTGGCAAACTAACATTGTAACCTAATAACTTAAGGAAAGACATGCCAGGAGCTTAGAAAGTCAACAATGTTTATACTGAAACAGAAAAGTCATGATAAATGAAGAACAAAACTATTTCTAAAAGTTAAAGTAATAACAGAGAAGGGTAAAATGTGTAGTATGCAAAAAAAAATCTGGAGAAAACATGCATCAGATAGTACTACAACAATCTGAGAAAAAAGATTACAAAACCAGTTTTAAATTTCTTTAATTTTCCTCAAACATTCTTCTACGGATTCTCAGTAGTGATGGGTTTCAGAGTAGCAGTCATGTTAGTCTGTATCCACAAAAAGAACAGGAGTACTTGTGGCACCTTAGAGACTAGCAAATTTATTTGAGCATAAGCTTTCGTGGGCTACAGCCCATTTCTTCAGATGCATAGAATGGAACATATAGTAAGGAGATATATATATACATACAGAACATGAAAAGGTGGAAGTAGCCATATCAATGCAAAGAGGCTAATTAATTAAGATAGCAATTATCAGCAGGAGAAAAAAATGTTTGTAGTGATAATCGAGATGGCCCATTTCAGACAGTTGACAAGAGGTGTCAATTGCCACCTTTAAGTCTGTTACACAGTGACCAGAGAGGTTGAAGTGTTCTCCTACTGGTTTCTTAATGTTATGATGCCTGATGTCAGATTTGTGTCCATTTATTCTTTTGCGTAGAGACTGTCCGGTTTGGCCAATGTACATAGTGTACAAGATGGCAATTTTGCAACAGAAAAGCTTCAAAAACAGATTTTAACAAGAAACTGCTGAACTTGAATTAATATGCAAACTAGATACCATTAATTTAGGCTTGAATAGAGACTGGGAATGGCTGAGACATTACACATATTGAATATATTTCCCCATGTTAAGTATCCTCACACCTTTTGTCAATTGTCTGAAATGGGCCATCTTGATTATCACTACAAAAGTTTTTTTTCTCCAGGGCTGGAGCACCCATGGGGAAAAACTAGTGGGTGCTCTGCACCCACTGGCAGCCAAGCTCCCCTCCCCCCACCCCCGAATGCACCGCTTCCCCACTCCTCCACCTACCTCCCAGCGCTTCCCCCCAGCTGGTGCCAAACAGGTGAGAGGAGGTCAGGAACAGGAGGGGCTGGGGCAGGGATTTGGAGAAGAGGTTGGAATAGGGGCAGAGAGGGGGCAAAGTTGGGGCAGGGACTTTGGGTAAGAGGTTGGAATGGGGGTGGGGCAGGGAAAAGTGGAGATGCATTGAAGGGGCGGAGTGGGGGCGGGGCTGGGGGAAGAGAGAAGGGTTGAGCACCCGGGGGAAAGCAGGGAAGTTGGCACCTATGGGTAGAAGGAAAAGGAGAGGTGATTTGGGGTGTCCACTTTCCCTTCTTGTAGTTCTTTCTCTTCTTCAAGAAGCATCTCCAGCTGAGGTTCATGAGACAGAAAGTCTCTGTGGATGGGTATCAGAGGGGTAGCCGTGTTAGTCTGGATCTGTAAAAGCAGCAGAGAATCCTGTGGCACCTTATAGACTAACAGACGTTTTGGAGCGTGAGCCCTTTCGTGGGTGAATACCCACTTCGTCAGATCGCGTAGGGAAAATTTTCCAGGGGCAGATATTATATGGCCTAGCAAGCAAACGCTAAGATAACCGAGGTTATGTTCATCAGGAGGGTGGAGGGCCCTGTCTACACGAAGAGGTGTTTGAAAACCAAGGAGGAGAAACTGGTTCTGTAAATTGGGCAAGCATTCACATCTTTGTTGAGTCCAGAGCTGATGGTGTCAAATTTGCAAATGAACTTGAAACTCAGCAGTTTGTCTCTTTGAAGTCTGGTCCTGCAAAGCTTTTTTTGCTGCATGCGATAGCCACTCTTAAGGTCTGCTATAGTGTGCCACGGGAGGTTGAAGTGCTCCTACAGGTTTTGTATATGCCATTCCTGATATCTTGATTTGTGTCCATTTCCTTTTCCTACGTGACTGTTCCAGTTTGGCCGATGTACATAGCAAGGGTCCATTGCTGGCATATGAGGCGTATATTTACAGTGCGTCGACGTGCCAGGTGAATGAACAGCTGATGTATGGCTGATCTGCGTTAGTCCTATGATGGGTCGCTAAAAGTGTAGAATTGGGCAGAGTTGCATCGAGAGTTTGTTGCATGGATTGGTTCCTGAGCTTAGAGTTGCTATGGTACTGGTCGGCCAGTTGCTGGTAGAATACTTTCAGGTGAGTTGTCTGTGCAAGGCATTGCCTGACCCCAGGAGACCCGCTGAAAGCTGTGGAGATCATGTCCATGATGGGTTGTAGATCCCTGATTGAGCGTTGGAGTGGGTTTAGCTGGGCTGTATGTGATGCCGCATGTGATCGCTGTGTTTCTTTCTTGGGTTGTCTTGCAGTAGGAGGCTTCTGGGTACACGTCTGCTCTGTGATCTAGTTCCCTAATTTCTTCGTTCGGGTATGTAGTTTTGAAATGGCGCTTGGTGAGATTTTGTAGTGTTGGTCTCTGTCTTGAGGCGTTAGAGCAGATGCGGTTGCTACCTCAGCTCTTGGCTGTAGAAATGGTCGTGTGATTGCGCCCGGATGGGAGCTGGAGCATGAAGAATTACTTCCAGACAACATTAATTTTTAAATTGAAGCTTCTTAAACATTAAAAAAATCTTATTTACTTTACATACAACAATAGTTTTGTTATATATTATAGACTTCTAGAAAGAGACCTTCTAAAAACTTTAAAATGTATTACTGGCACACAAAACCTTAAATCAGAGTGAATAAACGAAGACTTGGAACACTGCTTCTGAAAGGTTGCCAACCCCTAGGCTGGACACAGGCGTACACATCTGTTCATGACTTTAATGAACATGTTACTGGTTTCATCTTGTATAATTTGAAGTGACCTTGTAGAGAGATTTAGGGGCAAGTTTCCTTCAGATTTGTTTTTAAAAATACATGCCATCTGGTGCAACCTGATCCATTCCAAAGGCAAACAACTGCTCTTTAGAAATATTTTTATGAGCATAAGGGACCAGTCATCTCTGGCTGGGATGAATTAGCATCAGCCTGGTAGTGGGTAAACTCCATCCATGGCAGATATGTCATCATTATTTTACCTCCAATTTGTCACATTTGCAACTGGTACTCTATGGGTATGTCTACACTCCAATTAGATACCTCTGGCTCACCCATGCCAGCTGACTTAGGTTCAGGCTAAAGGGCTATTTAATTGTAGTGTAGATATTTGAATTTGGGTTTGGGCTGCAGCTCCTTGGGCTGAGACCCTCCTTGCTAAAAAGGTCGTAGAGTCCAGGCATTTTGAATCCAGTGTCTTATAAGTTATTACTACAATCTGTGACTGCAGCAGTATTAACAGGCTACTCTACCTTGAATGATCCCTTAGAATATTATGCTATACAAACTGTTCCCTTGTGCATTTAGCTCTGATACTCTGAGTACATTTCCCAGACCAGAAAAAGAGCTCTGTGTGGTTCAAAAATTTGTCTCTCTCACCAAGAGAAGTTGGTCCAATAAAAATATTGCCTCACCCACCTTGTCTCTCTGATATCCTGGGACCAACACAGCTCCACCTACACTGCATGCAACATCATCAATATTATTTATACTGGGTCATATGTATGTTGAACTTATACTTTATACGGTCCATTGAAATAAACAAACAGTGCAATTATATCTCGTCATGGTTGTTATTATGAGTTGGAGGTGTTGACAGTGATTACACAAAGAAATGCTATGCATAGGCTATACATAGCTATTGCAAAATTCAAAGAATTCAGCATAAACATTAAGGACAGATATTGTATCTACAAATGTGAAAAGATATGCAAGTGTCACTAATGTGTCTAGCTTTGTGATATTAAGAAGTGACCAGGAATTCTTTAATTTAGGTCAGACTGTGTAATACTAGATGCCAAGTCCTGCTCACCTGACTCATGTAAGTAGGCCCACTGACTTCATCGGAATTACTCTGTCAGTAAAGCAAGCAGGATATGGAGCTAAGGAGAATCACAAGATTCAGGTTAATATTCTTAAACACTTAATGTCTAAATTATACCTAAATCCCAGTGACTTTCAATGAGGCCTAGGCTCATACAGGTCCAATCCTGCAAATACTTACGCATGTGTTTAACTCTGCTACCATGAGCACTCCTGTGCTAGCAAATATAAACAGTCAAGTAACACATACACTTGAAGAGTTATATTTTCAAAGTTCCCAAGTTCCAGGCTACTACTTAGTCCTTGTCTATATTGGTGGCAGCATGTAGCTACACGCTGCAGTGAAAGGCAGGCTGCATCCACACTGTGGTGTGTAGCTACAGGCTGCAATGAAAGGCTCTAGCAGGAGGAAGACTATGAGCAAGGCCCTGGCAGAGGGAGCTGCTGGAGCCTTTCCCTGCTGCTTCCCCTTTGCCAATGTCAAGACTAGGGTGTGAGCAGTCTGAACTAGTGATCATAGCAGGGGCAGTCAGGCATAGTGGTCAGAGCCAGAATCAGCATCCAGGAACCAAGCTAGGGGTCAGAGACAGAGATCAACAACAGTCAGGTCCAGATCAGCAGCCAGTCAGGAAGTCTCTCAGTTCAGACAACTTCTTGTGTCTTCTTCTGGCTTAAACAGTATGGTCAGGCCAACCAGAGAAACTCATCATTGTCCCCCAGACAGGATCCTTATGGGCAGTGCCTCAAGAAGGTAAGTCAGTGTTCTGCTAGCTCCTCACTTCTAGAAGTGGCAACCAGTTGTAAGGGCTTCCTAGGAACCCATGATCCTGGGTTTGAGACCTGTGTGCCCTTACAGCCAGAGTCTTTTGATGAGACAGCAGGACCAACATTACTAAAAAGAGCAGCATAGACATGGGAAGCACTGCTTGGGCATGCAGAGAGCCATGCAGGGTATACACCCAAAGGTTATGGCATGTCTTTACTCCACTTGCCTAAACTGTGCCTCACCATCTACCCTGCTATTTATACTCAGGTTATCTTGGTATGTAGTGTACATACTCTATACACTACCACAAGCATAGACGTGTCATTAGTTTTCATTAATCTTATAAATATTTATTTCTTTAGCATCAACAATTTTCTTTCTTTTACAGTAAACAAGATAAAGACAATCCCATCACCAAAGAGCTTACATTCTAAAAGAGAGACACAACACTGCAAATAGGCCCCATCAGCTTCTTCCCAATGACAGCCAAAGGGAGTAATCCTTCTCCCCATAGCCTAAGACCTCCTCTAGGGACAGAGGTTGATTAAGGATTCAGGAATTGTACCTGGCAGTCATATAACTTGTCTGCAACAGGAGGCTTTCCTCCATGGTTTTCAGCTGGCTTTTAGTCGTGTGGTTTTCCATGGAGATAGGCTTGAACTCTGGGGCAAGGCTGATGTTTGTAACTGGGATCTAGAATACCTTCATCTGTGTTCTATATTCCTTTCCTTTCTCCCTCATAACACTAACAATCTGCAGCAAGGGATCGACAGTTCTCTCTGAATAGCTTGGCTTTGCACCAACCAAAGCTGTGGAGAAAACAAATGTTCTTGTTTACTTTTCAGCCCACATTACACTGCAATTAATATACCCCTCAGTTCAAAGTAATGCATCAAGTGTTCATTCTTGAACAAAAGTTCTGTGGATCACCCCTTTCCCTTTCCACGATTCTGACCAACTCCCTCTGTCCCATGGAATAACTTTGCAATACTCAGGTAATACCTCCCATCAAACCCAAGTGTAATGAATGTCAGGACATGAGTTAAGCCACATTCTTTATCCATTCGGTTTTTACTAAGAGTTTTTGTTTTGCTCTTATTTGGATTTTGTCCTGCGTAATTAAAGCTCCCATCTGCCATAGCAGTAGGTGCTACAGGAGTTAATATTAGCAATGAATATATAAATCAGACAAAAGCAATGCAGTAACAAATGGTCTCTCTACAACATAATGGGGTAAGAGTCTGAATAAGGTCAATCAGGACTACATTTTTATTTTACATCTGGAATTTGAATTTTATTATTTTTTTTTGTTATAGTTTTCAGCCTCTGAGAGTCCACTGATCTCAAGCTGGGAAGTAGATGAACTGCAGATGGGGTTAAAGAGACTCAGATGTTTTATGATCTCATCTGTTGACAGAAAGCTAGATTATTTCCAGCATCAAAAGTTGCAACATTCTGCTAAATAGATCCCTTGTGAGCAATGAATACACCTAGTGTTTCCCTTCATTTTTTTTTTCAGTTTACACTGAATCACAAAACAGTCTTTCAGAGTTTGGGGGGATTCAAAAGAAGTCACCTAAGGTGGAAATCTATACAGGGTTCATTTTATTACAAAATAAAAATAAACAACGGAAAATACAAATGGTTAAGTAACATGCAAACTTTAAGAACTCACACTCACTCATGCCCGTCACCCCAATCGGGGTATGGGACGCCAACCACAGATCTCCAGAGTCTTCTATCCTGGACCATTCGCTCTAGCTGGTTCCAGGTATAGCCCATTTTTTTTGCTATCAGCCTGAAGGTCGCGTCGCCAGGTGTTTCTTGGACGGCCTCTTTTCCGCTTGCCTTGGGGGTTCCACCGCAGTGCCTGTCTGGTGATGTTAGTTGGCTGCTTGCGTAGTGTATGTCTGACATGCAGCCCACTCGTCGCGCTTGCTGGATCTTCGCTCGTGCTCGGAGTTGGACGGGTTCTCTTCGTCCAAGTGGTGGAGGGGTTATTTGCGGTGCTCTTGCCAGCGGGATTTGGTGAGAACTTCCCTTCTTTGGAGGCAGCTATTAATGAAAAGGTAGCCTCTGGCATCTTTTCCCTGGTGTTTGTTTGCGGTTGGTCCTCCAGGGTTTGTTAGCTCCGATATCAACGTAAGCGCACGATTCAAACACGATGTGGAGTTGAAGCGCAGTCGAGAATTTTATGTGAACGCCCAAAGTACGAGTTCTTCTTGTGAGCCTTCGAGATGCTGTCTTCGAGTCTGTAATGAGGCTTGTCTATGCTGTCTGCGACCAATCCCCTCTATCGCTTGGGACCAGTGTTCTTGCGTCTGTGGCCATCGCCTGGCTGCTACGATTGATGCTACGCTAGGTCGACGTCGAAGGACTGCGAAAGCTCTTTCAGTGGGCTTTCTCATTCGATGTGTGAGACGGGTCGTTGCTGATGGGATATTTAACTCCAAGGATACTTGGTCTTGCTACATGTGAAGCTTGTTGCGTAGGGGAAGCTAACGCTGTGATTGAAATCGGTGGCTGCCATCAAAGTGTCATGGGTGCTTCTCATTGCTACTACTGTCGCGTGACCAGTGAGTGCATGTATCATCAGCAAAGTCAGGTCATCAAGCTGGGTTCCACATGTCATGGAAGAGTTCCCGTCCTAGCATCGTCATGCGTGGATGTCTTCAATGTCCCGAATGATGACGAGTGAGAAAGAGGAAGTGGTGACACACACTGCATGCCTTGTGACTTCTGACAGCTTCGGTCCGAGGAGCTGTGTGAGTCTTTCCCTCCATGGTGATCTCACATCTACAGTGTATGACATCATATGAGTCTTGTTCGAGCGTCTTGACACAGCTTTGGCTGGAATTCCTGTAGTGACGGAATAGGATTCCCTGCGCACTTCCATGGTGCTCTTCGATCCATGCTACTACGACTGCTTTTCCATAAGTTACAACAAATGCTTGGACTGGTACCTCTTCGAACTGGAGGTTCACGTCCCCAGCAGACTTCGCGTACAGAGTCTATGATGGGCGGAAGCGGTTCTGCTTACATCTCGGTCAATGCGATGCATCTGTTCGTCAGCGCGGCAGAACTCGCCTGGTTGCATCTCGGAGCTGTCGGATCGACGAAGATTCCTTCATCTCCTCCGCTAAGTAGGAATCACAGAATCTAGTAACTATACTGACTGGGCACTTGACGTGATGTGATCCTCGTATTAATCTGTGTACAGTGTCTCATCAGCACCGCATTGCTTGTACTTCCCTGGGGGTTTTTGTTGAGATGAGAAGTTGCCTCTATTCTCAGTTCTGCCGATCACATTATTTCTTGTTGCCCATACTTTCTCAAAGCACGTGGGGTACAGCATTTGTCCACTGACAGTATCACAGGGTCTGTCATGGGGCCTCTGCTGGCTTTTGTTTGAGATAGCAGATGTCTATCATGGTCTAATGCGGCTGTCTCTGTGTTATCGTCACGGTGATTGATTTTTTCTGATCTCATCTCTGTGTGTGGTGTTTATGCATATTTCTTTGGAGGTTCGCCTCGATCTGAACCTGGGTCTACATGTCCCTGCGCTCGGCATACTCTGTGTGGTGCTGGTCTCGCTTCGAAGGGAGTTCCGTCTAAAGTGCTCCTCTGCGCGCATCTCGTTTCAGTTTGTTTCTTTCCTCTGTTGTGTTCCTGTTAGCACCTGTTATAGAAAGTAATTTTTCCTGCCTGGTTCTTAATGGGACTGTTTCTAGGCCTCTGCCTGAAACCTTACCAGACAGTTAAGCTGGTAGTAAATCATGACACGCTGTTTTCTTCATGTTACCTTGCTGTGAATGTCTGCCTGGCTTCCGCTGTTCTGCTCGCCAGTCATGCACCGTAGAAGAGATGAGCTGTGTTGGCAACTCTCTACGTGTGTCGCTTCTATATATTCACTGCTTCGACTATCTGTGGGGCTTCTTAAACTTTGGAGTGAAGAGTCATGATGTGAATCATACCTTCAGGTCTAAGCTGTACTGTGTTTGGCTATGTCTGCATCTACCTCAACACATCGTGGGTGGAAGAAGACCAGCGATCTGGATCACACGCAGGGGATGCGCTGTTATTACTGCCTTATCAGCGTGCATTGGGCCTGTGACAAGTCAACCCTGAAGTCACTCTCAAACACGCTCCCGTGTATCTTCCATCACAAGCCGCCTGCAGACGTAGTGTCGGCAGCAAGGGGCAGAGGTTCTCTGGTCGGCGGAGTGGCCACTGCAGTTATTGACTCACCACAGTGTAGGACAGATGCGGGTGTGAGTATGGCTAAAGAGGTACATTGGAACGCCTTGTTGTGTGTTGTGTTCTGTTAGACGGTCTGTGGGGTGTTGTTGTTGTGTGTATCTGTTGTTTGCAAGCGTGTAATGTGTGTTGTGTCTCATGTGTGTGTGTGTTTTCTTGTGTGTGTTTTTACATTATTTTGTTGTGTGTGTTTGTGTTACGTTTAGCTGGCTGGTGAGCCGAGTATTATTGGTATGTGTGTAGCTGTCATGTTGTGTACTTGCACTGGAAATTGGAGTATTTGTTGTATTCATATTGGCCATGGGGGAGTTTCTCATGTGTGTGTGTTGTTATCTTTGTGTGTGTGTGTGTTCTTGTATGTTTTATTTTTGTGATGTGTTTGTCTTTTGTGTGTATGTGTGTGTTCTGTGTGTGTTTATTGTGTGTGTGTCTATTATAGTCTTCAAATTTACAGTGAACCAGTAACATTGTTATGAGGTCGAGTTGTTCAGATGTTGTGTGTACGCCTGTTGTGCTTGTGTGTGTGGGTGTGTGTGTGTGTGTGGTGTGTGTGTGTGTGTGTTTGTGTTGTGTATGTGTGTGTAAGTTTTGCTGTGAGTAATACATTTTAAAGTTTTTAGATAGGTGTTTCTCTTTCTAGAAGTCTATAATATATAAAAACTGATTGTTGTGTAAAGTATAAGATGTTTTGTTTAAGAAGTCATATAATTAATGTTGTCCTGGAAGTATTCTTCATGCCTCCAGTCCCATCCGGGCAGTGGCATCACACGACCTTTCTAGCAGCCAAGCAGCTGAGGTAGCAACCGCATCTGGCTTAACGCCCTCAGACAGAGACCAACACGTACAAATCTCAACCAAGCTTTCAAAACTACATACCCTGACGAGAAATTAGTGGAACGATCCAGAGCGAGACGTGTACGCCAGAAGCCTCCTACTGCAAGACAACCCAAGAAAGAACACAACAGCGATCTCACATGGCCATCAAATACAGCCCCAGCTAAACCCCTCCCAACGCATCAATCAGGGATCTACAAACCCATCTGGACATGATCCACACTTTCAGCGGTCCTCTTGGGTGTGCAGGCCAATCCTTGGCACAGCAACTCCACGCTGAAACGTATCACCAGCAACTGCGACACACGTACCATCAGCAACTCTAAGCTCAGGAACCAATCCTGCAACAAAGCTCTCGATGCAACTCTGCCCACTACTGTTTACAGCGACCCATATAGGACTAACCAGATAGCCATACATCAGCTGTTCATTCACCTGGCCGTCCGGCAACCAATGTAATATACGCCTCAATGCCAGCAATGACCCTCTGCTATGTACACGGCCAACTGGACAGTCACTAGGAAAAGGTAATGGACCACAAATCAGATATCAGGAAATGGCTATACAAAACCTGTAGAGAGCCTTCACCTCCCGGCCACACTAATAGAGACCTTAAGGTGGCTATCCTGCAGGCAAAAAAAGCTGCAGGACCAGACTTCAAGAGACAAACTGCTGAGTTCAAGTTCATTTGCAAATTTGACCCATCAGCTCTGGACTCAACAAAGATGTGAATGGCTTGCCAATTTACAGAACCAGTTTCTCCTCTTGGTTTTCACAACACCTCTTACGTGCTAGACAGGCCTCCACCCTCCTGATGAACATAACCTCTGGTTATCTCTAGCTTTGCTTGCTAGGCATATAATATACCTGCCCTGGAAAATTTCTCCCTACTGCATCCTGACGAAGTGGGTATTGCACCCACGAAAGGCTCACGCTCGCAAACGTTGTGTAGTCTACAGGTGCCAGAGATTCTCTGCTGCTTTTACAAGATCCGACTACCACGGCTACCCCCTCTGATACCCATCCACAGAGCTTTTCTGTTCGTCAGATGAACCTCAGCTGGAGATGCTTCTTGAAGTTCAGAGAAGAATATCAAAGGGAAAGTGGACAGCAAAATCACCTCTCTTTTCCTTCTACCCATAGGTGCACTTCCCTGGCTTTCCCCCGGTGCTCAACCCTTCCTCTCTTCCCCGCGCCTCCACTAACGCCCCTTCGAATGGCATCTCCATTTGTTGTCGGTGGTGTGTGTGGTTTGTTTTTTTTTTTTGTAATTTGTTTTTTTTTTTTTTCGGTTTTTTTTTTTTTTTTTTTTTTTTTTTTTGTTTTTTTGTTTTTTGGTTTTTTACCCGTCAGTTGTCTTGGGTGGGCGGGTCGTCATGTGTGTGTTACTGCTCAGTCTAGATGTTGACAAAATCAACCCTGAGCACCTTCTCGACTCCTGTGATCTCCATCACCACGAGATGTGCAGGCAGAGTCCACGGGGAGTGGCAGCGTTGACTCATACAGTTGTGAGGACTGGCGTGGTAGGTGTAAGTACATGGACTTCAGCTACATTATTCATGAGCTGAAGTTGCGAAACTTAGATTGATCCCCCTCCACCACCCAGTGGAGCCTATAATCTTATAATCATTATATTATTTATATCTTTACACCAACTATCTCTGTACAACAATAAATAAAATAAAGGTAATCTTTCCCCAATGTTTATATTCTAAAGAGAAAGAGACATATGAAGACAGAGCACACTGGAAAAAAATGCACACTCCAAGAATGTGTGGTAGTACTCCAAGTGTTAAGTCAGTGCCAGGAGGATCTTCGCCTATTTGTCTCACGATGTAAGGTTAATGTTCTTTTACTGTAAAGGGTTAACCAAAGGGAACCAAACACTGACAGAGGACAATCAGGAAACTGGATTTTCAGTCAGGAGGGAATTTTGGATCTGGTTTTTGTTTGTCTTCAGCTATGAGAGCTCTTTCTATCGTCTTCTTGTTCCAACTTGTAAGTCAGTTGAAAACATATAGGCTTTTATGTTGTTTGGTGTATTTACATGTGTGTAACTTGCTGGAATATTTCAATTGGATATCTTTTTGAATAGACTGTTTATTCATATTTCTTATAAGCAATAGTCCTGTATTTGTCATCTGATGCAGGTTTATATTCTTATGTCTTTTTCTTCTTTTTTTATAATAAAGTTTTTTTGTAAGACTTGTTGAGTTTTCTCTCTGGGTAGGTTAGGAACAAGGGGAGGAATTCTCTTTGTGTTAGATCTAGAGGGTAAGCCGCAGCACGGGAATTTGTGGAGGGGAAGAGAGAGAAAATATCTCTGTTTCTTGTGTTTGAGGTTTGTCTCTTGTGGGAGAGGGGACAGGCTTCTTGGTATTGGAGTGTAAAGAGATTGCATCAATACTCAGGTTAGCCAGAGGGAAAGTTGGGTGGGAGAGGGAGGGGGAAGGGAAGTGGAGTATTTCCTTGCGGTAAGACATCAGAGTTCTGGGTCTTGGGGTTTCCAGGGAAGGTTTTGGGGAGACCAGAGGGCCAAACCTGGAAATTTTGTGGTGGCAGCGAGATAAGATCCAAGCTGGTAATTAAGCTTGGAGGTTCATGCTAAGCACCCAGATTTTGGACGCTAAGGTCCACATTTGGGACAGAGGCTTATTACATATGTAAAATAATGAAGAGTCATCACACACCTATGAGGTAGATAAATATTATGATTGACCTAGGTCACACAGTTAATCTGTGGCAGGGCCTGGAATATCAGCATGCAGGAATCCTAATCCCCAGGTCACAGATCAGAAATCTGTTTCTCCCCTCTAACAGAAGGGCATCTCCCTTGACTTTGCCTGGGTAACTTAGAGGAGAATTGAACTCTTTACAATTACAACTAAACGGGAGTAACTTTCCATCTAACACCCCAAGGAAAGAAAGCAAACAGTTTCCTGAGAAAATACTTCATGCAAACTGTCTTTTCAAACTTGGGTGCCTCAAATGGGTTGCTTGATTGTTTTCAGAACTGCAGGCATCCAACTTGAATTTATCTGTGGGTACTCACCATGTCTGAAAATGAAGTCTTATTTAGGTGCCTAAATATGGATTTAGGTGCCCAAGTCTGGACACCCATATTTAAAAAATGTAATTGTGCCTTGCTTGACATCAATCCAGGTTCAAATTGATGCATTGTGGCAGAAATGAATAAATGAAGGCCTGGAGTGGACACTTTCTCAACAAGTAGTCCCATTGACTTCATTGGAACTACTTGCGCTGTAAGATATTATTCGGTGTGAATATGGTTATCATAATCTGGCACAAATTAATTACTTAATACTTATAAACTACTTTCCATCCATAGATCTCAAATCACTTACAAAGATGGTAAACATTGTTACAGTTCGGGCAACTGCGCCTATATTTCCCCCTTCTTGGTCCCTGAGGGACATCCACTCTAAGCACCTGGGTCCTCAGCCATCACCTCTCCTGGACAGAGACCCACATCTTTCCCTCATGACTGGGTTTTTTCCGGTACAATACAGTTCCCTGGACCCTGCCTACACTGTATTATTCCAGTAAGCCAGACTGCCTGAACAGACCTGCATCTGCACTTTACTCTCTCTCCGAAGGCTCTAAACAGCATAATTGCCCATAGTTATGTTACCACACAGCAACCAAATTTATTTTTAAAGTGAAAGCATTATAGAGAAAACATAAGGAATTAATAAAAACCTGCACACATGCTAATAACCCTACCAGAGATCTCCCCCTCAACTCCAGCGGGGGCTCTGCTAAGAGTCAGTCCTTCAAACCCCAACAACAGGTGTTTCTGTGGTTACAAGTTCACAACAGGATTAGCTCAGAACAAGCATACAGACTAGGCAAATCAGCCTGTTTCTTTATATAACTTGGGCCTTTGATTTTCAGATTCCAGGAACAGGCAATCAGCAGACAATGGCCTCTTCAGGCTGGAGCTTCAAAAGGCCGGGCTTTTGCATAACTGGGGGAGGACAAGAAGGAATGTTCATTAACGTCTCCCTAAATATTTCCCAGGAAATCCTCTTCACACATTTTGTCCAAAAAACCATTCTTGTCTGCCACATTATTCAATATGGTCCATTGATCATCCAGGCTCATAATAATACATAACCTTTGCATTTAATATAATGGAATCCAAAGATACTCAAACTTAAGTTTTTTCAAGGATATGTTGCAGGAAATTGCCACGTCTATCACAAGCATTATTATTTCCATCTAACAGATGGGAAAAATAAGGCATTGAGAGTTTAAGTGACTTGCGCACAGAGAAAGGCATTGGCAGAGCTGGGAAAAAGAACCTAGCTCCTTTGATTTCCAAACCAGTGCCCACTGTCCTCTATGCTTTACCTTTTAGAAAGACTCAAGTCTTGATTTAAAAACTTCAAGGGGTGAAGAATCCACCACATCTTAGATACATTGTCCCAATGGTTACTTACCTTCACTGTTAAAGTGTGCCTTATTTATGTCCAACTTCAGCTTCCAGCCACTGGATTTAGAATATTTCCTTTGGTGTAATGAAAATTAAATAATATTAGATATTAGGCAAGTCACCAATGCAGAGTACTTCAAGCCATAACTGTTAACTGAAGAGTTTGTAAAGGAGAAAAAAAAAGATTTTAGTCCAGAACAAATCATTCTACCAAGGGTTTTATTTCAGACCTGGCAGCTGTAAAAGAATCTATGCACAAAAGTGAGAGAGGATTCTATTCTCACACTTTATTTTTTTCCTGTACTGGGTCTGGAATGATTATGAACAGAATGAGTTAAAATGTAAATAGAATTACATTTTGAAATGTAAATAGAATTAAGTTTACAGAGATATGAGGTATTACATATCCATAAAATGGAAGAAAAATGCGTGAACCATTCTAAAGGTGACCCATAAACACTAGATAAATATGAATTGTTCCATGCTTTCTTTGTATTACTTTGTACTGCCTCTGGTAAGCTTCTCAAACTACCAACTTTTTTCCATGTTGGATAAAAGGACAGGTTGGAGGCGAGGAGGCAGAAGGCATCAAGCTTGGGGAAAATGGGCAGAAGGGTCTCTGCCCCTTAGGAACACATTTCCCTCCAGAGCCTGGAATGGAACCCAGATTCCTGAATCTCACCATTCCTCTGCTATCAGCAAATAGTTGTGTGTGCACCATACTCCTCTAGTGGCGGGTCCACATAGAGGATGACAACCTGCTGCGGCTATCAGTTTCTCTGTTCATTCAAGTGGCAGAGGTCTGTCCAGTGGGTCTGACCTGCTGATGACTCATGTGGGTATCAATATAATGCCACTTGATGGAATTTCTGTTTTTTCAGTTTGCTTTTTTTTTTAATTAGCAAGCTACACTAAAAAAAAACCTACATGAAAGGAGCATTATTAAGGTTGCTAAATCAAGGCGTCAAAAGCTGGGAAATGCCAGAATTCAGGTTGTCTGTGCAAGCTTACTCAGCCCTTTTGCATATACGTGTTATGATACCATCTTCAATTACATGATCACATACTAGTTTTTCTATAGGATCCCTGCCTTATTCAGTGCATGGGACAGACCTGCTCTAGATATTGAGCAGTGTTGTGAAATGAAGGAGGTTGTTGTCTGTAGAACCCATGCCTCATTTGTTGCAGATGTTGGAAGGTGTGTGGTGAATGAGGCAGGAGATTGCAGGAAGAGACAGGAGGGTCTCATATTACCCTGGAGAACTGAATTCTATCCCAGCCTCTGCCAGAGTTCCTGTGTGATGTTGGGCAAGTCACTTAAACCAAACTTTTCACAGGTGGTCACTAACTGCATGTTCCTCATTTTCTGTATGCTCAACTTGAGACCCAGAGGTCTGATTTGCAGATGAGCTGGACAGTTACTGCTGCAACTGAAGTTAATAAAAGCTGTGCTTGAATATACAAAGTACCATATAATGCTAAGAACTCTGAAAAATCATGTCCGAATTATCTCAAGTTAGGCACCCAAAATTAGTAAAAACATCTGACCTTAATTTCTGTGGCCTCAGCCCCCAGCTGTAACATGGAAATAATGCCACATCCTCATCTCCTAGTGGTTTTGTGAAGATAAAATAGTTAATGTGAACTGAACTTGGCATGGATGTGAATGTTGTATTAACTGGTAATATCTTGACCTTTGTGTTGATAAGAAAAGCAGATG
Organism: Chelonoidis abingdonii; assembly: GCF_003597395.2. Lineage (NCBI taxonomy): Eukaryota > Metazoa > Chordata > Testudines > Testudinidae > Chelonoidis > Chelonoidis abingdonii. The sequence continues at coordinate 109,849,932 of NC_133773.1, forward strand.
AACAACCTAAACTCAAGGGAATAAAAAGATATTGTGGAAGAATTTTCCCATTTTTTTAAGTACGATGAACTAGTGTAGATAACCATTCACATAGAAGTTTATAATAGAGGGAATAATACATTCCAAGCAATACAGTTTGAGATAACATCTTCTGAGATCACTTTTTGCAATCTTTTGCCTTAACAAATATGTCCTGCTGATACAGACACTTGTGAATTAGATTACAGTCTCCTTGGATGACAAACTGTTTGTGTCATAAACAGATGGTTAAGGGTTAATCTCTCTTTTACCTGTAAAGGGTTAAGAAGCTCAGTGAACCTGGCTGACACCTGACCAGAGGACCAACGGGGGGACAAGATACTTTCAAATCTTGGTGGAGGGAAGTCTTTGTTTGTGCTGTTTGTTTTGTTCGTTGTTCGCTCCTGGGGCTAAAAGGGACCAGACGTACACCCAGGTTTCCTCCAGTCTTTCTGAATCAGTCTCTCATGTTTCAAAATAGTAAGTACTAGCCAGGTAAGGCGGATTAGTCTTATGTTTGTTTTCTTAACTTGTAAATGTGTATTTTGCTGGAAGGATTTTTACCTCTGTTTGCTGTAACTTTAAATCTCAGGCTAAGGGGCGGGGCAGTCCCTCTAGGCTATATGAATCTGAATACCCTGTAAAGCATTTTACATCCTGATTTTACAGAGATAATTTTTACTTTTTCTTTCTTTAATTAAAAGCTTTCTTTTTTAAGAACCTGATTGATTTTGTTCCTTGTTTTAAGACCCAAGGGGATTGGGTCTGAACTCACCAGGGATTGGTGGGGGGAAAGGAGCAGGGGGAAGGTTAATCCCTCTTTGTTTTAAGATCCAAGGAGTTTGGATCTGTATAACCTCTCAGGGTAACCCAGGGAGGGGAAAGTCTGGGGGAAAAGAGGGGGAAGGCTAATTTCTCCTTGTGTTCAGATCCAAGGGACTTGGGTCTTGGGTTCCCCAGGGAAGGTTTTGGGGGAACAGGAAGTGTGCCAAACACTATATTTTTGGCTGGTGGCAGCGTACCAAATTTAAGCTGATAATTAAGCTTAAAAGTGATCATGCAGGTCCCCACTGTTTGGACGCTAAAGTTCAAAGTGGGGAAAAAACCTTGACAGTATGTTTGTTCAGTGCTAAGCACACGAGTAGGAACTTAACAAATAATCAATTATAATACTACTTAAGCATGTGAATGATACTCATTGTACCCAGCACGTGCTGTCTCATGCACTAGGTACAGTCAGAGAAGAATACAGACATTCTGGCACTTAAAAAAAAACGCAATCCCTGCCAGTGGTCAAACTCCACTTTGAAGGCATTAATCTCTAGTAGAGAAACAAGGGCTGTGTGGGCTCCTCGTTGAACTGACCCCAACTCTGAATCTGTGGAAGCCATTACTACCTGTGCACGCTGTAGGAGGGAGTAGAACAGGTGAAACCTGTGAGGTAGGAGGAATGTGAATTGGTCTAGACAGACATAAGAGGCGCAAACTAGTCTCATAAAGAAGGAGCAAGCTGGCTTTGTTAGACAGAGGAGTGTTTGGTTACACTGGATGGGAGGGAAAAAAAAGATTTATCCCATGAGCATACTTAGATTGCTGGGATTGTTGAAGGAAGTTGGATGGTTGTGAGATATGTGTACTATCAAGTACTTTTCAGTCTTTGCCAGTGGGAAAATACACCTAGTAGTTAGTTGAAGTAGGAGGGTAAGAGTCCTGTTTGTTCATCCCTGTCTCTGCCATGGGCTGTCTGCATGATCTTGGGCAATTTGCTCAATCTTTGTGTCTTGGTTTCCCCATTTGTAAATGGGGATGTTGTGAGGCTTCCAAATGCTATGTTAGCAAAGTGCAATGTTCTAGGGAAGTGTAAAGCATTAAATTACAATTAATAGTAGTCCAACAATCTTGCTGAAAATGCACATTCACTACCCATCTGACAGGCTGAAACCTCCACTGTCCTTAATAACTGCAGACACATGAATTAACTCACAGCTTGTTAGATGCCCATAATCACCACATGTTGCTATCGCTCAATGATGTTCAAATCAAATAAACTAGAGGGTGCAGTTTCTTACTCTGATCTGCAAACCAAGGACCTGCTTTAATTAAAGTTACTTAGATGATTCACTTAGGATCTTAATACTCTGAGATTACATTGGAGTACAATGAATCTGTTGCTATCAGTCCAGGATTTTTTTGCTGCACTCCTCACCATAGAAAGTCAAGATACTTGATGTTGATGTGATAATTGTTACACAGAAAGGGAGAAGCAGGAATATTATTTATGTTTCTGAATGGGAGGATACAGGGAAGTATTCAGAGTATTTCCCTGTCTTCACGAATGAAGTATCAGAGGCAATCTGTGCACAGTTGCTAACAGTTAGATGAACAGATTCCAAATCCAGGTGGGACCATTGTGATTATCTAGTCTGACCTCTTGTATAACACAGGCCATAGAACTCCCCCAAAATAATTCCTAATTAGACTTGTAAGTATTGTGCTGCAGCAGCCACATGAGAAGAAGCCCAAAGAGGTCAGATTTAGCCTAGTTTACATTTTTGTAGATGCCTGTTACAAACAGAGATTATTCATTTGACAGTGGATCAGTACTTCCTTAAAAATCAGTGTTTGCCCATACCACTTTAAAGAAAAGATCTTTCATTATGTCCAGATTTGATTTGCATTGCATATCCCGTGAACAAAAATTCTCTGACGCTGATTTATCCACCTACTCTTGGAATCTTTTATCCTTAAGATCCAGGCAAACATTACACACCTTTAAACCTACCTAATACAGTAAATAGTACCTATAAAAAACAATAGACCTTAAGCCTACTGCCAATTTCTTTTTTTATCAGCTGAATACAGGCATTGGTGGTAACTTTAGAGTTAATTTCCTTTTCTGGCACTGATAATCTTACCAACAGACTCAAGTACAGCCTCATTTTTTACACAGCAAACACAAACACACAATTTCCTCAACTGAATTTGACAGTGGCTAAGAACTGAAGTTTGTTTGACTCTCCTGTCAAATGAGGCTAATGTAAGGAAAGGGCTAATGTTTTTACTGACATTTTGTTAATTTCATGTTAAAAAAAAACAGTCCAGGAAAAAAATTCCCACAGCACACTCCATGCTCAGAAAGCCTCAATATTCATGGAAGGCAAGCATGAAAGGATTGGGAAACCAGCCAACATGAACAATTTTCCATTCACTGGTCTGTCTGTTGAGAATGGTTTTTTTAGATGTGCCCAAAATCCAGAAGAGAACACATGGGTGCTTCTTTCTTCTTGGCGGTTAAGAGGTTAAATTTTCAAAGGCAGCCTCTAACTGAACCTAGAATAAAATGAATCTGGTATGAATTTCCTTTATCACTTGTTCCAAACAGCCTAAAATTCCTCCTTGAAATTCCTTCAGAACAAACAAGAGGCCTAACTGCATTGAAATCACCCTTATTTTGTGTAAGCCTTGCCCTTCCTTCTCTAGTTACTTTTATCAAGTCAAAAAGGCAGGTTTGTGGATTCTAAAATCATGCGAGAACAATTCCAAGAGCTCAGCTAGCCTCAGTGTAATTTTTTATTGAAACTTTGTAGAAAGACTTATTTCTCTATGGTGCAGAAAACTCTGCCGTTACATCTTGGTCATTCTTGAGTTCCTTCACTACAAGTTTCACATTCTAGGCTCTGCTTAACTCTTCCCCCACCTACATCTCTTCCCCATTTCCTTCTACACCCTCCACCCACTCCATATGCTCTGCCCAAGCTAGTCTCTATTTTTCCCTTTGACACTTTTGTCCACTCCCAAGTCTGGGCTTCCTTTTATTCCACCTATTACAATAGGAACAGCCTCCTAATTAATAGTTACCAAGCACCATCCCTTCCTTTAAAAACTCCTAAGGACACACCTGTTCTCTGAAACATTCTAGCTCTAAAGATCCCACCCCATTCTGTGTGTGCTCTGTAATGTATTGTACTGGCTTGCGACCTGGACTGCAAAATTTGTTCTTTGGCACATTTGGCACTATATACAGTACATGATAAATAATTATACTCTGATATTTTCACACACCTCTCCTCCATTTCCTACATCTCTTTATTGTCTATCCATTATAATTACCCTTTGAATTTGTTACCAAGTGTATGTTCTGAAACATTATATATTTAACCATTTAGCACTCAGAATTGTCATATGACAATGGTAAAGCATTATAAAAAGTGTCAGTTTCTTAATATTTTGTTAGAATACTGATTTTAAAAAAACCGAGAATTTATATCTTTACCTCTTTCCTCTCCCCTTTTCATTCTTACATAAACAATCTACAATAAGAATTAATATTGAATAAATTATACAGCTAGATGAGTCACTCATCATCACATGATTAGATCTACCACCCATCTTTTGGTCTTGAGGAGGGTTTTGTCCAGTGGATTCACTTGGATTATCAAATCCAAAACTGCAGACTCTTCCTCAGTAGGTGTTTTAAACCTCTCAACACAGTTATCTCCCTTCTTTAAGGCTGTGTTGTGAGTCATAACAATTCAGCTGGTTTGGAACCTGATGAAGATGCTGCCCACTGACTAATCTTCCTGAACACTAAAAAAAGAAAACCTGCCTTTTAAATTTTCTATGACTTTTTGACTTGTGGGTCCAATGAAAAATGGAATTTAGAGCTGGTCAAAAAAATTCCATCACATTTTTTGTTGAAAGTGAAATTTTCACTAGAAGTGTCTATTTTCCACAAGATTTTTTAGGTTTTTGTTGAAAAAATGAAAACCTCCAAACTGAAAAACATTAGATTTTTGGCCACAGAAAATATGTTTGTTTTCATTTTTATTTTTTGTGGGTTTTCTTTATGAAACCTTAAAAAATTTCAAGGAAAACATCATTTCTATTTTTGTTGAAATTTCTCACTAGGGAAAAAAAATGTCCTCTATCAGCTCTAATAGAATTTCTACAAACTATTTTGGTTTCATGTCTCAGTATTGGCCTATGACCTGCGCTTCACAAAAACACTGCACCTCCCAAAACTCACCTATCCACATGCCCCTTGCACTGTAAGGGGCACGATTCTTTCCTGGTCTTCCTGCAAGTGAACAGCTTATATCCTGAAGAACTGAGGTATGGATCTAAATTATTTAATTTATTTATCTTACCCTGTAAACAGTCATTGTAACATAAGGTATGTTGGCTGCAGTGAGGGCAGTGTAACTCAGGAAGAAATTGTTTCACGAAGCCACAACCCCTCTTTGAATTCTTTGGCATACTTAGAAGGCATTGAGAAAGAATGGATTTTCCCTTTATTATCTAAACTAATCTGAGATACTTGAAGCTGGGGACATTTTTGGATTGTTTACATTTCAGATCAAGACATTAGTTTCCATCCAAACACTGGAGCAGCTTTGAGTATCCAGTAACGAAAATAATGCCTCCCTTACATTGTTACTTTCTTAAATGACTGAAAGCAATACAACAATATTGTGTCTCAACAGGAAATGATCAGCACAGCAAAGGCTGAAACATCTGAATCAGAAATTCTTTCACCATAATGCAGATAATGTCCATTGAGCAGTAGATATTCTGTTCTTAGGCTGTCAGTTTCATTTCCAGGGGATGGTATCTATAGTTCTGAATGTCTCCAAAGCTGCTTTCTGCTTTTGCCAACATAAAACTTTTTTTAAAATTCAAGAATCTCTCAACTCTGCAAAAACAGTGTTTGGAAGCCTACTGTGTTGCCCATACTAATTTTTCCACTGGTCAGATTGGTACTATGGAAAATAATCTTTTCCCTGTTTTATTCTACAAACTCTCACAAAGAGAAGAAACAAACTATTGGAAATAAAAGTAACTTTTTTTTTATTTTTAAAAAGACTACAGATTTAGTCAATCACAGATACAGCCTGCTGTATATCACTCTCAAATCACCAACTACCAATTCCAACAAAATCATTCATCAATGGGACTACTCACGTGCTTTAAGTTAAGAGCATGCTTAAGTGTTTTGCCAAGTCAGGATGAAATGACTCATGTGTTTTAATGTGAGCACATCGTAAGTGGACAAAATCAAAGCAGGTCTGAACCTTCAACCAAAACTCAAACTAAATCAAAATTTTAAGAAGGTCAGAAAAAATTTGCATGGTTATTTTTTTCCTCTCATATGTCTCAAAGTTTATGGGGAGGAGGGGGGATAAATTGACAAATTTACCAAATTTACCAAAAATGCATTTTGGGGGGCACCAAAATTATTCATGAATTCAGAAAATTGTTTCAGCCAAACTCACTCTGACTTTTCTTTTGGATATATACATTTCCAATCAACATGTTTTGGTTTTTCATTTCAAATAGAAAAACGTAGGGTGGGAAATAGTTCGGGTTCAAAACAAACAAATGAGCCAAACCAAAAAATTAATTATTCATTCGGATCTACACATGTTACTCAACTTTCTGTTTTCATCCAGATCCAGACGACAAAGCATCTAAACAACAAGAGAAAGTCTATTCAACCCAGCTAGAAACAGGAAGCTGTGCTTAATGTGCATAAGCCCTGCCAAGTAGTGTCAGGCTAAGTACTGTTAGGCCTCAAACTTCCAGAAGCTGTAAAAAGTGAGTACGGTAGAATCCTGCAAGCATAAGCATAATCTATCTAGGAAGCTTTATAGATTAAGAAGGAAACTTGGTAAAGGTTGATACAGACTTGTGGTTATTATGCCCAGCAACCAGACACCTGTTTAAGCTGATTTAAGGTTTTTTAAGTCTAGCAAGTTGACCACAAGTAGCCGCAAAAAGGAAAAATGAGCTGGTCACAGGTGCACAGTTCATTAGTTCAAAACAAGCGCAAATACCACCCTGTAAAATTTGGCCACCTTGATTGGTTGACTTGTTCAAAAGCACAGCCAGCAAAGACTGTATAAATAAAATGCAGAAGTGCATATGTGTGTGTGTGTTGTTGACCTGAAAGAGATCGCTCTTTGTCAGGCTCACATACACCCCCTGAACCAAAGGGACTTGCACTTCACTGACTATCTGTGCCTGGCCAGTGCAGGGAATGGTCAACTGAAAGGTAATGTATCTTTGGATAAAAACAGGGTGAGGTATTAGGTAAAACGGTCTGGTAATGCTCGAGCTGGTTAATCTTAAATCCGTATTAATACTATAGGTTAAGTTTATCAATAAATTGTTTAAGTTGTTTAAAAGTAGTAGGAGTTAATAGTAAATCATTATATAGCAACAGTATATGTATTTGTGCCTTGCTGGAAACGGGCACAGTGTGGGCAAGGTCAACGGATTATAAATCACAGTAACTTTGCAAGTCACTGTGCCCATCTTCAGTATAAGTTACCATAAAGTTAGTATAAAAGTTAGTAAAAGTTTATTAATTTTTATTTTTATTTAATTAATAAACTTTTACTAACTTTTATACTAACTTTTATGGTAACTTATACTGAAGACAGGCACAGTGACTTGCAAAGTTACTGTGGTTTATAATCTGTTGACCTTGCCCTTTCCAGCAAGGTACGAATATATATATGTGTGTTAAGATTGGTAAAATATAGTTAATCAATGTATTAGTATCACATAGAGGATAATATGCTATTGGAGGTGAATATAACATCTTTAAGGTTGTTAGCTAATCAAAAATAGCAGCATTGCATGTTCTAGTAAATGTTTCCAATGTTAATTGTCTGTCATATATGAACTTACAGGAATAAGAAGTTAATGCATAATATTACTTGTTCTTGTGCCTTTCTCCAGTATAATTTGTCATTTATATTAATCTTCACTCAGTGTTGGTCTTTAATTCTGTTCTTCTTATTCTGTCTGTGTTGCCTTTATAGTCGTAAGTCATTAAAAGCCTTTCTGGAGGAATAATTAGTTGTTAGTTTCTCTTTTGCGGACTCTACTCAACCTCATTACATCTGTGTTGGGTGGTGGGAAGTAGCGAATACCCAGAGCCCCACTAAGGCCCTAATAGGAGCCCCCTTAGGGCTCTGATGTGTGCCTCCTCCTTCCATTAATCTCCACAGAAGCCTGTTGGATAGGTTCAGATAAGCATGCAAAAAGTTTGGTGATTTGTGTTTTCAATTTAAAGCTACAGAAAACAGTTCTAAAACAATATGATGCTGGAAATGCAAGAATGTGGGAGAGTTTCCAAAACAGGTCATGTATGGGGCCTAACAGTGAGAGAGTATCTCTTCAAATATTTGAGATAATTTGCCAATGGAAATCCAAAACGCAATAAGAAAGAAATGCATGCAATTACACTTAGTTTCTTTTACTTATCCATCAATGTGAGTGGTTTTGATTTATTCACAGACATCCCTTTGAATGCTAAGAAATTCTGCTAATCTGACATGTTACTGGAAGCCTCAAATTCTTTGAGCGCCATCATCCCTTCTGCTTTTATGCTTTCTGCCATGTACAGAGTCATCATCACCATCCTTTTTACAGTCCTGAAGACATCCCTTGGTATTGCAGAAGTAAATATTCAGGTGGGAGATGTGACGTTGCACTCCATATGTTTTATGGAAATATATTTATGTGTGTGAGTATAGTGTAACTGGAATATGCTTCATGCAAAAAGTCTTTTGTAAGGTATCATTACAAAGCTTATAATCTACTGAGTGTGTTCATCCTATTTGTATGAATGTATCATTCTTGTATCTAAAGCTAGAAATATGAAGTATTACTCTGAAGTCCTATTGTGACTATGCAAAGGTGTGCCATTAATGGTGGCTTGTAATCTTCATGGTTCCCATTAATTAGGACAATTGGTTGTAAATGGCTCTGTTTACTTGCAAACCTTCCTGGATACGTGCAGGCTAGCCCTGAAAGAATGGAGAATGAGGTCTTACAGTGACATATGATCATGTCACCTGGTACCGGAATCCATCTTAAACCTGGTGCTTTTCCACTTAGAAGGAAGGACAAAAAGATTCCCGCCTTATGCCAAAGCTATAAAAGGAGGTGGAACAAAACAAAATGGGCTGCAGTCACGAGAAAAGCCCTAGTTACCACCTGAGCTGGAACTAACAAGAACTGTACCGGGGAAAGGATTGGGCCAAGACTAAGATTCTGGTCTATGAAAGAAGCTTATTGGAACATCTCTGAGGGTGAGATTTACCTGTATTCAGTTTCTTAAATCTATTAGGCTTGGACTTGCATGTTTTGTTTTATTTTGCTTGGTAACTTACTTTGTTCTGTCTGTTATTACTTGAAACCACTTAAATCCTACTTTTTATACTTAATAAAATCACTTTTGTTTTTTAATTAACCCAGAGTAAGTGATTAATACCTGGCGGAGCAAACACCTATGCATATCTCTCTATCAGTGTTATCGAGGGCGGACAATTTATAAGTTTAACCAATATAAGCTTTATAGAGTAAAATGGATTTATTTTGGGTTCAGATCTCATTGGGAGCTGGGTGTCTGGGTGCTGGAGATAGGTGATTTGCTGAGCAGTTGTTGGTTAAAGTCTGCAGCTTCGAGGGTGTGGACCAGATCTGAGTCTGTGTTGCAGCAGACTAGCATGTTTGGCTCAACAAGACAGAGTTCTGGAGTCCCAAGCTGGCAGTGGAAAACGGGCTCAGAGGTAATTCCAGCATGTCAGGTGACAGCCTCAAGGGGGATCTCTATGACTGAACCCATCACAGAAGGAAAAGGAATCTTGCAGCATTTTTCACACGTGGCAGTGGGCAGCTCAGATCTAAAGTAACATTAACTCAGTCTCTGCATCAGCACATCCCTCAGAGGAAGTTTGCACAGGACGCTTGGTCAACAACAGCACAGTCTTAGATAGTCCAACATTCTGCAGGACCATTTCCCATCTCTCCATATTTCAGTCATCAACAGAGTTAGGCAGCCACCTCTTCTGCCTGCTCAGCAAACACTGAGCATTTACATACAGGGGATTTTCCCCAGCTGCAAACATTGGCATGGTTGTATGAGTGCAAACCGTAGCATGTAAAGGAAAAGCTGCTATTTGCACCAGTTTTAAGCAGGAGTTACTAGGAATTTCAACAGTGCAGCTATATTGATAGCTACCCACCAGTTGCTGCAACCGTGTCAAATCCAGAATATAGGTAAGGCCATCATCATAATCCAAAGAGCAGAGGGAACAGTAGGGACAAGAAAGTTTGCATATCCCATGATCCATAGTTGTTTCCCAATCTGTAAAACTGAGATAATAATACTTCCCAACCTCACAGGGTATTGCAAAGAAACTGATTAGCATCTGTACAGCATTTTGAGTCTCAGATGTTGTTGGATGTGTGCAAATTATGATTAATTACCCATACTGGAATTTGACAAGGACACCAAGTTTAACACCTCCACTGTGCAAAAAATGTTATAGGATCTTTAACAACCACAGATGGTCAGAATCTCAATTTCAAATCTTATCCAAAAGCAGGCACCTGCAGCAGCACAGGGTCAAATAACACATGCTAGATCCTTATTTTAGTGAAGGCTTACAGGGCAGAATGCCACCTACTGAATCACCAGCACCACTCCCTTCAACACCCATGTTTTTTCCTTGAAGGTTTCCCATACAACTCCTGACTCAACCCAATAATACGTAGTTTGTGAAGTCTGATATAGCCCACAGTAGTTTGGCTGAATGCCATAAAATTTACATTTTAAGGATTGTGGTAACTTTGAAGTTAGTTATTCACTTCAGTAAGATTATATTTCAAAATAGGTTCATCATGAAATAATTTAATATAATCGCCATGCATCCTGGTTAAAAATCCACAGAGCTAGATTATGAAACCAGTTGCAATGGTCACACAGCTTATCAAAATGACAGGAGTAAAAACAAGGAAGGAATTGGCATTCACATTACAGTACCATAGTGTTGCCACCATTTCCTATTGTATGCATCCCAAAATATTGACGTCTAAATGAAAACAGGAGATTCAAAGTTAAGACCAGTACATAGCTAGACATGGGCAAAAAGCAATGGTGATTGTTGTGGCTTTGCAAATCATCAATCAGGTGTTGATTCTGCAAAACCAAGATCAGAATGGGGTTTGGACCTGCATATTATTTTAACTGCAAAGTTCAGTGGAAATAGGTGGCTACAAGAATCTGATTTCAGTCCCTCTCTAATCTTAAATCTTCGTTAATGTCTTGTTCATTTGAATCCAAATCTTAGTCTTAGGCTGGCCTCTCTGAGGTGGTGGGGGGTAGGAGTACTTCTGAGGAAGCACACTCAGTCCCTTGGGTGTCAATGAGGGGGAATTTGCTTGGCACTGCAGTGAACCATCTGGCTAGCTCAGGAAGTGGTGCTGAGGAACTCCAAAGGAATGAAGCTCAGGATTCCAGTCAGATGAGGGTCATGGGGCGGAGGAGAATAAAGAAGGAAAATGGTGAGGTTAGCCTCTTGTTAGCAGCCACTCTTGTGTTTACACAATAGGTCATCTCAGTTCAATCACTGACTGACAGGTGTGTTGCGTCTTTTCAGCTGATCAAAATTTCATTTTGAGCAACAGTTAATAAGAGATCCAATGGTCCCTTTCCCATTCTAGACAGTTTTAACCAGTAGGTTTCAAAGTAACTCAAGCAAAGACCAGAGATGTAGCCACCCCTGAGATAAAGTCCCATCGATGAATAAGGGGTTTGGATACACTGCACCTTTGGAAGGGGTGAATAGTGAGCGAACAGGATTGTGACAGGAACACTATACACTGGTGGAACCCAAGCTGCTCAGTTTTAGTAGGGTCCACATTGCACAATATATAATCTTCACATTATTTGCATGAGCAGATGCCGATTCCAGCTGAGTGTGACTACACTGAAAATATTCCCCCACGATCTTTTGACACCTGAACACTTAAAGATATCCTATTGTATACATTTTGTATACTGTGGAGGCAGCACAATCACGGCAAGCTGAGAGTTAAATGCTGGTACTTCAAAAGATGACTTTCAGTAGGGGTTGGGCACATAATTCTCTTAGGTGTTTTTGAAATTCCTACCCTAAGAATCCAAAGGAAAGTTAAGTAAATATTGAGTTTAATAAGAACTTAGCTGAACCTCATGTGTGCTATTACTCTTGTGTGTCGTCTGAAGTGTGCTAAGCACTTTGCAAAATAAAAGACATTCCCTGATCCAAGTGTTTTAGATTGGAAATAAATAGGAAGTATTGAACTTACACAGAACTTTACCCCCAAACTGTCCAGATACATCACATTGACATCAGCCAATAAAATATGGAATCATTACATTTTCAGAACCCCCTCTCCAGTGGATTGCACCCTGTATGCATGACAATGTTTCCAGAAGCTATTGAAAACTTCACTTTTCCAAACTAATCTTTTATGGGAGATTATCAGCATCCTATTCTACACCACCATAGATGCAATGCTGCTAGTCACCTCTATTTCAAGGACGACATTGACAGTCATAGTTTTGTACTAATGGGTCTTCACATGACTCCATATACCAAATCAGGAAGAACGAAATTTACCACACTGGCCACAGAGCCAGATTGAGCTGTATGTTGTTTCCATACCTGGTGCTGTGCTTCCAGATGATCAAACAAAATTCTCCTCAAAGTTGTGGACACCCACTCCTACAGCAGGGCATCATGTGATACAATCAATCACTCAAAGGTCAAGTCAAAGATGTTCGTTTTGAGTAAAAAAAATTTCAGAGTGTCTTTATTAAAGCTTTATTTATCAGACTTGTTTTGATAGATGCATCACAGGCACACAAATTACATGGCCAGTCCATCTCAGTTGGGCGCAGATCAAACCAGTTCTTTCACCAGGATTTCCATGTTGGAAACCCGGTACTGCCATTTGATGGCCAGCAATCATTGTAGGTGTTACAAATTAAAACTGTTCTTAATGTGCTGCTGCTAACTGGACCATGTTTCACACCTGTAGAGCAATGCTGCGAGAGGACAACAGCTTTATAGACTGATTTTTGTCCATAGACAGTTTCCACATTGATTCCAGATTTGGTGATAGTGGAGACCATATGTGGCATTGGCTTTCTCAATTTGTGCATCCACTTTGTGGTCAATTGTTGCTTTGTTGTTCAACATGCTGCTAAGATGAGCAAACTGTTTGACAGTATGTAGTATGCTTCCTTCCAAGCTTACTGATAGGTCTTGGAAAGGTTATTGAGGAGCTGGCTGGTACATAACCTCCATTTTTATTTGGCTGATGGTGAAGCCAAAGCTATGAGCTGCCATACCAAAGCAGTTTGTAAGATTTCCTAGTGCTACTTCAGGGTGTACCATCAAGGCACAGGCATTGGTGTAGAGCAGTTCCTGTATGAACACTTCTATCACCAGGCTGTTCTGAGGTAGATGGGAAAGATTGAAGAGCTTTCCAGTGCAGAAACATTAAAAAAAAGTCTTTGAAGAGCCACAAAAGGTCTTCCTCTAGCACCACAGCAAAGAATAGACTAAAAAGATAAGGAGCAAGGATACATCGTTGCTTCACCCTGTTTGTGAATGGAAATGAAGTGTTGGATCACCATCAATGCTAACTCTTCCAGACATGACTTCATGGAATTGCCAGACAAGATTCATAAATTTGTCTGGACATTCAAATTTAGTGAGCAACTTCCAGAGAGAAGTCCAGGTGACTGTGTCAAATGTCTTGGATAAAGTGAGAAACATAAGTTGGTGCTGTTCACAACATTTTTCCTGTAACAGCTGAATGATGAAAATCATGCCAACAGTGCTTTGCTGAGCACAAAAGCTGCCCAATGTCTCAGACAGAACTTTGTCAATTATTTGGATCAGGAATCAGTTCAGGAGGATCTGTCCAAGAATCTTGCCAGCCCTGGAGAGCAAAGAGATACTGTGGTAATTACCACAGTATCTCTTTGAGCTTTTATGCTTGTAGATAGTGATGTTGGCATCTTTCAGTTGTTGCAGTATGATTTCTTGAAGCCAGACGTGTGGGAAAAATTTGAAAAGCTTGTCAATGAGAAGATTTCTTCCAGGTTTGAAAACTTCAGCTGGAATGGCATTGAGACCAAGAGCATTGTTATTTTTCTTTACTTGAAAAACTTCAGTGCATGGGCTCATGTAGGTGGATTGGCAAGTGCTTTAGATGTGAGCAATTTATGGACATTATCCAGTGACTCATCAGAAATAGTAAATAACAGATTAAGTAATTCACTAAAATGTTCATGCCACCATTGGTGGGTGGCAGTGTGATCTGTGATGAGAGATTCATGATTGACACTTGTTAGCAATAGAGGCCAATCAGGTAGAGCCATACACAGCTCTAAAGGCATAATAAAAATCTTTAGCATCATGTTTATCAGCAAGGGCCTGTACTTCATCCACTTTGTGGTCAAACCACATATTTTGCATTTGGAAGAGTTTGCGTTGGAACGTGCTGCAAGCTGCCCTATGTCTGTCCTTTTACGACTCAGAGCAGCTCAGTTAAGAGTGTGGCATGCACTTGTCACTTGATATCAACAAGATTGAATATTTCAGGATCATTACCATTGAACCAGTCTGCATGATGGCATTTCACCTCCCCAACACAATCCACAACAGTGTTACAGACTGTGTCATGTAGAATACCTCTTTGGCAGATACATCACTGATCTTTAGAAGAGTTTCTAAAATAGTAGTTAGCGGCATTGCAAATTGTTTGGAGATTGCCAGATCTTTCACCTGGGCAGTACTTACATGCTTAACTGACAGGGTTTTACATATTTTTTGCCAAATAGAGGGGGAAAGCTTTGATCAAACGAGCAGAGGACAGTCCAACAATCAGTTCTGTGTAATACCCAAGTTATGAGTACATTTTGTACATCCCTCTGTTGAACCACCACAGTCTATCACATGCCAATGATATAAGTGAGAGTTTGGTGTATTGTATCTTTGGTAGTTTTGTATTTGCTGGGGAGCAGGAAGACAGTGTTTATAATAAGTCTCTTAAGCCCAACCCCTCCTGCATGTGGTGGACACAGGACAAGAAGGAAATTGCCTTGTAGGGTGAAATATGGTGGTAAGCTCTGCTCACTGGGCCACTGCAGTAGCCATGAAGGCCTACCAGGATTTACTCCAAAATACCATCACTAATGGGACTCTGGCTGGTGTGACAGGGTCAGGCCAGATGGCTACAGGAGAGTGATTTTTTTTTCTTGAATTCATGGAATAATAGAGGATCTCACTCTTGGGGTCAATTTAACACTTGGAAATTTTTTACTCTAAACTCAGGCTTTGTAGCCTACTGGATGGATTGTCTATCTGTGTTGGTGAGAAGCATGTGGGACCAATCCTCCAATGGGGTAAATTGAGGTAGCTCTGTTGCAAACACTATATATATATACACACGACTGGATAGCATAGTGGTTAAGCGCACCACCCTTTGATACGGGAGACTGCCCTTTGATACGAGAGACCGGGGTTCAAATCCTGGTTAGTACCCAACTTTCCAGCAGGGGTCCTTGGGCAAAAGACCCCCTAATGCTTCACCTACCTACCTCAAATATGAGAGTGACACGAACTAGGAGAGTCATGCCGGCTCGGACGTCGCCCGGATTAACAAGGTCCGCGCCAGATGTTGAGGAACCAGGACAATCTGACGATAAGTGGGCTACTGGAACAAACCATTCATGGACGAGACAAGAGAACCTGGAATTGATGGAATGCTACTACAACAGTAGACCTAATGAGAGGGGATATATGAAACGTATGAGGGGACTGTGGATGGACAAAAGACCTACATCCACACTTACTGAGAAACAGCTAGTTACCCAACGCTTCAACATAGTAAAGAGGAAGCTGCTCTCACAGCTTGAGATAGACCAACTCCACATTACATCCCAGACTCAAGAAGACCTGGAAGAACAAGTGGATGTGCAGCCCACACCTGAAGCTGAAACTTCACTGCCACCCCCTCCATTGCAGAGCACAGCAGCTGATATGAGGCATAAGATCATGGAGAAACTAGCTACAGTCAATCCTCGAGACCGATTACCAAGGCTCAGTGGAGAAGTACCATCAGATAGTATGTTAGAAGATGCCAATAGAGCCCTCATGACAATCCCTACTACCACCATAACTCAAACCAATGAACTGGTATACGCTACAGCCTCTGTAATCCTGGAGATGCTTGGCTACACGATCAAGAAGAACAACAGTATGTACCCACCCTGGAAAATGAGGTTGGAGGATAAGATCAAGGCGACTCGGAGAGAAGTTAGTCAGCTGGTGGAACTACAGAAGGGTGTAGAGATTAAGGATAAGACTCGGCTACTGAAAAAATACAAGAACGTGACTCCATCTGAAGCCATAGAGACTGCTAAACAAAGGCTCACAGCACTGGCTACCAGGCTAAGGAGATACACTAGAGAAGCAGAGGCCAAAAAAGTAAATGCCCTGTTCTCCAAGGAACCATCCAAGGTGTACTCCCAACTGCAGTGCAACAACACAATAACAGCAGAGCCACCAGCAGCAGAAACTGAACAGTACTGGAAGAACATATGGGAGAAAGAGAAGACTCATAACACCAGTGCAAAGTGGCTGCAGGACCTGAGAACAGAGCACAGCAATCTCCCAGAACAGAAACCAGTCACCATCACAGTAGAAGACATCCAGCAGCGGGTCAAGAACATGAAGAGCTGGACAGCACCTGGACCAGACATGATCCACACCTACTGGCTAAAGAAACTAACAGCAGTGCATGAACGCCTAGCAGCACAGATGAACCAGCTGCTAGCAGCAGGCTCCCACCCAAACTGGCTAACACAAGGAAGGACAGTGCTGATCATGAAAGACCCCTGCAAGGGAACAGAACCGTCCAACTACCGGCCAATAACCTGCCTCCCCACAACATGGAAAGTCCTATCAGGCATCATAGCCGCCAAGCTACAGGACCATATGGGCCAGTACATGAGCACAGCTCAGAAGGGCATTGGGAACAACACCAGAGGCTCAAAACACCAGTTGCTCATAGATAGAGCAGTCGCCCAAGACTCAAGGTCTAGACAGACCAATCTGAGCACAGCCTGGATTGACTACAGGAAAGCCTACGACTCAATGCCGCACACGTGGATCTGTGAATGTCTGGCGCTATACAAAGTCAACAGGACACTAAGGACCTTCCTCAAGAACTCAATGGGACTATGGAAGACAACACTAGAAGTCAACTCAAGGCAGCTTGCACAAGTGGCCATCAAGTGCGGCATATACCAAGGTGATGCACTGTCCCCGCTGCTGTTCTGCATAGGCTTAAACCCCCTCAGCCAGATAATCACAAGGACTGGATACGGGTACAGGTTCAGGAGTGGAACTACCATCAGCCACCTCCTCTACATGGATGACATCAAGCTGTATGCTAAGAATGAACGAGACATCGACTCGCTAATCCACCTGACGCGGATCTACAGTGAGGATATCGGGATGTCATTCGGACTGGAGAAGTGTGGCCGGATGGTAGTGAAGAGAGGGAAGGTAGTCAAGACTGATGGGGTGGAACTACCAGCGGGCCACATAGCAGACATACAGACCAGCTACAAGTACCTTGGCATCCCACAGTCACATGGAAACCACGATGAGGAGGCAAGGAAGACAGCAACATCCAAGTATCACCAAAGGATAAGACAGGTCCTGAAGAGCCAGCTCAGTGGGAAGAACAAGATCCACGCCATCAACGGATACGCCCTGCCGGTCATCAGATACCCTGCCGGTATAGTGAGCTGGCCAAAGGAGGACATGGAGGCTGCCGATGTGAAAACCCGGAAGCTCCTCACAATGCACGGAGGTTTCCACCCCAAGTCCAACACCCAGAGACTGTATACCAGCCGGAAAGAAGGCGGGCGGGGCTTGGTGAGCGTCAAAGCCACTGTCCTGGATGAAACCCGGAACATCCAGGAGTACATCAGTAAGATGGCCCCCAAAGATGAGCTGCTGAGAGAATGCCTGAGGCAGCAGCAGACATGGGAGGAAGACCAAGCAGAAGAAGTGCCATGGCAAGACAAGACCCTGCATGGGATGTACCATCAACAGATAGCTGAGGTGGCTGCCATTGGGAAATCCTACCAGTGGCTGGAAAGGGCTGGACTAAAAGACAGCACTGAGGCACTGATCATAGCAGCACAGGAACAGGCACTGAGCACCAGATCCATTGAAGCAGGGGTCTACCACACTAGAGAGGACCCAAGGTGCAGACTGTGCAGAGAGGCCTCAGAGACAGTCCAACACATAGTGGCAGGATGTAAGATGCAGGCAGGAACAGCATACACTGAACGGCACAACCAAGTGGCTGGCATTGTGTACAGGAACATCTGCACAGCGTATGGGCTAGACCCTCCCAAGACCAGATGGGAGATTCCACAGAAGGTTGTGGAGAATAGCAGGGCTAAGATTCTGTGGGACTTCCAGATCCAGACGGACAGGCAGGTACTGGCCAATCAACCAGACATCGTGGTAATAGACAAGGACCAGAAGACAGCGGTGGTGATAGATATAGCAGTGCCAAGTGACAGCAACATCAGGAAGAAGGAATATGAGAAGCTGGAGAAGTACCAGGGCCTGAAAGAGGAACTAGAGAGGATGTGGAAAGTGAAGGCCAAAGTGGTCCCAGTGGTGGTAGGAGCACTCGGGGCTGTGACTCCTAAGCTGGGTGAGTGGCTCCAACAGATCCCAGGAACAACATCAGAGCTCTCTGTCCAGAAGAGTGCAGTGCTAGGAACAGCTAAGATACTGCGCAGAACCCTCAAACTCCCAGGCCTCTGGTAGAGGACCCGAGGTTGAGGAAGACACATACCACCCATAGGGGTGAGAGGGGAATTTTTTTTATATATATATTTATTCTGACAGACCCAGGCCAGTGGGGTACAGGAATCTGGTCCTATTGGTATCCAGGAGGTGGGCGAGCAAAGCCCATCCACTTCTAAAGGACCTCCCCCCAGCCTAAGGGGAGGATCCACAGGTCTGTGACACTACAGAAGAGTGATAGAAGGCAGATATATTAACCCCAGGTTAAGTAGGTTCCCTTTCCCTGGTAAGGTAACAAGGAAGGTTCCAGAACAACCAGGAACTTTCTGGAAATAATTAATTAAGGTAGACAGGCTGATTAGTACACCTGCAACCAATCAAGAAGCTGCTAGAATCAATTAAGGCAGGCTAATCAGGGCACCTGGGTTTAAAAGGAAGCTCACTTCAGTTTGCAGTGCGTGTGTGAGGAGCTGAGAGCAAGAGGTGCAAGGAGCTGAGAGTGAGAGTGAGAGTGAGAGTGAGAGTGTGTGCTGCTGGAGGACTGAGGAGCACGAGCATTATCAGACACCAGGAGGAAGGTCCCATGGTGAGGATAAAGAAGGTGTTTGGAGGAGGCCGGGGGAAGTAGCCCAGGGAGTTGTAGCTGTCATGCAGCTGTTACAGGAGGCACAATAGACAGCTGCAATCCACAGGGCCCTGGGCTGGAAACCGGAGTAAAGGGCAGGCCTGGGTTCCCCCCAAACCTCCCAATTCCTGATCAGACACAGGAGGAGTTCACCTGGACTGTGGGGGTTCCACCAGAGGGAAAGATCTCTGAGGTGAGCAAATCCACCAATAAGCACAAGACCCACCAAGGTAGAGGAGGAACTTTGTCACACCGGGTAGTCCAGGCTTATAAGCCTGGCCAATTGGCAATCTTCTCATTGACAAAATAAACCTGAAGCCAGCAAGTCCTTCAGTTGTCTAACTTATCTTACCACTGAAAATGACTGTTGGCCGAGAGAGTGTGCAAGTTGGTACACAGCTGCTCATTCACTTGAAATAAATTCTTAGGCAGCTTTTGGAAATCCAACAAGTCCTGCAGCGATGGGGGGAAATGATGAAAGTGACAGGCAATAGACACTGCTGGGGAGTCATAGCAATGAAGCTGCATGCAGCCAGGTCAAGATTTTGGTTATCTACATTGACATGGAGTGACGGTACTCCAGCAGCATCTTGATCAACTCAGGTGCTCTATTGGTCCATGCCAGGTGCTTCAGAAAGAATGAACAGAACAGGCAATCATCGAGTGATCTATCCCCTATCATCCACTCCCAGCTTCTGGCAATCAGAGGCTAGGGACACCCAGAGCATCCCTGACTATCTCAGCTAATAGCCATTGATGAACCTATCCTCCCTTTTTCAATCCTGTAATAGGTTTAGCCTTCACAACATCCCCTGGCAACAAGTTGCACAGGTCGACTGTGTGTTACATGAAGAAATACTTCCTTTTGTTTGTTTAAAACCTGCTGTCTATTTATTTCATTGGGTTCCCCTGCTTCTTGTATTACGTGAAGGAGTAAGTAACACTTCCATATACACTTTCTTCATCCCAGTCACAATTTTATAGACCTCTATCATATCCCCTCTTAGTCATCTCTTTTCAAAGAGAAAAGTCACAGTCTTTTTAATCTTTCTTTTTTCTAATATGGCTAATTTATAGTAATAGACAGTCCACAGTGGCAGCTTAAAGCGGGGGTGGTATCAAATGGCTTGACTACAAGGGAGGTTAAGCCAAATTAAATAAAGGTGTGAATTTAAAGTGCCTCAGTTAAAGTACATTAAAATTCCACGTGAATTTTCTCATTCAGAAGTAAAGTGGCTTTAGGTTGCTTTATCTTAATTCACTGTTTTGCTAGAATTTTGAAAAGGCAAAGATAACGTACTCCAAATGTAGCTGATTTGAGATGCAGGATGGTATCTTCAAAATTAGCACAAGATAGCACACCACTTATTTTTGCTGTGAGTGCCTGTGAAGCTAGTTAAGAGGGGGAAAGAACAGAGATTTACTACACAGTTGGTTTAAAGACCAAACTTTGGATTTTTTCCAATTTATTTTGTACTCATTTTTAAAAATTGTCCAGCAAACTAAAGTTGACTGGGAATCAAAAGCAGAATTGTATGTGTACAAACAGAAGATTTATGGGGAGGTGCTAATGCCAATATAAACAGGAGGGGAAGAAAGGCATCCCTGTCAGGAAGTTAAATCCTCTATCCCAATCAATGCCTTCTCACTGCTCCTGGTGTATACACCCATCCTGTTCAAACAATCAAATACCCCTTCACCACCCAGGAAAACAGCAGTGATGGCAGTATTTAGATCTTTTTCACAGCAAATTAACTCAAACTAAATTTGTATTTTCTAAGTTTAAAAAGGGGTCGGGGGAATCTGAACTGATCATAATTTACATCCTGGCTCAGTTCCAACCTGTCTGCAAGGACTTTGGCATAGCTCTTACAACTAAAACAGATAAAGGAGATTGACTGGTAGCAGTTGCAATTAGACTTCCTGATAGACTTCTTTGTAAGTGTAATTCATGTTTTCATTAAAACGCTTGTTTAGGGTTTTAATAAAAAAAAATTGGCTTTTCAGGTTGCTTTCCTGCATGGATTGGAGCTCACTAGTCTTTTCCTTTGGATATCATTAACTCTAAAGGATTACTGCTTCCTGTTCTCAGTCTTTTTAGCTGCACCAGACAGCGATGTCCATTATCACTTCTATTATAAACTTTGCTTGTGCAGCCACCAGCCATAAAGATCAGCAGTCAGATTTCATTTGGGTGGGGGCAGGGATTGTTAGGTCCTCAGAATATCCTCAATGGGGCTGTGACCAGGACTTTAGACCAGCTAAAAAGAGACTGTCTCTGCCTCAATGTTACTGGACATGCTGGCACAGGACTTTGGTTAGTGCTGTGTATCTGCAAACACTCTGTAAACGTGCTCAATGAAGAGATAAGGTTGTTTCTTCAGCTTTAGACCAAGAAGTTCTCAGTAACTTAAACTTTACAGTATGTTATATGCTGTGAAAAAAATTGATTGCCAGTACCCCTTCACTTCGGCTGCAATCAGCCCCAAAACTCTCCCCTCCTGTTTCCCCAAACTATGACAGGCCTCTTAATCCCACATTCCTCCCCTACTCTTTTCAAAGTATGGATTACATTTAAATACAGTGGTTGTTTAATCCTACCCCACCCAGGATCACACTGGCCATCTCACACTCTTTAAAATTTCTTTGGCAGTTACAGCAATTGTTAATATGGCAACGTATTTGATGTCTTTTTAGCTATCTTTAATGCTTACTAACAGCTGGAAAAGGGAAGAGAACAAGCATTATGTGACCAGCTGTCTAGCTGGTGATCCACAAATAAGTGGGCCATAGACCTAATATGAAAATGAATGGGTATTTATGCTGCAGCAACTGTGGTTCTTTATTATGGGTTGTCCACGGGTATTATATTTCTGGTGTGCATGCACTCATAGACATAAGATCAGAATCTTTTCGAGTACCAGTGTTCACTGGGGCCACGTATGCACTCTGCATGCTCTCTGGTTCCCTGTAGCTCAGGTCATAAAGCCCAGTTCCTTTGCTAAAACAGATGCTAGATTGGCAAGAGTGAGGTTTTAATGTCATTTATTCTTGTGGAAAACTGAGACAAGAAAACTCCCGTATGTGGTGGTCCCACTACAAAGGCCTGAATCTCTTCTACCTGTCTGATTGAGATTATGGCCACTAGGAAGACAGTCTTAATGGAGAGGTGGTACAAGAAGCAGGTAGCCAAGCATTTGAAGGGAGGTCCCATCAAACTTGTTAGAACTATGTTGAAGTCTCAGGAAGGTGGAGGTTCTCTGACAGGAGGGATTCGAACTAGAAAGAGTATCCCTTATCCACAATCTCTAGGATACACTGGTCCGACATAATCTGGTTTCATGACTCCCAAAACAAAATTAAAAACACTTCCCATAGAGGACAGGCAAGGAGAGGAGATGGAATTGGATCCCCTAGCTCTGCAAGGCTCTCGGCGGCACAATCAAACCTACTGTTGTGAGGTAGATGGGCAGATGTACAGCGGAGGAGGAGAAAGAGGCAGAGAGTCTCCTCAGATTCTCAGGTAATATCTGCTTACTTTAGTAGTATGAGGACGATTGCTTCTACTGCTAGTAATGCTGAGGCTTGTACTGTCCCTTTCTGGAAGCCATGACACAAGGTAACCCCTGACTCCTTCAATGTTCATCAGTGTTTGTACTGAAAAGGTTGCAACCCTCAAACAAGAGATCCTTGATTGTTATGTGAATCTCCCTCAGTGTTCCCAAGAATTGAAATCAGGAGGCCCTGCCACCATTATAACAGGATCCATACCCTTCGCCACTATATTGGAGATGTTAAATATGGCCTGCAATGAGGTACATGCATCCATCTGTCCCTCCTGCATCAGAAATTTGATCTCCTCTCTGTTTTTCTTTCAGGAGTCTGTCAGCACATTGAGAAACAAGTCCCAATTCAGGAAGTCATATTTGGCCAGCAGTACTTGGTAGTTCGTAAAGCACATTTGTAGACTGACTGAGGAATACAACTTCTGGCCACAGGGGTCCAACATTGTTTGGTTCCTCATCCTTGGGAGATGCTTATGGGGATATATGGACTTCTCCTGGACATGGCTATGACTAGAGAGCCCAGTGTCAGCTGGTGGAAGAAATCCTCAAAGCCCTCAGAGGGGTCTTCATAGCACCTGTCTGCCAAAAGTCTCTGGCCAGTTCCAAAAAGTCAAGCAAGCATTGCCAATCTACTGGGGACCAACAAGTGAACCATGCTGCGAAATTTGGGAGACTTCTCTTGCACTCTCTCGACTGGGATTTTCAGAAAGTTCCTGAGAAGTTGCTGGATGATCTTATAGTCATCAGGCTGGGTTAGAACAACTGAGATCTTTGCCTCATCTGGTGAAGAGGACAAGATCACACTTGGGACATCTTGGGTTTCTGTCTCCTGCAAGTTCTCCTGCTTGCTCTCTTTATTGTGTTCATTAGGTGCCTGCTGAATGCAGTGACTCTCTTGAGGTCTACGAGGAGAGGCTGACCTTGTCCTAGGTTCCTCAGGGGCAGTTGCAGCCTGCTGGCTGGGAATGGTGAACCATAGCCACTGGGAGCTGCAGGCGGTCATGCCTGCTGACAGTCAATGTAAACAAACTGTCTTGTGGCCTGCCAGCAGATTACCCTGATGGACCGCATGCGGCCCGCAGGTTGCCCACCACTCTTCTAGAGACTGTGCAAAGGTCTATCAGTGACCAGCCAGTGTTCAGGCACCATCAGCGCTTGATCTGGCCTTTGGACTGCCTGCGAGGCTGTATCTGCTCCCTGTCAGAGAGGGAGATCTACATCTCTGGTCACCATGTCAGCAATGCTTCTTCCATCCTGTTTTCAGAGGGCTCTGAAGGAGTGAAGAAAGTTCTGGCCAATTCCATGGTGGAGGAATGGGAGTTCCTCAGTGTTGAATGGGCCCAGGATGGACCAATAGCTTATCAGGGAGCTTGGAGAATAACACTGCATTATAAGCTCCTAAAAATAAGTCCGAGATCTAAGGGAATCATATTGAACATGCTGACGTATTGTTATCTGTAAAACAGATCGATATCATCAGAATGCTCCTATAATATTATTATGAGTAGAGGATGGATACATTAAACTAAACAAGTTAAATAAATGGATTAATCATCCAGAGGGGTGGAGCGAGACCCTTGCACTCAGCAATGATAACTCTGAGGCAAAAGAAAGTCATCTAGGCAAAGGAGAGGAAAAAATGAGCATTTTATTGAAAGCGTACAGCTGCACCCAATGATAAAATATTCCATGAGGCTGAGCCATAATGTAGGTTAAGGTAAACCAATTTACTGCATGCTATTAAATAAATAACTTACAGTACCAAGAATATAGCAATGCAGTTACTGTACTTGGAAAATTATCATACTGTATTTAGTAGCAGCTGTATAAAGTTATAATAAAGATTTACAGTTTACACACGCATAGGGCTTATCTGTGGTAACAGTGTGTGTTAGCATACAGCACTGATCTGACATTCATTAAAGACACACTAGACCATTATTAAAATGAATTATAATTTATTTGCTGAAAATGCAGTTTTGATCAACATAAAACTATTCATGAGTTTGTATCAAGTTCACTTAATAGTTTCAACAGCAAACAAATTGTAATGTTTTGCTAATATACAATACAAAACAAAACATTTCATTTCAACCTGACTCAAATTTTTTCATTTAAATTTTGGGCATTTTGACAAAAGCAAAGAGGACTAGATTCACAAACTACTTCGGGGAAGAAAGATAAGCTCCTTTATCCTGGTGATTGGGGTTCCCTCCTAGGACATAGGAGACCCAGGTTCAATTGCTGCCCCACCTTTTTGGGGAAGGGATTAGAATAGAGATCTCCTACATTACAGGAACATGCCTTAACCACTGGGCTATGGAAAATTCTGGTCTTGGGTTTTCTCAGCCTCTCCACTTTTTATAAATAGGCATTGGAGCAGGGACACAGACTTGGGCCTACCACATCTCAGGTGATTAACCTGGAGTTTTGTGCATTTAGTCCTCCTTTCCTTTTGTCAAGATGCCTGAAATCTAAATGAAAAATTTCAAATTAGATCATAATGTTTCGTTTCAACCCAGTGTGAAATTTTTTCTACTTTTCAAATCACTTAACATTTTCTGGGAAAAAAATTCATTTGCAGTTCAGCCCAAAGCAAAACATCTTTGGATTTTTCAGAATTGCCAGTAACCCAAAACATCCATTATTCACCCAGCCAGTTACAGGCTTTATCCTTCACCCCAAGTTCAGATTCCAGCTGTAATGGTTTTACAGTGATATTCTCCCCTCTGTCTCCCTGGCTCACATGTGAAATATCCACACACACAAACAGAGGAAACTTACAGACTATGGCTACGTCTTCACTACCCGCCGTATCGGCGGGTAGCAATCGATTGCTCGGGGATCGATATATCGCGTCTCATCTAGACGCGATATATCGATCCCCGAACACGCTTATATCGATTCCGGAACTCCAACAACCCGAACGGAGTTGCAGAATCGACAGGGGGAGCTGCGGACATCAATCCCACACCATGAGGATGGTGAGTAATTCGATCTTGGATACTTTGACTTCAGCTACATTATTCACGTAGCTGAAGTTGCGTATCTAAGATCGATTTTCCCCCGTAGTGTAGACCAGCCCTATAAAGGGGAAACAGTAGAACAGTCTGCAAAGTGCTGTCAAATACACAAAATAAACTAACTGCAAAAATAGAGAAACATGTTTTCTTCTAATCTTAGGTTACACATGTATCAACAGCAAGTAAAAAAAATTTCAGACAGAAGTGTGATTTACAAGTTGATGCACTCCCTCGAGCCAGCTTTAACATCTCAGAATATTTAACACAGAACGTTATTTCCTTCCCTCTGAGCCAGCATAATGAAATGATGCACAAAATTGCTGCCGTGACACCTTTTGATTGAGACAAAGACAATTTAATCAGCTTTGCGTTGTGTCTACAGTACTTTCTGGGTCCTTCTTGCCAATAATTTCTGGCAAACAGAATAGATTTCTATTGTGCACTGGCTCATAAACAGTATATCTGATTCCATAATGCTTTCTAGCAGATTTGTCAGTTTATTGAGTTATACAGTTAATGTTAGTATAGTCACTTACTGATACGACAAATGCCAACTTAAGAACTTGGAGCAAGTCCACCTTTTTATAGCCGATTTTTGAACTGAAAAAAAAAGTGTAATTCTTTCACAATTGACTTCAGATTAACTTAATGGATCGGACATAAATCCTTTTTGACTAAATTAAAATTCAGGACACACTTTTGATATGTCCACCAGACACATAAAATTTTGAGAATACATTACACACAATTTTTTTAATATATATATATGCATTTCTACTCATGATTAGTATCAAGTCACCAAAATACAATTTAGAAGGAAACTGTCTGGAAAAAGGATCATAACTCTCCTCTCTTTTTATGGACATTGTTGCATCTGAGAAGTTAGGATTTAGGTAGATACTTGAGGGGAAGAATTTTGGGTCCATGCCACAGCTCATTTGATTATTCAGATGATGTCTTCAGATAGAAATGAGACTTACCCTAGAGACAACACCACTCAGGGCTTGTCTACACTTACCGGGGGATTGACAGGTGGCAATCAATGCATCAATGGTCGATTTAGCAGGTCTAGTGAAAACCCATTAAATCGACTGCAGATCGCTCTCCTGTTGACTCCTGTACTCCACCTGAACGAGAAGCGCAAGGGGAGTTGACAAGAGAGCACAGTGTGGACCCCGCAGTAAGTCGATCTAAGTACGTCAACTTCAGCTATGTTATTCACATAGCTGAAGCTGCATAACTTAGATCAATATCCCCCCTTAGTGTAGACAAGGTCTCAGGTTCAACACAACCTCCTGTGGCAGTGTGTCCTTGACTCAAGGAATCCAACTGTCTGGGTCCTGAGAGTTGCTGGGCACATATGTAGCACTCCCGTAGAGTGTACTTTCAAAACAGAGGAGGAGAAAAAAGCTGTCAAGGTAGCCAGGTTCTAGTACATTTAGAGCTTTAGAAATAAGGAAAGGATGTTAACCTAGGTATGGAAGTGAATTAGAATTCTATAGTGTGATGTGTTCCTATCTGTTCATGTTGAATCACTTGTAGTTTCCAAGTGGCTTTTAGGTCAAACAAAAGTAGAATATATTGCAATAATTCATTTCAACCTGACTCAAAATCATTAGCATCAACATGTGGTACAATCCTGATTCATGAGATAACAGCGCAATCTCCTGGCCAGACAAAGGAAAAACAGCTCTAGCAACTGCTATTAACTGAGGGTGTGTTCAGAGCATTTGTTAACCTGTCAAAGTGTTTCCTCTTGCCAACCAATATCATGTTATGGCCCCATTTTATCTGGATTGATCTTGATCCAGATCCCTCATACTGGGACAGCAAGAAATCAGCATTGTCTGTGCTTATAAAAAGATACAGAGGTAGGTGTTTTCAGAATATTGGTGGTACTGCAACCCATAGCATCTTATACTCTCCCCCAGTGGCTTCACATATACTGTCTCTCAAACAGAAGAAGTGACAAGATTGAGACCTGCAGAACTCTATAATGAGGGCCCTTGCTGAACAGAAGCAGCTGCCTATCATCAGCTTGGTAGAATATGAAAGAAGAGAGCAAAGCCAGCTTGACACTCTTCCATTATTATGTATAACCAGTTAGGTCCCTTTGGCAGATCTGCATAACAGATGGTTTCAAAGTTGGTAAATAGTTATAGAACTACGAGGATGGATGTTTGACCTCTACATATTTCTAGAAAATCCATCACCACACAATCTAAGCACTAAATACACTAAAATTAATATATCATGGTCCAAAACAGACTTCATAATGAATCCTGCTTTTCTCCTCTCCTAAACTCTCAGAATCTTTGCTTTGTTTCATTTTTTTGTTTTTTGTGGTGCTTTTTTAGGATTATTGATGGGAGAGTGGGAGAAGATGGTGTGTATGAGAATGAATCTAGTGGTTATGCTTGAATGTCAGCAATTCCTTATTTTTGATAATAGCATGAAGGACTATGGGAAAATAGATGGGTTTTGCAGAGTCCTCTGAAAAAAGATAGAGTTTAATTTAGTCTACCATTTCTGGTAGCTTGTTCTGAACTAGACCACTCTCAACCAAGAACACTTTGCATCTGACTTCCACAAGCTTTGTTTTGGACTTTGCTATCTGAATTGTCCCTAAAAAATGCAACTGTCTTGATGGATCATGATGTTGTCAGATCCTAACAACAGGACCTTGAAGATTAAGACTAATTAAAAAGATTAAGATTAAAACCCGAAGCAGACAGGACAAAGCAGCACAAAGTAAAACTGATGCTGATCCGCACAAGATCTGCTGCTAATAAACGACAAACAATATAGGACCTTATGAGTGATGAAACCACCTAATATAGCCTGCATCACTGAGACTCGCCTGGATGATGATGCAAGCCCAGAGCTAGTAGACCTCTTTCCCCCTCCCTGCCCCCGGATACTGAGTACTTCACAGAGCTAGACAGGACAGTTAGGCAGGCCACCTTGCATTCATCTTCTCTGCAAACACCTAATACAAGCAAAGTGCCTCAGGCACCACAATTTTATTTAAATTGATTCATCTGACAATAGAAACCAGAATCAAAGCTAATATTGATTCTGTGCTCATCTATATCACAGCCAAAGGAATTCATAAAGGAGTTCACCAATACCTTGTTGGTGATGGTGGTGAAATACCCTACACTAGTTGTCCTGGGCACATGCATATTGACAAGGCCAGAGATGCAAAAGCTCAAAACAGTTCATCTCCTCACTTGCCTCCCTAGTACTTCACAGATCATCTCTGCCCCAACCCACAGATTTTGTCACACCCTGTCTCTGATTTTTAGCCTAGATGTCAAGATGGTGGCTGGGTTGTGATGTCCTCTGTCTTGGACAGCCCATCACATCATTAGGGCAGTGGTCAGAGACCTTCTGTTGACCAGGCAAAAATTAAGACCAACCATCCTGATTCAATCACAAAGACTGATGAGTGCAACAAATTGCAAAGCCTGCTAAGGGACAGCATCCCACTCACAGGACAAGAAGTGTAGGACCCACTGACTCATTACCAGTCTATCCTGGCCTTGGCCATTGACATGCTGGCCCCCAAACAGCTTTTCTCTCACACACACACCCATTCACTCACACAGATCTCTTTGTTTTTTGATACCATGTGCCAGATGAAGAGAGGGCCAGAAACTTGATATTGGAAAACAAAGGCTGATTCAGACAGGATAAAACATAATGAATTTGACAAGCCTAAATATTCTGTACTCAGAACTTAGCTAGCAATTTTGTTGAGGATGTAGCAGCTAGAAAGCTCATGCTTCCATAGCTGTATCAGATGCACAGCACTAAGTGAATCAAAAATGTGTTTGGATCCCTAGAGTAGGCAAATATGATTAGACATAAAGGGGGCAAAAAGGAAACATTTTGCAGTCCATTTTTTTATCACAACCAAACTTTCAAGGAAAAGCTTAGTGGGATCAGTCACTTGATCCATGAAAACATAACTAAATTACTAATACTTATGGCTAGACTGTACTTCATAGACACAAACATGCTTTGGGTGGCATGTGGAGCAAAGCTCTCCGGGCCTGCGGAAGTTATGGAGACATTTTGTCCAGGGACTGCACTTTTGCCTGGCACTTTGAAGTAGAGTTGGGTGAATAACAGATATTTTGGCTTGCTGGCAATTTTGAAAAATAAAAAAATCATACCTGATCAGACTACAAAGAAAAGTTTTAAGTGAATAAAAAAATTGTTTTGGATTGCATGAAATGTTTTGCTCAATCTGAAACAAAAGGTTTCATTTCCTTGTTCAGCATTTTTAAATGTTTTTTGATTTTTTTAAAAAATGAAACTAAACTAAACAGTCATTTTGAACCAAAACATTGAAACATTTCATTTCACAAGCATCAAAACAAAATGTTTAGATTTTCTTCTGACTATTTTAGGATTTTTCTGAAATGAACAATTTAATTAAATCTGTATCAATACAGTCTGATGCCATTAAATTTGCATTTTTCACCAAAAAACATTTCAGTTGAAAAAGTTTCACTCAGTTTTACTTACAAGGCTGTACAAAGGAGCAACACTTCACAGGCATGGAAGGCAGAATCTACCTCCATGTCTTTACAATATCCCATCTACAATCACAAGGGTTCTGCTTTCTGGAATATTTGTCATAGAGGCGGAATATTTTTCATCTTATCCTGGATTTATCATATTGTCACTGACAAAACCTGCCATTTTTGCTGGTTCTAAAAAAATGTTAAAATTATTATAATGACATGATATGATATGCCTGATATCTTTAAAGTCATTTAATTTTCTCCATGTCTACAATAGCCTTTGGCACTCTTGGGGAAGGAAGACTGCCTCTATTTCTGCACATGCACATGACTTTGTACTGTAGTCCTGGCTCTGTCACCCGAGTTACAGTTCCGTTTCTCTCTCTGAGACAGTCATCAGTGACCACCTACTAGTTGAAAGACTTGAGTCAAGCTACCTTAAATGAAAAGATATTTTACTGGCAACTTTGTAGGAAAAAAGGAAATATTATAGAGGCACAGCCTGTCTGATAGACATTAGGGATCAGAACTCTGACTGATGCCTTTGTAAGTACTTTAGTGCCACAGAAATGGAGAAGGGCTCTTTGAACTGGCAACTTATCTCAGAAAATTACATGCAACTTACCTACAGAATATCTATTATTAAAAACTTTAATATTTATACAGCAGATAGCAGTCTAGTCTGCCCAACATTATTCTAAGTAGAGTTCAGCATTCCTTAAACTATAAGTAGGTTTTGAACCATTGGGATACAAATGATTTTTGCCTCAAAGATATTTTATTAATGTTTGGGTGTGTGTATCAATATACACGTTTGCATGAATGTAAAGTCTGATAAACAAAGCTGACAGGACTTGTAACAGACTAGTTTATTTGGTGATCTCAGTATTCAAATAGACTAAACTACAGACTTGCTTTTTTTTCCCTCTCTTTTTTTTCACTCATCTCATGATTTTATATATATATATAGCAGCATCAATGCTGAGTGATGGTGTCAGAGTAAGAACTGTGTCCCCACACAGATAAATGAATAAACAGCCACACAACCAAAATTATCAACTGGCAGGGGGACATATACAGTAATAATTATTTCTAGATACTTAGAGCAACAGATACAATAATCCAATGTAAACCATAGTTCCATCTACATATTAAACAAATTAAACTTTAAGGTGGCATTTTAAGCTCACTGAGCTGCTATCATTTTCTCACCCTGGCCCAAATTCCCTCAATGTCTATGACCAACTCTACAATTAAAAAATAACTTACTTGGGAATTGCAACCAAATTTTCATAAACCTTCTAAAGCTGCCTAAGCATATCATATTCCAACTTTCATGCAGCAACATATGTAGTCACAAGTTCAGTCAGGACAAGTGAGTAAGGAGATAGTCACATATCTCATATTTTTATATTGGATTAATTTCCATCTGCACCTCAGAACCTATTTTCAGTTAGTCTTTCAATTATCTGAAACCAATAGCATAGTCTTTTCCTTACAGCTGTATTAATATCCATGCATGAATTAATATCTTTTCAGATAGGTCTAAAAATCTACCCCGTTATCCCAATCAGGGATGGTACTTTGAGGAATGATGCTCGTGTCTTGACAGCTGACATAACTTTATGTTGATTTTTTTTAAAACATAAGATGAAACGTGTTCTTAATCTTCCTAGACGAAGGTTAACTATTCAAGATCAGTCTTAGCCCTCTTTACCCATCATTTTCTGTGGAGCTTTTTGGCTCTACAAGAAGTTCACTATTTGTTTAGAAATAGACAACATGTAATTGTCATATACGGCTTAATGCAGCTGGAAGCGTGTGCAGCTCCCATAGAAGTTAAACACTGGATGTATATGGTTCAGAAAATTGACATCAGTGGGGAAAATGGTGTAATTTGCACCTAATTATCATTTGGTGGGCCATTTCTCCCCTATGCATTTCTTAAGAGGATGTATGCAAAACAAAGTTTTAAAAGGCCTAATTATAAAAAGAAAGATTTTTCTATGTACATTTTTGTAACAGAACTTTTTAAAATACGTAAATAAATCCAGCATACTGTCTTTGGGTTTGCAGCGAGGCGGTGTGGCTCCCCTCCTCCCCAGGAAGGGTCGAGCCCCGCCAGATGCCAAAAGGGGCGGGGCCACAGGGCAGTGGACCCGCCCCTCAGAGGGTCAGAAGGCGACCTGGAAGTATAAAAGCCGGCCGGCGGCGCTCAGTTGGATCCCAGGCGCCGTCGGGAGCAGACCTGCCAGAGGGTGCTCCTGACTGGGAAGCTGCTGAGGCCCAGGGTAGTTGCCCTGACTGGCCGGAGCTTCCCAGTGCCCGCTATGATGAGGAGCTGCCAGAGCTGCCCCATCCCTGCTGTTACCCCGAGGAACCCCCAGAGCAGGCTTGGCCGGACTTCCCAGAGGTACTGCCGGACCTACCACCCAGCCCCGGCCGGGAGGGGCCCATGCTATTGGACTTCCCGGGGGCTGACGCCACAGACCAGGTAGACCCAGAGGGGAAAACTGGAAGTAGCCCGGGGGCAGCCGACTCAAGTCAGGCTGCAAACATACCTGAACCCATGTCAGTGTGTTGCAGCCAGGAACCCCACTGACCATTAGCGGTGATAGCCGCTACTAGGGCCCCAGGCTGGAACGCAGTGGAGTGAGTGGGCCTGCGTTCCCCCTGCCA
The DNA here is from genome assembly GCF_003597395.2 of Chelonoidis abingdonii. Lineage (NCBI taxonomy): Eukaryota > Metazoa > Chordata > Testudines > Testudinidae > Chelonoidis > Chelonoidis abingdonii. The sequence continues at coordinate 109,883,067 of NC_133773.1, forward strand.
GCCGTCCTCGGGTGGCAGAATCCCCCCTCCCTGGCCTGAGGAGGCCATTAAGACCAGTGTTTGTTTGCTCAGCCCTGAGTCAAGAGGGCCTGAGCCTCTGTAACTGTATGCTTGGTGCCCCGCCTGAACCAAGGACTGGGCCCCTTTAAACTGTACCACTGCTCGTTCCTGCACCAAAGGACCTGAGCAGCCTGAACTGTTGTCTGCTCGGCCCTGAGCCGAGAGGGTCTGAGCCTCTGTAACTGTGTGTTTGGTGCCCGGTCCTGCCCCAAAGGGCTCGAGCTGCTCGAACATTTGGGGGCCCTCAGCCCCGAGACTGAGGGCCTGAAGTCCCGAACTGACTTTCTTGTTGCTCAGCCCTTTCGCAGAAGGCCGGAGCCCCGAGTAACTGTGCCACGTCGCTGAGCCCTGAAGAAAGGGCCGACGCAGACGACATGCAGCGAGGCCGGTGTGGCTTCCCTCCTCCCCAGGGATGGTGGAGCCCCGGCCCAGCACTTTTACAGGGTTTTAAACATAACATGCTAAATGTTCAGAGTTATAGGGGATTTAAGCACAAAACTTACGTTAACATCCCTTTGTGACGAAATCCTCTGCAATTCAGAACACTAACGTTTGAGACTGCTGTACTTAGTGAGAAAACATTAAAGTCAAAAAGACTTTGGGGCATACCCACAGTTGGTTCAGGGTAACACTGCATACTACCATGGGAATTATGAGAGTGAAAGCAAAATTCAGTCATCCCTTCTCCTGGAACAGACATATAGACTGATGGGACAAGAGCATCAAACTGCTCTATTCTGCTCTTATAGCAACCCCTGCTGGCTAAGCAAAGAAGCGTAGTGGCCTTTGTGTTCTCTTGTCAGCAGAAACAATTGAAGATATGACCTGTATATACTAGGGACAAAGATACAATGCTGACATGGATTGAAATTTTTTACTTTTTCTCTCTCTGCACCACTAATCGGGCCAATGGAGCATTAGTCCCATTAGAGATTTTCTCCACCAGGAGCAGCAGAGGCAGAATGAGCCTTGCAACCACTTATGGGACCTTAAAAGGGATATGCTTTCCCTAAGGAGAAGCGACAGCAAAGCCAGAGGTTGCTAACTGCAGCAGCATCTCCTTCACAACCTGAGGCCCCTTGTGATTACATAGCTCAGAAAGCTGTTTTTCAGGGATGAAAGTTTGACTTTTGGGAGGGGAAGTGCATGAAGCAGGACAAGTTCATTCGCAATGTGGTGGAAAAGGAGGGAACTAAGTAGTGGCCAAACAAATATGGAAAGGTGAAATAAAGGATGAACTAAAACGGTTGAATGTAGCTAGATCAGAGTACAGGATGGTGAGCTTAGAATCAGCATGTGAAGAAGCAAATTAATTTCATAGGAACAAGGACAAATGAGGCCAAACAGGAGGCTTTTCAGCTAGCATCCATCTGGGCACCACACAACCTGAGGTATTTTTAAGATGAGACAACAGAAGGGTGGCCGTAAGAGGGGGAGCAGATGAATGAGGGGAGGAAAACAAGAATGGGTGGGGGGATGACAAATGAATAAAAATCTTTAAAAAAAAAAAAAACCTACTAAAATTGTGGACCCAAAATGACGTGCCAAATTTGATCTCAGTATGTTTGCATCCATGCCTCCATCCCTTGTTTTCTTTGATTAGATTATTGAAATAAAGAGGCATTAACAAAGGTTAACTAGGAAGAGTGACAGTGGAACTAGTTAGATATATAACAAAACCCACAAAGCCTTGGGAGCTACAAAGACCAGTGACAATACTGATTACTTTGGGCCTGGTCCTGTAAACACTCACACAGGGAAACAACTTTACTCACGTGATTAGTCCACATTAAAGGAAACAGAACTAATTGCATGAATAAGTTACTCAGGCTACATCTAGACTACCCACAGTATCGGCAGGTTAAAATCGATTGCTTGGGGATCAATATATCGCGTCTCATCTAGACGCGATATATCGATCCCCGAGCGCGCTTATATCGATTCCGGAACTCCACCAACCCCAACGGAGTTGCGGAATCGACAGGGGGAGCCGCGGACATCAATCCCGCCCGGTGAGGACGGGTGAGTAATCTGATCTTAGATATTCGACTTCAGCTACGTTATTCACGTAGCTGAAGTTGCGTATCTAAGATCGATTTCCCCCTGTAGTGTAGACCAGCCCTCAGATGCACAACTATCTGCAGAGTTATGTGCTTTGCTTTCATGTTACATCCCTTTCCAGCAGCCTTTATGTATTTTTTGCTCTTTTAGTTTGTAAGCTTTTCAGGCACTGTGGGCTGGTCCGCACTGGGAACTTACATTTGCATAGTTGTGTGTCTGAGGTAAATCCACACCCCTGACAGATGTAGCTATGCTGGCCCTACCTTGGTGTAGACAGTGCTAGATTGATGGAAGAATTCTTCCGCCAGCCTAAGTACCACCTCTCGGGGAGGTGAGTTAACTACAGAGATGGGAGAACCCCTACTCTGAAACTCTGCAGTGGCACAGCTGTACCTTTGTAATGTTTTAAGCATAGACATACCCTGAGTGTTCCCAGGACCCAGCATGTTTTGGCTGTAGGGTGACCGGACAGTAAGTGTGAAAAATTGGGACAGCAGGTAGGGGGTAATAGGAGTCTACAAAAGAAAAAGACCCCAAAATCGAGACTGTCCCTATACAATCAGGACATCTGGTCACCCTGTTCGGCTGCTACTGTAATATAAATAATAATGATAAAAGAGTGACCCCCTATTGAAAGAAGAGGAAATGTGGGGTGATAGGAAAGTGAAAGCCCAGCTGTTAAGCCAAGTTAGTTGCTCAGGTTCCATCAGCACATATAGACAGGAATATACAGCCTTATCTATAAAGGCAGAGAGCTGAAACTTGGAGCATTGGAAGTGGAATGTGTACTTGGAAACTCAAAGCTTTAGCCATGTATTACAGTGTTAATCTAACATTTTAAATATAGTAGCAACCTTTTAATTTCAAAACATGTACTCAGCTCTGTTTTATCTCTATATTTTTATTGCAGTCTGGACATTGACACAGTATATTATGTAAATAACAGAGATCAGCAAATGATTTCTTCTGTTTTATTGTAAGTTGTTCTGTCCTTGACTCCATGTGACTGCAAGTACTGCATATCTCTGTGAAAGATATCAGTGAGAACCAACACTAATAAACTGGTCAGGCGCAGCTAAAACAATCTATAGACATTAGAGCAGTGGTGGGCAACCTGCGCATGAAGCCCATCAGGGTAATCCACTGGCGACCCACGAGACAGTTTGTTTACATTGACCATCCACAGGCACGGCTGCTCGCAGCTCCCAGTGGCCAATGGGAGCTCCGGGAACCCGGCACACCAGCGGATTACCCTGATGGCCGCATATAGGCCACGTGCAGTCCACAGGCCACAGGTTGCCCACCACTGCATTAGACTGTTGTCATTAGAATGATGATGGAGTCTCCTACCATGAGTTTCACAGATGAGCTACAGTCACTTATTCTGAGATGAGTCACAATCACTAATTCTGAGATGAGACCAAAGATCTTTGTTGTCGCAAAGATAGTAGGGATTTAAAGCCAAATTCTGTTTTCAGTTATACACAGCCATTTTCAGTGAGATGTTACATATACCACTGAGGGTTGAATTTGGCGTGCAAGGATTTCTGGTTTGTTTCTGTTTAACCAATGCAACAACACTTGGATAGCAAGTTGATAGATATTATAGAAAAACCTGAAAGCCAACCCTGGACTACCCCTTTCTCTCCCACAGCGATCTCATCAAACACATCATTAACAAGCATTGCCTCAAGTTTCTGTTGTCCAGTTTCATTTTATATATTCTCCAAAACTGATCTAAGGTTCCAATTGACCTTTCTTTGGCCATATCTCAGCATGTTTTTCTAAAAGATGTGCTCTAGGAATTATTTTGGGGAAGTTCTATGGCCTATATTATACAGGAAGTTACACTTGATGATCATAATGGTCCCTTCTGGGCTTAGAAACTATGAATCTATGAGCAAATCCCATCACATCTAGAGAGAAACTCCGTAACTTTTAACAGCAAACTGCAAAACTACACAGCTATATAGGGCAAGAAATGAAAAAAGCTACTAACTAGAATTTAGACATCAATAATGTTAAATTGTGTTTAATCTAACAGTATACCCATGTACCTTGTTATATAATATAATTTCAGGTTCTCAAAGGATTAATACATACTGAAACGAGCTGGAAAACAGATCAATTTAAAGATTATTTTTATGTATTGTAATGATAGCATTTCATCTCTCATGTGCTTTACTTCACCGGCTTGTTTTCTTTTTAAAAAATAATTGAAAGTTAGTATTGATTCCATATACTTTCATTTAAATGATCAACATGTAAAATGAACCCACCTTGAAAACAATTTAAATACATATTTAAAAACAGTATCACATCATAAAATCCCAAAACTAACTCCCAATATTCTGAGGACTGACTAAAGGATGGAGATGTAGAGTTTAATATAGTTGTATTACTGTAGGACAAAAAAATAAAAAATATGTATCTGAAAGAGAAATCTGAATAATTTTATCTATTTTGTTTTAATCTAAATCATTCCTGTCCCCCCACCAACTGATAAATAGGAAGTCAATCAAATCCACATCCAAGAGATAAAGTTTATTATTCTTCAGCTCACAATGACATTTTAAGCAGCTGCTCTTTGAGCTTGCCTAAGGAAATGGTTGGTTACTTCATCAAAAATTTAGTTTAAAATAAATCTCACTCGATATTTCATTACCTTTGCCCCGAATGCTTATCTGTAAATACTGACCAGATAAGAGAAGGATGTGGAATGCCTTTCCTAAGATGCCTACAGCTTGATTAATAGACTCTCTTATAAAGGAGCTCACCTATGGGTGTCTGAGAGGTCCAGCAAAATAAGTCTCTGAGGAATTTCTTGAATTTATTCATCAATTCATTTTCAAGGAGGAGGCATCAGCTTAATGAGAGATGTTAACTGTTCCCCTTCTGCTCATGTGGTATTGACTGTGAAGCTTACCAATAGCATTATACAATATTAGCTGGCCATTATTTTAGCAATATATCTAAACTAATTGGCTTTACCATTGTTACTGATTGCAGTGGCTGACACTTGAGCAGATGCAGTGAGTAAGATGGTTGCTGTGGTTGGGATGAAGGCATTCAAGCATTTCCAGAAAAATTAAAGTCACCATAGATTCTTAACCAGAAGTACATGTACCCCTGGAGGTACATAGAGGTCTACCAAGGGGTACATCAGCTCATCTAGATATTTGCCTAGTTTTTACAACAGGCTACATAAAAAGCATTACTGAAGCCTGTAGAAACTAAAATTTCATATAGACAAATATTTGTTTATACTGCTTTATACACTATACATTGATATGTAAGTACAATATTTATCTTCCAATTGATTTATTTTATAATTTATATAGTAAAAATGAGAAAGTGATCAATTTTTCAGTAATAGTGAGCTGTGACACTTCTGTTTTTTTATGTCTGATTTTGTAAGCAAGCAGTTTTTAAGTGAGGTGAAACTTGGGGGTATGCAAGACGATCAGACTCCTGAAAGGCGTATGGTAGCCTGGAAAGGTGAGAGTCACTGCCATAGACTATGCCTATAAGGAGAGAGGAGATCTAGCCCGTCCCACTTGCCAAAAGGCTAAAGCTACCTCTAGAGCAGGGGCACGTGTGCCAAAGGCGGCACGCGAGCTGATTTTCAGTGACACTCACACTGCCCGGGTCCTGGCCACCAGTCCGGGGGGCTCTGCATTTTAATTTAATTTTAAATGACACTTCTTAAACATTTTAAAAACTTTATTTACTTTGCATACAACAATAGTTTAGCTATATAGTATAGACTTATAGAAAGAGACCTTCTAAAAATGTTCAAATGTATTACTGGCATGCAAAACCTTAAATCAGAGTGAATAAATGAAGACCCGGCACACCACTTCTGAAAGGTTACCGACCCCTGCTCTAGACTGTCAATAATCCAAGTACTTTCTCAAATGCGAAATCCCTGGTTATTGCCTCTGTAGCTGCCAGATCCTCCAGTCCCTCCACTACCCATCTCCAGCGACTTCTACAAATTAGTTCGGTGCTTTCGCTACATACATTTCAGTACAGCACCTAGAAAATTTGTGGAGTGGCTCATCCCTCTTCTGCCCTTATGCATATACTGACCCACCCACCTCCAGCACAGCCTGTCTTATAAATCCTTCCCACCCAGTCAGATTTGTCACTTCCTCCTCCCATCAAAAAACCCTCCACAAATCAAATCAACCCCCCAATCAATACCCTCTGCCTTGGTACTTCTCTCCAGGTACTTCCCAGACTGATTTCTCACCTACCTCGATGTCCTCTGACTCCAAGGTGCGTTCCTTGTTGCTGCTGCCCGTAGTCACCACCTATCAGCTCATCCTGCCGCACAGTGCAAGGGCAGAGGCTAGAAGGTGGATGCTGTGCTTACTGCCCTCTCCCTAAGTGCCTTTGGCCCCATAGCACTTGAGACGATAACAGTGCTGCCCGCCACCGCAGGGCCTTTTGGGCTCACAACGCCCAAGGCAGGAAGAAGCTGCTACCTTCCAAGATACAGAGGCAAGTGTGTGGTGCCCCCTGGAGGCAGGGAGAATGCCAAGAGTCCTGGCTCTGTCTGTCTTAAAGACGCAGTCCTCATTAACACCATAGAATAAATTATTTTAAACCTGAACTCTTGCTGGGGCCAGAAGTCTCTTGGGAGATTTCCTGGTATCATTAGAAGTCAGTTTGACATTATTGTACTATATTGCCTGGGTAGCTATACTAGAGCAGCATATAATTAAATACAAGTCACTAACCTAGAGGGTAAACGTGGGTGTGAGATATTTTTATTGAACCAACTTCTGTTGGCGAGAGAGCCTAGCTTTTGAGCCACACAGAGCTCTTCTTCAGGTCTGGGCTGTCCTAGAGGGTGTCACACTTCTCCTTTCCCACTTCCACACCATTCTTTTTTTCTCCTTATTGTTCTCTCTCCCCTTTAAAGCTTCCCTTTCTCCATTCTCTTCCACTTCCTCTTCTGAGATGTTCCCTATAGCAACACCTTTCTTCCTCTCCTCTCATTAAGATTCGTCCTTCTTCTAATTACTCAAACTCCAAGGAGGGTCCCAACAGCAGGAGGTGAAGACTCCATTCTTCTTCCCCCTTGTTAGGTTGAGTTCACTTTCAGATGTTTTGTAACTACAAGAATCCATGTTGGTTCCAAAATGAAGTTTTATGCCCACATGAGCTATGGATTACTTTTCCTGCTCTTTTATTTTTCCTGGAGTTCTAAACAACTTTCAGTCAGAATGTTTGTTTTTTTTCTTTTCTTAAGGGGTTTCCCAGAAGGGGTTTCCTGCCTTTTCTAAGAGGTTTCCCGGGCAAGTGTATAAAAGGCTGCACCGGACAGGGCCTGAGGGCTGTCCATCTAAGTGACAGTCAGAGACGGTCATGGGTCTTACCTGCAGGCATCTATCCATCCTGGTGGTAGAAGGTTTAGGGATTTTCTCCAACAGCTTCCTCATCTGTAAAAAGAAGAGAAAAAGAGAAAAAACAACATCTCCTGAGTGTCCCATCTGTTTTGCTTTCCCGTGATCCCAAAGGAACATCAAGGGGACTCCTTGGAGCTCCTCTCCAAAGGCTTGCCATTAGCCAGAGGATTGAGGTCCCAAGCACCTGCTGTTGCTTTGATCTATGAAGAAGGGTTTTTTTAATTTGTTTATTGGATTGATTTTGAGGGGGCAATCACTGTATCGCACTATTTCGCTCTTTATTCCCCCTTTTATCTGCTCCGCTCTTTGTTATGAACCCTTCAATACACTTTATTTGATTTTACCTTTATTAATTGACTCTTCATTATTTAGGGTGGGATGGGTCCTCTTTGCAGGGGAAAGGATCCTACCAGATGACAGATGCTGGACAGGGAGGCCGAGCACGCACGCACGCACGCGCTCTCTCTCTCTCTCGCTCTCTCTCCTCCTTTTGCCTTTCTGTCCTTTTCCCTTCTAACACCCTGTATCCTTTCCTTGAGGGCTACTACTGCAGCTCTCATCTGGCTGGGCCAGCAATGATACTGAGTGAGTCCTTGTGGCTGGAAATCAGCTCAATAAAGGAGCTAGCGCTGATGCAGATGGCCCATCTGAGTCTGCAAGAGAGCTCTTCTCAAGTGGCAGCAGGGGAAGCTTAAGCAACTCCAACATCCACAGATCAGTCAGGAGTCCCAACAAAATGGAGGTGACCTACTACCACAGATTGTGTGGATGACAAAGGCTTGGACCCAACAGCAGTAGGAGGACCATGGCTAATTCATGGGTTTAGTTAAAAAAATCACAGTGTAACATCTAGCAAGCACTAGATTTATATTTTGCAAGTTTTGTTCTGTGACAAAAAAAAGGCTAGAATTTTTTAAAATTAGGTTAGCATGGACACTTTTGAGAGCAGAAGAACAGGCTTCCTGCAGTAACAACATACGTAAGAGTCTGACACAAAGGAGCACATGCTGTTCGTATAATTACACAATGCTTAGTGATGTGTCCATATTCTTGAGTAGTAGAGTTTACAAAAAGCCATTTTTCTGCTCTCAAAAATTTCTGAAAACATGAACAGGCAAAAGGTTAATTTCTCACACTTCCAAACTCAAACTGTGTCTAAATAAATTAATTTCATTATTCAGAGCCTTATATCTGCATCCCTGGTAAGTAAAGCTGATCAAGTATTTTTCAACAAAATGTGTGTGGTGAGTTTTTTTGTTCTGGTCTTTTTTTCTGAAAATGTAGATGAATTAAAACTGAAAAGCTGTGTGGGAGTCAGTTGCAACAAAATGGTTTCTTAGATCCATGATGGAATTGCTGATCAAAAACCTCAGGGAGCCCTCCTCACAATAACCAAAAGGCCCTCAGGTCTGGACACACCATTGCAACGTGGGAGATCAAGGTTCAAGTCCCTGCTCTGCCCTATTTGGGAGCAGGGATTTGAATCTGGGTCTCCCATGTCCCAGCTGAGTTCTCTAACCACTTGGCAATGGCTATAGAGGCAGGTCTGGTGTGCTACCCCAACTATAAGCTTGGAACAGTTCCAGCCAGAGAATTTGAGAAAGCTGGAAATCAACTCTATAGGCTAGTGGTTAGCGCTCTTAGGTGGGATGAGAGAAGACCCCAGTTCAAGTCAGGAAGAGGTGGGAATCAAAACTGGATTTTGCAAATCCAAGGTCATTGTCAATGGTATAGGCTAGTCTAGAGTCAGATTCTCTCTTGTGGTTTTTTTTTTTTTTTTTTTTTTTACAGAAAGGCCTTAGAAGGTCTCACTTTTGTCCCATTGAGGAACAGGAAACTTTTTCAAAATCTCAAATTTTTGCAAGCTGAAAAACTGTTTCCTACCCAGGTCTACAGTCTATGAACCTGGAAAACTCTCAAAAGTTATCATTAGCAGGATGGAAAAAACAGACTAGGGCTGGTTTAAAAGTATTCAGTTTTTCAGGGGGTGGTTAAGTTCTGTCTTCCCCCGATCCACCATCTCCAAAAACAATGATGTTTGACATAGTCAAGGGTTGGATTTTTGAAGGGGGAGCATAGGTGATCCTGAATTGTACATAGCATGCTTGTATTCTGAAGGGAAGCAGAGGACCATAAGGGTTTGAAAAGAAAAGAAAGTCATATGATCAGCATGGACGTTAGTAAAATTAGGAGGTTAGGGACGGTGAGGCAGAATGAGGGGCTAGAGGAGATGAACGACTGAAGAACCCCAGTATTGGTGACAGAATAAGAGGAAGGAAAATATGGTAGATCTTGTCTAATTTTTTGAAGAAGCTGGAAAGACCAAGTGCAGGGAGAAGAATGTAAGAAAGGAGGTAGTAGCTTTTAGAATAAAAGCTTACCATTAAGCAACTGGGATTGTGGGCGTGTTTGTTGCTGAAATGGTGCTGTCTGACCAAGAAGGTATTAAAACTGAAGAAGGAAAGAACTCATCTGTAGTAGAAGAAGTCTGCATGAACTAGGGACTTTCCTTCAGTGGCACAGAATGGAACAAATCAGATATTGGGGTAAAAGACATTCTTTAAAATGGGAGGGAGAGGCAAAGGAATTTAGGAGAAAGCAGAATAGAGAACTTAGCAACTGAGTCAATAGTGTAGCAAGAAGAAAGTGGAGACAGAACAGCAGTTGTGAAATCACAGAAGGGCTACATGGTGGTGGGATGATATTAGACAAGATGAGATGGCACCCAGAGTGGAAATGCAACTAGAGTGATTGGAGAACAAGAATTTTACTCCTGAGGGCATTTTGCGCCAAAAATTTAAAAGTTATGCACCCAAAAATTTAAAGTTCTGTGCATATTTTAAAATTCTGCAAAATTCTCCAAGTTTTATTTGTCAATAAACAAATGTGAAGGCTACAGCATGGCAGTGGGGGAGCACAGGCCACTGGCTCTGTGAAAGTAGAAGATCACCCTGCAGCCTCCTCACCCCCACCCTGGGACATGCACTCAGAGGTGAGGCTGCACCTGACCCTGACACGGCACAAGGCCTGGGCCTGCCCCAGAAACACTCTGGGGCCCTGCCCCTCTGTGCCAAGTGTGGGGCAGGCAGGATCAACGAGGTAGGATCCAAGGGCAGAGGGGCTCAGTGTGGGGAGATCCTACCCTGGGCCAGAATCAGCTGCTAGTCCAGGCTGGGCTGGAGGCAGGAGAGGATGGGACTTCCTCTTACCCCAATAGTTCAATTTTATCATGTCCAATAGATCCCCAATAGATCGCTCACTACCTGCCCATCCAGTGGGTAGTGTAGACGTACCCTTTGAAAAACAAACTGTGGCAAAGCAGAAAGCAATGCTTCAAACCTCATGCACTATAGCCACTTAAAAAGAAGGTGGATCCTGGTGACTTGTTTTCCAGAACACTCAAACTAGGCCATTTCACAGTTCAAATCTAAGGAAGACTTGAACCAAGCCTGCTCTCCAGCAGTAGTAAATGCTGCAACAAGCAAGCCCACTCTGCAGACAGCAGCCTTTGAACTTTTAGATAGTCCAACAGGAAATGGGAGGGAGCTGATTTTTAGGGAGCTTCATAGACTAAAACCTCTCAAACCACACCAATCACTTCACAGTTACGAAGCTCTCTCTGCCAGTAAAAGGCCCACAAACTTTCTTTAGAAGTTAAGAATTATACATCCAATAAGGGTCCATTAAAAAAACATATCAAATTACATATTGATAAGGTGGGAAAGATAATTTCTAGCATCACTCGGCATTAGACACACCAACACAATGAAAGAAAAGCAATTTACAGAGAATAGTTGTGTAAGTTTTATAGTAATTTTTTTTTTTATTTTAAAAAAGTGTAGAACCGGAATACGTGCGTAAGAGTTAAATTCCCCAATTCAAGTCACACAAAGTTTCACTCACAGTTTTATAGTATTATGTATTTAGCAGCACTGTTAATGCAAAGAGTTGAGCTGCAGTTATAGAACAAAGGAGGCCAACTATTCAGCAACAGGCAAACACTTTCAGATTTTAAACAAGTTTCTAGCTTTCACACTGAGCACAACACTCTGACAATAAATATAAATTAGTAAAGGAGATGAATATGGCAAAATTGAAAGCATACATAGGACATACAAACACATCAGAATAGAAAAATATATTCTCTGTAATAATATAATTTTCCATCATAAAATACACAGGGGAAAATGTTCAAGAATTGTCTCATGCACCACACCACAGGTTGCAATATATTTTTGTTGCATATAAAGTAACACAGACATAGTTGGGGTCTAACAAGCTTAAAGGGTGGGTCGGGGGGAAGTTGTTTTAACAATTTTTTGGGTTCCCTGTAACACAAGCAAGAATTACAAAAGTATGAGTTAAACTTTTGAAATGTGCACCAGCTAAACATGGGTAGCCAAATACCCAATGCATCTCTGCAAACCTGTGTGTTAGTCAAATACGTACGTAAACCTTGGCTTCAAGGGCACAGAGTGTTCGCACCCTTCAACTGGACATAAAACATTAAGCACACATCTGAAAATTTGACCCCTAGAACACGTTCTCCTCAGGTAGGTAAATTTATGTGCTACATAGATTGGTTATGTCCCTTTAAAACTCCAGTTGTGCCCCCCCGCTCCCCTTTCCCCACATATATTCAATACTCCAGAAGGAAACTACTGTGCTTGTTACAAACTAATTGTAACAGAATGAACATTCAGTAAACACACTCTGGAGCAAAAAAAATGGGTTTTGTTTGAGGCATTGTGTAGTATATTCTACAACATCCACAACATTAATAGAATATTTGGTACAGAACAAAGAAAAATATCAATGGTTTGAAGTTAGCTTTTAGACTCTTCTCCTTTCTTTGTTATAGTGAAGACACAAATATCAAAGATCGGGTCAAGAATCCAGGCTTGATTCATGTTCTTCTGTTTCATCTGCCACCTCAGCAGAACCACCACACATACTATTGTGGTTAACTGCAGACAGAGTCAGCTCTTCATGTTCCTCACCCACAATCGGAGTTGTTTCTTCCTCCTCCTCCTCTTCCTCTGCCTCTCCATCATCTTCTACATCCATCTCAAACACTCTGACATGACGGAGATTTGAACTTAGCTATGGAAATATTTAGAAGTTTTCATTAATAAAATTAACAGAAAAAATGATTTGAAAATGTTGGCCAATGCCTTTAAAAACAGCACTTACCAAAACCTTGATTTTCTTTTAAATGGAGTGAAGTAAAGTAATAAGTTAGTGACAAACCTATTTCATTGCTACAGCAGATTTAGAATAAGGTAAATACGACTAAACCTGTTCCAATCTATCTACACAGAAATAAGCAAACATTTAAGTTGTATAATTATAATTTTTTCCACTCTGGAGAGAAGATGCAAGTTGTCTCCTCCTTTCTTTCTAAGGATCTTGTAGAACACAGAATATAAAAAACATTTTTTTACAAAACAAGTTACTGCATATACACTCGATCATAAGCTGGTTCATTTATAAGCCGACCTCCCCCAAGATGGATAAGTAAAAATAGAATATTGTTATGACCCATTCATAAGCTGACCCTATAATTCAGGGGTCAGCAAACTTTGGCTCTGGGCCATCAGGATAAGCTGCTGGTGGGCTGAGATGGTTTGTTTACCTCAAGTGTCTGCAGGCACGGAGATAAACCTATGCAAACAAAGTGTCTCAGTGTGCCAGCTGCTTACCCTGAGGGGCCGGGTCAGCAACTGGTGGGGAAATGTTTTGGGTGGGGGAGAAGCTGGGGGTCAGGGGAGTAACCCCTGTGACCACCCCCCACATTACCCCACCCTTAGCCTGGGACCCCCCCCACTCTCCCCATCCCGTCCCTTCCCATCTTATCTGGGGAGGGCCAGGGGAAGATCTCTGTGGCCTGGCTGGAGCTGCTCCGGCAGGCTGGGCAGTATGGCTGCAGCGTGCTCCGGCGGGCCATGGCTGCAGCATGTTCCCGTGAGCTGGGCTGGGCAGCACGGCTGCAGCCTGCTCCAGCGGGCCAAGTGGTGCAGCTACTGCCTGCTCTGGGGGGCAGGGCCGAGTGGCGCGGCTTTAGCCTGCCAGCCCCAGAGCTGCAGCTGCTTCGGAGGCCGGGGGGAGAGCAGCGTATCCAGAAGTGGAGAGACTCTGGCCCCGCCTCTTCCCTTCTGGCTCTGCTGGCTGTGCTGCCCCTCCTTGCCACCTCTGTTGGCGGGAGGGGCTGTCCCCCACTTCTCCCTCTCTATACCCATTCATAAGCCGACCCCTTTCTCTGGTGCTTCCCCTTTTTTACTAAAAAAATTTAGCTTATGAACGAGTATATATGATAAATGCCCTAAGAGTAACAGATGCAGAGTATCAATCTCTTCAGGCACTGCACCAGCACACTATTTCCCTTAATGATTTATATGTTAGGCTGTAAACATGATACTTACCACACAAGAAACTTTCCGAATACCATTCACAGCAACATACTGAGCTTTCATATTCTCCAATACTCTCCACTGACTCTCCAAAAAGACAGTACGTGTAGGAACATCATCAGATTGCTCATCCAGCCTAGATGTAGTGAAAAACAGAAATTCATTGTTTGTGTGTGTAAGCACCAACTCTACCCTGAGTAACCTTAGACAAAAATGAAAGAATTTCAATTTTACTGCACCACAGGCAATAGACTTATAAACACTGTGATTATCCTACTGCATATATTCTAGATTTCTGTTACTGAACATTTTTTTTTTTTTTCTTTTTTTTTTTTTTACACAGTATACCCAAAATCTCTCTTCTCACCCTGAAACCATTATGGGAATATAAATAAATACAGGAAGGCATTGATCCTGCTCTTTCATTCCAAGGATAAGTTAGTTCTGTTCTTTCAGCAGATAGTGATAGTACTCATAGGTACAAACACTGGGAGAATGAGGAAGAAATATTCCCTCAACTTTTTATTATCCTACTGCAGATCTTGTGCATTCACTCCTGTTCCTGAGTCTCTAGTACTCCAGTGAGTGGTGAGGCTCAAATCCTCTTACACAAAAGCAGACAAAGTTTCTACTTCCTCAGTACATTCTCAAAATTAGCTCTGCCATTTGTTAAAAATCTCAAATATGCACAAACATTAGATTTGGAAGTTGTAATCAACTCTAATCATCTTCCCTCAGAGGAAGAAAAGCGATTTTTCTCCTTTTTAAAATACATGTGTGTTAAGTGTATAACTGTGCACAAATCAGATATTTGTATAATCTGCTTTTTGGCTCTTAATTTTCAGGGGGTCATATTTTCATACCTTTTATTAGAATTCAAGCTGAATTCCCTTTCTTGGTTCTCGTCAACGTACACTGAAGATAAAGGCAACTGAGCCAAGATTCTCTCTTTGCCTTCTTGTTCAGCATTCTCCTTAAGAACCACGGTTATAGTTTCATCATCATAAAAATGTGCATCTACACAACTGTAGAAGCTATAGCAAAAGAGATGTTGTGTTTAGTTGTATTCCATCAAGTTTTACAAAAAGTAAATGAATAAACTGAATGAATAAATACTGAAAGATCTTAAAGTAAGTGATCAGTATTTATGTTTCACATTTTAGATCCAAGTTTTGCCTCAGCCCACAAATGAAGTGTTCTTAACCTGGTATTGGGCTATTGATCATAAAGGTCATAAAAATATGCAGTCATGAACCTACAGTTATAGAAAGCTTGGCAGTCCACTGTTTTTATGGCAATGCCACGTGCAGGTGATAGATATTCAGGGCCAAAGTTTGTCTGATCCTTCACACAAAATGGCAGGGAATGTGAATACTATAAAACAGCAAGCCAAGCACCCAGGAAATATTTGGTATTACTGAACCATTGGGTATTGCTGAAACAGGTGTTGGCTGGTTAGCTCTGAAGGCAGCTGTATTTAGCTCTCCCTTGCTGGAAGGCGAAGTTGGTCTGACACTGCTTTTCTGAGATGTGGAGAGCAGACTAACGGGAAATCCTGGGAAGAGAATTCCCCAAAGACACTGCATTGAGGAAATTATGCCCAACCATTACACACTTCATGCATATTATCTGTTAAGATCTTATTTTGTGTGACTGTTTTTAAGTGTCAGTATTCCATGTTTAGGCAAGAGCAGTTTCAGAGCTAAATTAAATTAATTTTGTTTCCATTCAGCAAATTATGATAGTTTCCTTGAACTTGAGTTCAAGTACAAAGTAAGACACCTGCCCAAAATCCTGTAAGTTACTTTATGAAGATCAATGAGGATGCAAGCAGGTGCCCAGGTCTGCCCACAAAGACCCTGATCCTGCAAGTTGCTCTAAGTGTAAACAGCTGAAAAAAATATCAAGTAGAATAAGTAAACCCTTGAAGGAACATAATCTGATAAATTATTAAAGACCCTGTTTCCCAGATATACTAACCTTGTATCTGAGCTTTCATTTATGCTGTTGTTCAAGAAGTTTCCAAAATCAACAGCAAGTAGTCCATTATCAGGAGACCTAAAGGAGGGAGAAAACGAGCTGTGTTACTCATCCTTAAAGTTCCATGCCAAAATACCAGAATCCAAAGATTTACACCAACTACTGGAACAGACTGCACAGCCTATTTAGATGTGAACAGATAGGCATGCTATACGCTGCTTCCACTCTCAAGGATGGGGTGTGGAAGAAGAAAAGCAAAAGACAATATGGATGAAAGGACTGAAGTTACAGAATTGTGTTGCAGACCTTGGCATCAGGAGCGACTAACCACTGGAACAAAGCAATTGACTCTAAGAAATTAGGAGTATAACCTGTCTGTACCACTGAGATCATCTTCCCATTCTTACACATTGCGATAAGCTTTGTAATAACTATAAAGTCTATCACAAGGTTCGAGTTGACCAAGATGAATATTTAGAAAGTTAAGATGAAGAACCCACTTCACATTACCATTACTCCTCACTGAAAGGAAGGAGCAAAGAATACTTGACACATTTCCATTTGAATAGAGAAGCATACAGTCAAGGAAGAGTAAAATAACTCAATCCAACAATGAAGAGCAAGGTCCTAAGCCTAGAACTGGATCTAGATACATCTGGCTGCAGAATCAGGCCCCAGGAGCACACTTTTTCATTTCCAATCAGTTTCTTACCTGGAAACATCCGTGTGCCGCCTCAAAATGTAAATTTTAGAAAGAGAACTTTCTAACATAGTGAAGAGAACGTAATGTAAGTTGGAGGATTTGTCATTCCACCTAACATACAAAACAAAACAAAAAAGTTAGACCAAAACATCAAACATGGTAAATGAAATACAGTAAGAAGAGCAGTATACTTACATAAAGGGTAATTTAAATAATCGAGATGTAGAGTCCTCACTAAAACAGCAAACCAAAAAAAGTCAAACAGTAACAATTACAATAATTCTTTGCTAATTAACACTAAACAGAATGTAGGGGGAAAATGTACCTTTTAGATCCTTTGTATAAACGCAGGCAAACTGCTTGATGTACTGCTTTTCCAATCACATCCTGAAACACACCATTAAAACATTCCAAAATACAGAAAAAAATATTCAGTTACACACACACACCTTCCCCACCTTTTTTGAAGTCATCACAATCTACCTGAAACAGACTGACTCAGCCCATTGCCTTCTGAATAAATGTCCTTATCACAAAATCTAGTATCACTTGACACACTTTTAAAAAATTGTTTATTTAAACCACTGTACTGTTTCTTGGAAAATAAAATGAATTAAATTTAAAAAGGGATACTAGTTGTGTCTGTGAGAGACAAAGAACTGAACAGGCAGGGAGATTTAACCACCTTCTCAGCCATATGACAGGCTTGAGACACACTAGAAGGGCAAGCTTCATTACTGCCATCCATGTGGTACACCTTGTCTATGGCTAATTAGGGGACTTCAGCCCTTAGGGCCTGCAATGTGGCACCTTCAATGAGTATTAAGTTCGCTTTAAACAATTTAGAGTAATTAATCAAAAGATCAGAACAGCAGCAATTGTTGTCCCAAAATGCACACAGTTTGTAACAAACAGGACTTACAGCTGGTTTTTGTAGACACTGATCAATAATCCCCTCCATTCGCCTTTTGACAAAATGTAGCGATTTCTGAGGGTAATAGGGAAACAGCAGTGGACTTTCTGCAAACAAATAGTTACATTTTTAGTGAAAAATACAGTTTTTGTAAAGATACAGTTAAATGAGTTTGCATTCTAACAGAAGCACAGTATGGGTCTAGATACAGAAATGAGAATTGGGGTCTTGTTTGTCCTTTGCAGCTCTCTTCTCCATCAACTAATTCAAATGGTATAAACAGGGGAGTTGCATCCAGCCAACAGCTATCAATATATGTGTCATGAAGCATCCTGCTATATCAAAAATGTTTCTTTCCTCTGAGCAAATCTACTGTCTGAGCACAATGGAAAGGGAGAGGAATAGCTCAGTGGTTTGAGCACTGGTCTGCTAAACCCAGGGTTGTGAGTTCAATCCT
Source organism: Chelonoidis abingdonii (assembly GCF_003597395.2). Lineage (NCBI taxonomy): Eukaryota > Metazoa > Chordata > Testudines > Testudinidae > Chelonoidis > Chelonoidis abingdonii. The sequence continues at coordinate 109,901,068 of NC_133773.1, forward strand.
TGAAGGGGCCACTTAGGGATCTGAGGCAAAAATCAGTACTTGGTCCTGAAGGCAGGGGGCTGGACTTGATGACCTTTCAAGGTCCCTTCCAGTTCTAGGAGATAGGCATATCTCCAATTTAAAAAATATATATATTTTTTCAGCTTGAACTTGCTTGCTTTGAGACATGATACATTTCATGCACACACACATAAGTTTATTTGTTACTAATTATCTTCCAAAATATATCTAATTCATTTCTCTACAAAGATTTTACTGGAAAAATAATAAATATATGCTGAATTAGAAGGCAATATAAAACTACCAAAAACTAGAACTATAGCATCAATCACAAAACCACTTACGTTCCTAGCTCCTTCAAGCTTACAGTTCTATGCAGATAACGAGGCAAGTGAATGCCTTAATATTTGCTGACTTGTGATACTAACAAGAAGCTGGTTTATACAATCATTCTCAAATTGTGCAGCGTTCTCTGCTGGTGGCAGAAAGCTGGCTGGTTATATGGTTCTGGCTATTTCCAGCCACTAAATCAAATGAAAAGATACCTAAATTATATTACATAACTTTCCAGATATATTTTGTCATATAAACAATTGCTATATAATTGTGAATAGGAAGAAAGACAAGATAGTCTCTCTGTTCTAATTTGGTCCATGCTATGGAAGAGTTTTAGACCACCAAGGCAGTCAAAAACAATTACTATGAGCATCAACTACTTGATGTCTAATTTACATGAGTGAGAAAAGAATGTAAAAGGGAGAAGGATTCTATAATACCTGAGGAAAAAGAGTTTGCAAAACTGTGATCTTATTCTACATACAGCAGGGGGCTGTTTGGAAACCACTTTATAGAGCAATGAGATCTGCATGTTTATTTCGACCCCATTGACATCTGTCACCATTGACACAATATAATCTAACTTGCACTCATGCCTACACAGGTATGACTAATATTGTCAAATCTGCACATGTATCTTTGATTCACAGTATAACGGCAGCATGCAATACCTTTAAGATGTGTGCTGTTTTGAAGAAAGTTAAACCACTGGTTTCCTTCAGTGTTAGGTGGGGATACAAGGTCATCATCTTCATCTTTCAAGTACTGGAAGAAATGACAGATCCATGCAGTAAACATTTAAAAACAAGATAATTATGACACGTTCACTCAAGGACTGTATTGGAGGAATATGTGTCATAATATTTTCACTTAACTGACCTTTTTAAAAAATACATAACCCAGTTTTGGGGCCTTCTTCCCAGGTCTTTAGAAAATGTTATACTGTCAATTCTAAATCAGGTTATAGCAAGTTACTCAAAATGCTGTGGAACTTCTCATCAGAGATAGTTATAAACCATTTATCTTTGAAACTGTAATTTCAAATTCTAATACTAGTGACCCCATGATTTGAACACATCAAGCAAACAGATTTCAATTTCATTCCATCAACATTAGTTTCAACTGTGTTCCACTTTTTTTTTTTAAATACACCACACAAATGAGGAAAATAAAAATTTAAAAGATATTAATCCAATTAATTTTCTTTTTAATTAATCTTTCCCTAATAATCAGGGAGATAAAATAATATCTTCCACTCTTAAAAGATGTGTGTGTTGTGAGCAGCAGGAAGGGAGTTAGAAGGAGTGCTCTTTACTAACTACTTAATCTTAATACTCTAGCTCCCCTGTTCCTCTTTCCCCAGCTGGTGCTCATCCATATACCATTTCTCTCTTATCTCAATATACAGCCTGATACTTTACCTGACCAACTCTCTCTACATTGAAGTATTTTCCTTTACGATTGTAGAGGTCTGGTGCCTGAACCAAACATAAAACAAATTTTAAACACAAAATACTGACCCAACAGTACTTAAGACAAAGGGAATTAGATGATTTTTCCTAGTGAGACACTTTAACAAAAATAAACAATTTAGTTTAACCAGCCTTTCCAGGTCAGTTGTCTGAAGCAAGACAGAATTAGGGTGCATGCATAAAAGCACTCAGTAAACTGAAATACCTTACCTCATTGAAGTGTTCAGTAAGAAAGTCAGCAACAAATGTGATATCTTTTTGAGTCATCTAATGGAAAAGAAAAGGAGAAAGATTATAAAATAACTATAATTCAAACGTACGTAGAATGTAATAGGTTCTAAGGAGGCAGGTGACAAAAGACTACAGCTAGATATAAAAAAAAAAGGTGACCTTAACAGAGAACTAAATTTTGGGATCGAGAAATGAAACATTCCAAGAAAGTCATAAGAGCAACAAGAGGGCAAAGTGGGGGACCCTGCTTACTGTTTCACATGTCTATACACAAATGCAAAGAGTATGGGGAATAAACTGAAAGAACTGACAGTATTAGTCCATAAACCAAATTAGTTAATTGCCATCACAGAGACTTGATGGGATAAATCTCTTAACAAGAGGGGTCCAGCTTGCTCAGAAAAGGTGAACAGAGGAACAAGGGAGATGTTACATTGTACATCAGGAATACACACTTGTTATGAAGGTCCAGAAGGACGAGAGAGGGAGACAAACTGAAAGCCTCTGGGTGAAGATAAGAGGCGGGAGAAAGAACAGGGGCAATGTCATTACAGGAATCTATTACAGACCAACAAATAAGAAGTGGTGGTGGGTGAGGAATCTCTACAAAAAACCACAGAACTATCCAAACATAAGACTGTCATAAGCCTTTGTCCCAAATCTGGACCTTAGCGTCCAAAATCTGGGTGCTTAGCATGAACCTCCAAGCTTAATTACCAGCTTGGATCTTATCTCGTTGCCACCATCCAAAATTTCCAGGGTTTTGGCCCTCTCTGGTCTCCCCAAACCTTCTTTGGAGGACCCCAAGACTCAGAAGCTCTGAGTCTTACCGGCAAGGGAAATACTCCACTGCCCTTCCCCCTCTCTCTCCCACCCAGACTTTCCTCTCTGGGCTAACCTGAGAGTATTGATGCAATCTCTTTACATCACAATACCAAGACGCATGTCTCCTTTATTTCACACAAAGAGACAACCAAATACATAAATCAAGTAAATGATTCTCTCTTCTCTTTCCCTCCCATCAATTCCATGGTGCTGCCGGCATATCCTCCGTAAATCATAACACAAAGAGATCCGTCCCCTTGTTTCCTTAGTCTACCCCTAGAGAGAAAACAAACAGTTTATAAAAGCAAGCTTTATATAAAAAGAGAGAAAAGACAAACATATATTCGCTCTAACAAGATGACATATCAGGGCTATTTTATAAGAAAAATATGAATAACATGTCTTGATTCAAAGACATTCCAATATTGAAACATTCCAGCAAGTTACACCATGTAAAATTACACCAAACCAATCATAAAAGCCTATATTGTTTTTCTACCTGTACTTACAAGTTGGACACAGAAGATTAGAAGAAGAAAGAAGCTTCTCATAGCTGAGAGACAAACAAAAGACTCAGAGTCCAAAAATTCCCTCCCTGACTTTGAAAAATCCAGTTTCCTGATTGGTCCTCTGGTCAGGTGTTTGATTCCCTTCGTTAACCCTTTACAGGTAAAAGAAACATTAACCCTTAGCTATCTATTTATGACAAAGACATCATAGTAATAGGGGATTTCAACTACCCAAGCATCTGTTAGACAAGTAATAAGATAAATCAAGGTGTCCAATAAATTCTTGGAATGTACTGGGGACAACTTTTTCTTTCAGCAGGTGGAGGAAGTAACCAGTCCTTTTAGACTTGATTCTGACTAACAAGAAGAAATTGATTGTGATCCTGAAAGCACTTTGGGTGAAAGTGATCATGAAATGATAGATTTCATGATTCTAAGAAAAGAAAGGAGTGAGCAGCAGAATAAGGAAAAAATTAATTTCAAAAACACGAATTTTAACAAACTCAGAGAACTGGCAGGTAAAGTCCTATAAGAAGAAAAATCAGAGGGAAAAAGAAGTTCAGGAGAGCTGGAAGTTGTCTCAAAGACACAATATTAAAGAAATGGAAAAATTGATAAGTAAAAAAACCACCACAAGTAAGGACAAAATGTGTTGTACCTTGCGAGGGATATAAAAGGCAATCCAGAGCGGTTCTATATATACACATTAGGAGGAAGAGGAAGGAAAGTTTATGTCCTCTACTTAGTGGAAAAGGATAGCTAATAATGGACACCATCAAGAAGACTGAGGTGTTTAATGCAAATTTTGCTTCAATTTTCACTAAAAAGGTAAACCATGACCAGATACAACACAAATAATACTAAACCAGGAGAAAAGAACACAAGCCAAAATAAGGAAAGAACAGGTAAAAGAATATTTAGATAAGTTAGATGCATTTAAGTCAGCAGGGCCTGATGAAATGCACCCTAGGGTACTCAAGAAACTAGCTGAAAAAAAAAAATCACAGAACCATTGTCAATTAAATTTGAGAACTCATGGAAGATGAGTAACGTCCCACAGAACTCACAAAGGGCAAACATAGTACCTATCGTTGTCTAAGGGGACCTAGGGAATTACAGACCAGTCAGCCTAACTTCAATATCTGGAAATATACTGGAACAAAATTATTAAAAACAGTCAACTTGTAAGCACCTCGAGGATAACAGGGTAGCAAGTTATTGCATTCATGTATTTGTCAAGAACAAATCGAGCCAAATCACCCTAATTTCCTTCTTTGATTTTAGTAAGGCTTTGGACACAGTACATGACATTCTCATAAACAAACCAGAAAAATGTGGTCCAGATGAATGTGGGTGTAAAACTGTTTGAAAGACTAATCAAAGAGCAGTTATTAATGATCTGCTATCTAATGGGGGCATGTGATGGGTTGGATCACAGAACCCCTCCTGGAAGCTGCCATCTCATGTGCCAAAACTACCTGTGTTCCTGTTTTCCCTGCCAGCTCAGGACTCCAGCACCCTGTCTTGCTGAGCCAGACACTCCCGTCTGCTCCAACAAAGACCCAGGGTCTAAATTACTTGTCCCAAAGCTGCAGGTTTACCTGAAAGCAGCTCACAGAAGTGTGCTTGTCTTTAGCACTCAGATGCCCAACTCCCAATGGGGTTTAAGCCTGAATAAATCCGTTGTACCCTGTATAAAGCTTATGCAGGGTAAACTCAAATTGTACACCCTCTATGACACTGATAGAGAGATATGCATAGTTGTTTGCTCCCCCAGGTATTAATACATACTCTGAGTTAATTAATAAGTAAAAAGTGATTTTATTAAATACAGAATGTAGGATTTAAGTGGTTCCAAGTAGTAACAGACAGAACAAAGTAAGTCACCAAACAAAACAAAATAAAATAAATGCGCAAATCTATGTCTAATCAAACTGAATACATATAATCTCACCCTGAGATGTTTCGGTAAGTTTTTTTCCTCAGACTGGACACCTTCCAGGCTGGGCACAATTCTTTCCCTGGTATAGCTCTTGTTCCAGCTCAGGTGGTAGCTAGGGGAGTCTTCATGATGGCTCCTCTCCCCCTTTGTTCTGTTCCACCCATTTATATATCTTTTTGTCCCTCTTTGGGTTTCCACCCCCTCCTTCTCACCAGGTTAAAGATGGATTACAGTTCAGGTGACATGATCACAAGTCACTGCAAGACTTCAAGCCTTCATTCCTCCCAGCCTGACTCACAGGAAGGCCTGCCTGCAAACAGAGCCATCCAGTCAAATGTCCTGGTTAATGGGAGTCATCAAGATTCCAAACCACAATTAATGGGCCACACTTTCATAATTACAATAGGCCATCAGTGTTATATTTCATATTTCTAGTTTCAGATACAAAAGTGTTACATGTATACAAATAGGATGATCACACTCAGTAGATAATAAGATTTGTAATGTTACCTTACAAGAGACCTTTTGCATGAAGCACATTCCAGTTACATTATATCCACTCATCAATTTTTTATAAAATTATATAGACTGCAATGTCACAGGGGACATACACAGTGGGGTCTCATAATGGTCTGTCCTGGGTCTGATACTTAAATAATGGAGTATGCTTATAGAATTTGCAAATGACACTAAGCTTGGAGGGGTTGCAAGCACTTCAGAGGACAGGATTAGAATGCAAAACCCTGATTAATTAAGAGAATTTATCTGAAATCAATAAGATGAAATTCAATAAGACAAATACAAAGTACTAGACTTAGGAAGGAAATATCAAATGCACAACTACAAAATGGGGAATAACTGGCTGAGCAATAGCACTGCTGAAAAGGATCTGGGGATTATACTGGATCACAGATTCAATGAGTCAACAATATGATGTCCTTGCTAAAAAGACAAATATTATATGGTATATTAACAGAAGTGCCGTATGTAATACACAGGAGGTAATTATCCTACTCTACTCAGCACTGGTGAGGTCTCAGCTGGACTACTGTGTCAAATTCCGGGTGCCACTCTTTAAGAAAGATGTGGACAAACTGGAGAGAGTTCAGATGAGAGCTACAAAAATGATAAAAAGGTTTAGAAACAATGACCTATAAGGAAAGGTTAAAAAAATTGGACGTGATTAGTTTTGAGAAAAGAAGACTGAGGGGGAAACTTGGAATGGTCTTCAAATATGTTAAGGTTACTACAAAGAGGATGGTGATCAATTGTTTTCCATGTGTACTGAAGGTAGGAAAAGAAATAATGGGCTTAATCTGCAGCAAAGGGGACTTAGAAATTTTTTTTTTCTCCAATATATCTAACATAAGTATAGTTAAACACTTGAACAGGCTTCCAAGAGAGGTTGTGGAATCCTCATAAATGGAGATTTTAAAACACAGATTAGACAAACACCTCTCAGGGATGACCTAGGTATACCTGTTTCTGCCTCAGCGAAGGAGGCTGGACTAGATGATCTCTCAAGGTCCTTTCCAGCCCTATTTCTATGATTCTATAGTATACACCCTAATAGTAGCAGAGTAGCAATTTTGCTGGTGAAGAATACTGGGAAGCAACAATTTTCTTCCAAACAAAGTGAAATCAAAACACAAAGCTTCACATTAGTAAAAGTTTACATGGGCAGCAACTGCTTTCATATAGCGTATAAAGGACTGCTGCAGAGAAAATCATGCAACAGCAGTAATATTAGCTTAGACCCAGAGAAATAGAAGCAATGCTGAGGGGAGGGGCGGAAGTAGACACCCCAGTCAGGGCCAAGGTGCCCACTGGAGAGGGGAGCAGAGAGTACGCCTCCTTCAAGAGGTGAAAAGATCCACTATACAGCCTACTCACTAAAATAGTCAACATAGTTTACTCAACTTCTAAGAGAAAAGTGAGAATTTTTTAAAAAGACTATTAGACATAAGGCAGGCCACATTATAGCTGATAACGTGCAACTGACGGCATTTCATGCACTAACTATCCCAAAGGACAAGCATGGACAGCATCATTCTTTAAACTGAATTCACTTCAAAGAAACAACCTTAAAAGGTTGGATTTTGTTTCTAACTGTACCAAACCACTGGCTACCCTCAGAATTAGACTTAGCATTGCAATATTATAAAAAGCATCTACTAGGAAGGAGTTACTACTACCTTGTTCAGCTCTGGAAGAACATGATCTTCTGACATCCTCAGCATGGCTGGGGAAAAATGAGAACAGCAAAAATGCTATTTTTCCAATACACTTAAAATTTTCCTAAGGTAAAATATTAAGATAAAGACGATAGAGCAGGAAAGTTTGCTTTTTAGATGCAATATGGACTAGCGCAGGGGACAAGGAATCAAGATTCTTAGGTTTTATTTATTAGTATGATTCAGTACTAATATAGGTTTTGAAATGAGGTGAGAGAATTACTTCTCAATTAAGTGACTGCTCTACATTTGAGCTGGCCAAGAGCAGCCATTGTTAACATACAGAAGCTAAACCATAGTCAGAGATTCCTTCCGCCTCCCAATCACCTATATAAAGGAAAAAATTCACTTTAACGTGTATGAATTTCCAGGATGGCAATAAATAGAAAGTCATAACACCAGCTCCACAACTGGATTTAGTCAGTCAATCTATTTTTTGCCAACATTTCAACATTTAAATTTCTTTTTTAAAAAGCTATCAAGGAGCTTATCACACTACATTTGTTAGAAGTCAGTTCCACAGACTAACCCACATGCAAATATTTTTACACTAATTCTAACATGCTATGACAATTGCAAAAAAGACGGTTACTCACCTTTGTAACTGTTGTTCTTCGAGATGTGTTGCTCATATCCATTCCAAGTAGGTGTGCGCGCGCCGCGTGCACGTTCGTCGGAAGAATTTTCCCCTAGCAACACCCAGTGGGTCGGCAGGCGCCCCCTGGTGTGGCGCCGCTGTGGCACTGGATATATACCCCTGCCAACCCGGCCGCTCCTCAGTTCCTTCTTGCCGGCTACTCCGACAGTGGGGAAGGAGGGCGGGTGTGGAATGGATATGAGCAACACATCTCGAAGAACAACAGTTACAAAGTTTGCCCATTAATTTTAAATTTCTTTTTTAAGCTATCAAGACGCGTTATCACACTACATTGTTAGAGTCAGTTCCACAGACTAACCCACATGCAAATATTTTACATCTACTCTAAATGCTATGACTTGCCAAAAAGCGGTTATTCACCTTTGTTAACGTTGTTCTCGAGATGTGTTGCTATACTCCATCCAGTAGGTGTGCGCGCGCCGCCGTGCACGTGTCGCGAAGATTTTCCCTAGCAACCCATGGGTCGGCAGGCGCCCCTGTGTGGCGCCCTGTGGCACTGATAATTCCCCCTGCCAACCGCCGCTCTCAGTTCCTTCTGCCGCTACTCCGACAGTGGTGAAGAGGGCGGTGTGGATTGGTATGAGCACCATTCGAAGAACACAGTTACAAGGGAAGTAACCGTCTTTTCTTTCTTCCGAGTGCTTGCTCATATCATTCCAAGCTAGGTCATTCAAGCCTTACCTAGGCGGCTGGGGTTGGAGTTAGACACTGACAAATGCAGCACCGCCAAGCAGAAGAGCTTGCGTCGTCCCTGGATTGTTTAAGGCGTATTGCGGTAGTGAAGCCGTGTCCGAAGACCACGAGCTGCCCGGATATCTCGTGGATAGGCACCTCGAGCTAGAAAGGCGTCGACGAGGCTGACCCTGGATTGGAATGTGCCGTCAGCCGCCTGGAGAGGCGTGAGTAGTCATTGGCTGACGCTCGAATGCAAGCCGACCCCGGCCACGATTCTCTGGCGGACGGCGTTGACCTTAACTCCTGTCCGCACGGCGGAACAAAGATTGGGCGTCTACGGAAAGGTTGGTGCGAGCAATGTTAGATGCGAGAGCTCTACGTAGTCCAGCGGAGTGCAATTGCTGCTCTTCAGGTATGCGTGAGTTTGGAAAAGACCGGGAATGATTGTCCGCTGTTCTGAGGGAAGGATTGAAACCACCTTGGACAGGAAGGCTGATTGGGACGCAACGCTGCCCTATGTTCCTTGTGGGATATCGTGTAAGGGGCGTCCCAGAGCACCTGAGAGCGCGAAGTTCCGAAACTCTCCTAGCCGATGTAATGGCTACAAGGACGTCACCTTCCACGATCGTACGGGAGAAGGCAGGTGCCAGGGTTGCACGCGAGGGGCTTGTTTTGAACAACCAACTGAGAGGTTCCGAAGGGTGAGCGGCGGCAGCGCGGAAAACAGGCGCTCTCGCCCTTTGAGGACCTTGACGACCATCGGATGAGAGAACGTAGTAACTCCTTCTCCGGGGATGGACGTTGGACAATGGCAGCCAGGTGTCCGCAAGGATGAGAGTGCGAGCCCCTGTTGCTTGGGTGGCCAGAGATATTCCAATCTTCGTGGATGGGACCTGTCTGCACAGGTGATCGTGTGGTGGTCTGGACCGCAGCGAACCGTTCCACTTGGCCAATACGTCCCCTAGTGGAGGGTTCCTGTCCCGGCGGACTGCATTGCACTGGGTGGGCCTGCGCTGACCGGGAGCGGACTCAACACAGGAACACTGCCTCAGGGGAGGGATTGCAGGTTGGGATGAGACGCTCCGATGTTCCTGGGTATAGGTCCTGATGGAGAGGCGGGGAACGGGGCTGGCTATTGAGTGCGTCCCGTGGCAACGTGGTCGTCCAATGGCTTGCGATGGCACGCTGGGGCGATCAAATCCCGAGCCCTGTCCCTGCGATTTACAAGGACCTCGTGCACCAACGGAAGGAGTGGGAGGTGTACGAGGTGGGATGACCAAGACCTGGAAGGAGGCGTCTGATATCGAGCCTCGGGCGAGACCGTGAAAGGAGCAGAACCTGGGACATTCCTCGTTGCTGCGGGAGGCGAAGAGGTCTATGTGGGGAAAGCCCACTCTGGAAGGAGAATGGCTACGTCCGGTCGAAGTGACCACTCGTGGGCTAGAAATGACCTGCTGAGGTGGTCTGCTAACGTGTTTCTGGATCCTTGGAGGAAGGATGCCACCGGTCCATGGAGTGACTATACAGATTCCCCACATCTGATCGTCTCCTGACAAGGGGGAGAGGCAGGTCCCTCCCTGCTTGTTTATGTAGTGCATCGCGGTGATGTTGTCCGTGAGCAGTAAACAACCAACGGCCCCGCAGGTGGTGAAGAAAGGCCTGACAGGCGAGGCCACTGCCCGTAACTCCCGGATGTTTATTGTAATGACAGCTCCTGGGCAGACCAGAGGCCTTTGCGTGCGACGACCCCCATGTGAGCCCCCGGCCCCGAGATGATGCGTCCATCGTCACGGACGTGGACGGTTGTCTGGGGTGGAACGGCATGCCTGCAGACACCAGGGAGGGTTTTGCCCACAGCGGAGGGAATGTAAGCGCTCTGAGGGACTGTGACGACAACTCCATGCTGTCCCTGCATGGGCGGTAAACGGAGGCGAGCCAGTTTGGAGGGGGCGAAGGCGGAGCTTGGCGTGTTTGGTGACGAAGGTGCAGGCCGCCATGTGACCTAGGAGGCTGAGACAGACCCGGGCCGAGGTCGTCGGGAAGGCTTGTAGGCTCTCTATGGCAGTGACTATTGCCTGGAACCGGCTCAGCGGGAGTGAGGGTGTTGCGAGGTGGGAGTCCAGGACAGCCCACTGAATTCTATTCTCTGAATGGGCAGAGAGTGGACTTGCCCAAATTGACCATGGGCCCAAACACTCGAACAGCTCCATGATGACGGCTGTGGGTCGGCGCGGGCTCCGAGGCCCCGCGAACAAGCCAGTCGTCCAGGTAAGGGAAGACGCATATGTGCTGACGACGGAGGAAGGCGGCCACCACCGCCATACATTTTGTGAAGACACGTGGGGCCGTGGAAAGGCCGAAGGGAAGGACCGTGAATTGGAAGTGACGATCTCACACCATAAAGCGTAGGTAGCGTCTGTGTGGGGGGTAAATGGAGACATGAAAGTACGCGTCCTTCATGTCGAGAGCAGCAAACCAGTCTCCCGGATCCAGGGACGGAATAATAGCCCCCAAGGAAACCATGTGAAACTTCAACTTCTTTAAGAAGGCGTTGAGCCCGCGGAGGCCTAGGATGGGTCGAAGGCCTCCTTTCGACTTAGGGATTAAGAAATAATGGGAATAAAACCCTCTGCCCCTGAGTTCTTGAGGTACCTCCTCTATGGCTCCGATTTCGAGAAGTGTGTGGATCTCCTGCCAGAGGAGATGCTCGTGAGAGGGGTCCCTGAAGAGGGACGGGGAGGGGGGGGGAGGCAAAATAAACTGGAGATGGTAACCAAACTCCACCGTGCGTAGGACCCAACGATCTGAAGTTAGTCGGGTCCACGCTGGGAGGAAGGAAGAAAAAGACTGTTGGAAAACTGGATAGGAGTCCGGGGGAGGACTGGTGCTCTGCTCTCGGTCGCACCTTCAAAAGTTTTGCTTTGGTCCCGGCGGTGGTTTGGCGGAACCATTATTCTGGCCCCCCTGAGAACCCGGCTGACGTCTACGGTTTACATGGCCACGCCTTCTATTATAGTCCTGTCGAGGCCGTGGTGGGGGGTAGGGGAGTTGAGGTTGGGCCCGGAAAGACCTCCGCTGGGTCTGCGGAGTGTGCATCCTGAGGGAACGCATTATAATACGGTTGTCCTTGAGGCTTTGGAGCCTAGGGTCCGTTTTCTCAGAGAAAAGGCCCTGGCCTTCAAATGGAAGGTCCTGGATTGTGTGTTGCAGTTCGGGGGGTAGGCCGGAAACCTGCAACCAAGATATTCTCCGCATTGTGACTCCTGATGCTACGGTCCTAGCCGCCGAATCCGCAGCGTCGAGGGAGGCCCGGGAGATCTTTTTCCCCTCCTCGAAGAGGCTCTGGAACTCTGGGCGGGAGTCCAGCGGGACCAGTTCTGTGAATTTGCCCATGGATTGCCAGGTGTTAAAGTTATATCTACTGAGAAGCGCCTGCTGGTTAGCTACACGCAACTGTAGGCCTCCTGCAGAGTATACCTTGCGTCCCAGTAGATCCATGCGTTTAGCCTCCCATGATTTTGGGGCGGTGACTTGCTGGCCATGGTGCTCCCTCTCATTCACAGATTGGACGACCAGGGAGCACGGAGGAGGATGGGTATAAAGGTATTCGTACCCTTTAGAAGGTACCATATACTTCCTCTCCACGCCTCTGGCCGTAGGAGGGATGGACGCCGGAGATAGCCAGATCGAGTCCGCTTTAGCCTGGATGGAGCGGATAAATGGCAGGGCTACACGAGTCGGGGCATCCGAAGAGAGAATGTCCACGACCGGGTCCTCCACCTCGGGGACTTCCTCCACCTGGAGGTTGATGCTCAAAGCGACGCTGTGGAGAAGGTCCTGGTGGGCTCGAAGATCGATGGGGGGCGGGCCCGAGGTTGATGTACCCGCCACCGCCTCATCTGGCGAGGAGGAGGAGGAGAGACCCGGGACCAATGGCTCATGTTGTGACTCCTGGTCCAGAGGGGGGTCGGTTTCTGCTGCGCCCTCAGGGCCCTGGGTTGCGGCTGAAACGTCCGCATCGGCTGGAGGAGGACGACTGATGGTGGCCTCTGGTGCCCGACGGACCGAAGTCGTGGACCGTGACGTTGTCGTGGGATCGCCTTGGGCTTGGTGGTAGGCCCAAGGCGACCAGAAGGACCACTGCGCCGGTTGCTCCAGTCCTTGGGATTCCGGGAGGGCACGGGCGTGGGGGTCCAAATCCGGATAAAGAGTGCTGTCTGCTCGGGACGAACCCGACGGGTGTCTTGACGGCCAGGGCAGAGCCGATAGTCCGTGAGGTGGGTACCGGACATCATGCCTTGCCGGAAAGCGGTACCGGGAGTCATACCGGTGCCGTGACCTGGACCGGGACCTTCGACCAGCGCGGTGCCGGGAGGTCGACCGGGACCGAAAGGAGCGGCGGAGTGATCGACTCCATCGAGAACAGTGCCAGGAGCCAGACCGTCGTGCTGAATACCAGTCCGGGGAACGCGACCTGGACTGGTGCCGCGAGTACGACCGGTGCCGAGAGGGGGATCGGTACCGGGACTGCGAGCGGTGCCTGGATGTCGAACGGTGATACGAGCGGGAGCGGTGCCGGGATCTCGACCGCGATCGGTGCCTGCCCGTTGCCTCTATGGATGGTGGCCTGACCATGGCCGGCTTTCCCGCTGAAGGAAGGACCCGCACCGGCGGTGCCGAGGGTTGAGGCAGAGTGGGCTGTAAGAGCAATCAGTTCCTTCGCCGTTGCGAAAGTCTCCGGCGTGGTGGGAACGACGAGCTCAACCAAGGCATGTGCCGGGGAACTGTCTTGCACCGGACTCGACGGCTCTTGCCTGGCCGGAATCGACGGTGCGGGAATCACCGTGCCATGGCAGTTGACAGTGCCAGATGGCTCGGTCTTCCATGCTCAGACTGCGGTGCCGAGGTTGGAACCGCAGGAGCTTTGGGCTTCTTTGCCTTTGGAGAAAGGGTGCAGTGCCAGGCTGGCTTCTGCGCCGGAGACGGTTGGTGCCGGGGTATTCCGACGGTGCCGGTGGTCTCCGGTGCCGATGGAGTACTTCTGCCCGGCGCGGACTGTGTGGCACTCGGTGCCAGAGCTGCCGGGGTGAGGGCCGCTTCCATCAGGAGCTGCTTCAAGTGAGAGTCCCGCTCCTTTTTAGTCCTTGGTTTGAAGGACGTACAAATACGGCACTTGTCCGTGAGATGGGATTCCCCCAGGCACTTCAGGCAGCGATCATGCGGGTCTCCTGTTGGCATCGGCCGGCGGCTGGCTGAGCACTGTTTGAAACCGGGAGAGCCAGGCATGAGCCCGGGCCCCGGGAGGGGGGAGGAGGATTAACCCTCAGCCCTCTAACTATATACAATAACTAAAGTAACGACTATTAATAACTACTAACTAACTACTACTATACACGCAGAAAGTCAAAGAACGGGCGAAGAGCTAGGGAAGTGGAGGTCAGCTAAGCCACACTCCACTGTTCCAACGACCGACACGGGCGGTAAGAAGGAACTGAGGAGCGGCCGGGTTGGCATGGGTATATATCCGGTGCCGCAGCGGCGCCACGCCAGGGGGCGCCTGCCGACCCGCCGAGTGTTGCTAGGGGAAAATTCTTCCGATGAACGTGCACGCGGCGCGCGCACACCTACTTGGAATGGATATGAGCAAGCACTCGAAGAAGAACAAATAATTAAAATATAAAGCTGATATGAAATACTTAGGATACAATTAAGCTTACCCACATACAACCATCGGAAAAATGCTTTGAAGTTTTTCATACTACTGTCTATAACTCTGTATAAAAAAAGAAAATGAAAATTGGTAAAAGACTTGATCTAAACAAAGGCCACAAGCTGCAAGTTTATGCAGAAGCTCTAACTGTATTGTAGATGAGGATGACAGCAATGCCTTACACTTCCCATTACAAGACTACTTCCAGTTGTTTATAACTTTTCCAAACTTTAACTCTTTGAGCTGAACTTTCCTTGCTAGATGTCTGCCTCAGGCTGAATTGTTTTGGAAAATTTCAGCCACACTGGTTCAGTCATTTTGGAGAAAAAGGCTAGGGAAAAATATGTTTCCCAGTTAAAAGATTCTGACCACCTTTTCTTTGATATGTTGTAGCACCGTCATGTTTTGAAGTAGGGACTTGAAATTTGGAAGGAGGGCAGATACTTGTGTTAGGGGTACGCCTTTTGCTGTCCACATGAGAATTCACCCAATATTTTGTCAAAACTATAAGCCGGGGGCACGGGGGGGAGGGGAATCACAGCTCACAAATGCTCAGTACAGATTTGCTAGAGTCTAACAGCTAAAATCTCTGTAGATTCCATCCTCACTGAGCATGCTCCATCCCCTCAAAGCTCCTATAGATGACAGGATGGTGCATGTACAATCCCCACAGAGCAGTGGCGCATGCTCCCTCCAGTCCAGGGTTATAGTGGTGAAGTAAGAATTTTCTTGTAATTGCTGCTCCCAGCTACTCTAAGCCAGGCACTGGAACTGAGAGCAGGGAAATCTCTCTCCTGTGCTCTCAAAAATCATACTACCACCATCTAAACACTGTGGTGGAGGAAGCCATTTGATTCAAATACTACTCCTAGTGAAATTCTGTGCCACTGTGTGTGTGCTAGATTCACATCCACCGCAAAGTCCTTTGCTTCCCTGCAGAAAAATTACTTTCTAACAGGGAAGTGAAGGGAAGCTGCAAGAACAGTCACTCACCCCTCCTAGCAGTGCAGGTACATCATTTCAGGCACTCAGAGCAGCCACTGGAAAGGTAAATGACCGCAGGGCTGGGGACACCCCAGCCAGTGGCTCCTACCCTGAGCTGAGATCAGCTGCTAGTCCTGGCTGAGCTGGAGGTGGGGGGAGAACGGGACTTCCTCTTCTCCTGCAAGCAGTGGCCGGGGCTGGGTCAGACTCACCCCCAGAAACTTCCCCCAGCTGCAGGAAGCTTAGCATCCTCCCTTACTTCCTGCTCCCATCACTCCTCAACCATGGGGGAAGGGGTCACTGTACAAGAGCTGCGCCCCAATCCACCCAACCCCCTACATCTGGACCTCTGCATACTCAGACCCCACTCCCATCAAGCCTCACCCCATACACCCAGAACTCTCCCCCTCAGCCTTCAATATCCAAACCCCACCCCGCTGAACCTCAACCCCTGCATTTGGAGCCCCCCTGCACCCAGACCACCCCTGGCACCCAGACCCCTGCTGAACCCCCCTTTGAGTTCCCCCCCACACTGAGCCCCAACCACCTTCACCTGGATCCCCCTGCAGAGTCCCACTGCTCCTACACCTGGAATCCCCACCACCACCACAAGCGTCTGTGTATCTAGATCCCCCCTACAACCTGGACCCCCACACTGAGCTGCCTGCATCCAGACAGGCTTCTGTGTGGGACACTCACCCGACACCTGGATCTCCCCACACTGAGCCCCTCCACACTTGAGCCTGCCTGCCCCATACCATGCTGTGCCTGGCATGGAGGAGCAGAACCCTGAGGTGCTTCTGGGGCCAGGCCCAGCCCTTGCACTGTGTCAGGGTTGGGTGCAGCCTCACCACCGAATCAGTGTTCCAGGAGGGGGAGGCTGTAGGGTGATCTCCAGCCTCTATGCAGCCAGTGGCCTGCGCTTCCCACTGCCATGCTGGAGCCTCCACATTTATTTATTGATAAATAAAAACTTGCAGAATTTGCACAAATTTAAAAATATCGTGTGCAGAATTTTTAACTTTTTGGTGAAGAATGCCCTTGGGAGTCAAATGCAGAGGGGATAAAAGCCAGATAGGAAGGAGGTGAAAGGAGTAGATTGGGACAAGAAGTTTGGTGAGACTAGGTCCAGAGGGGACAGAAACTGAGACTGGTTGGGTGGGGAGCCAGATTTCAGGGAAGGAACAAGACACAGATCAGATGAGGTGTTGCAGGGACTGGCTGGGCAAAAAGCCTGGGACAGTGAACCAGGGACAGGATGGAGGGCACGAGACTGACATTAGACAAGGAGCCCAGGGAGCAGGGCCGCCCAGAGGAGGGAGGGGGGGCAAGTGGGGCAATTTGTCCCAGGCCCTGGGCTCGGCAGGGGCCCCCACGAAAATATAGTATTCTATAGTATTGCAACATTTTTTTTTTATGGACGGGGCCCTGAAATTGTTTTGCCGCAGGCGCCCTAAATCCTCTGGGTGGCCCTGCTAGGGAGGCAGACTGGGACCCAATGGGAAGGCAGAAAGGAGGAGAGAGATTAAACAAGGAACTGGGGTGAGGTAGAGAGGTATGGGTCAGGTACTGGCTGGGAAAGGAGACTGGGACTAGGTGTGGGTAAGTGGAGAAACTGGTAGTCAGTGGAAGAATGGGATTCCAAAAGCAAGCCTAGAATTGGCTGGGCAAGGAGATGGACTAGGATGAAAAGTCTGAGGAGTGATGATTGGGTAAGTAAAAAGAAAGGGACTGGGACAAGGAGACAGGGTAGGGGAAAGAAAGGACAGACAGGTTGGAGGGGATGGGGCAGAAGGGATCACCGCTGGCAGAACAGACAGAAGTGTCTAACCATTAGACCATACTCCCCTCCAGAGCTTGGAATGGAACTCAAGATTCCTAAGTTTCTCCATTCCTCTTGCTAGTAAATATATGTGAAGCCCATTGGCAAAATGTGTGTCTCATCTTCTTGTAGTGCTGGTCCATACAGAGGGTAACAGCTTACTACTGCTGTTACTCCATTACCTCACATGGCAGAGGATCTAAAGGTTCCAACTCTGATGATGATCCATGTGAGTATCAAGATGATACCACCAAATGGAATTTCTATTTTTTTCAGTTCACTTTTCTAATAACCTAGGAAATTACATATACATAAACTATGTGAAAGAAAAATTAGTTAGTGATATATAGCTAAGTTTAAAACTACTCTGGTTGTTGGAAATTACTCATTAAGAGAACTAATTTTGTTGAAATATGAACTATGGACTAAACAATATCAAAAATTTTATATTATTACCCACAAATTTAGCTAGGTTAAAAGATTAATGTTAACTATTATTAAGGTTGCAAAGTCAAGTCCATGTGCTTATGCATTATGATACAGCCTCCATTACATTTATTACATATTTTGGATGGTTTTCTACATTTTCAAATATATTGATTTCAACTACAACACAGAATACAAAGTGTATAGTGCTCACTTCATATTATTATTTTTCCTTACAAATATTTGGACTGTAAAAATGATAAACAAAAGAAATAGTATTTTTCAATTCACCTCATACAAGTACTGTAGTGCGATCTCTTTATCATGAAAGTTGAACTTACAAATGTAGAATTACATATTAAAAAAAAACTGCATTCAAAAATAAAACTATGTAAAACTTTAGAGCCTACAAGTCCACTCAGTCCTACTTCTTGTTCAGCCAGTCTCTATGACAAAACAAGTTTGTTTACATTTATGGGAGATACTGCTGACTGCTTCTTATTTACAGTGTCACCTGAAAGTGAGAATAGGTGTTCGCATGTCACTTTTGTAGCCAGCATTGCAAGGTATTTACATGTCAGATATGCTAAACATTTGTATGCCTCCTCATGCTTCAGCCTCCATTCCAGAGGACATGCTTCCATGCTGATGATCGTGTAAAAAAATAATGCATTAATTAAATTTGTTACTTAACTCCTTGGGGGAGAATTTTATGTCTCCTGTTCTGTTTTACCGGCATTCTGCCATATATTGCATGTTATAGCAGTCTCTGATGTTTGTTTTAAAAACACTTTCACAGCAGATTTGATAAAACGCAAAGGTAACAATGTGAGATTTTTAGAAACGGCTACAGCACTCGACCCCAGATTTTAAGAATCTGAAGTGCTGTCCAAAATCTGAGAGGCACGAGGTGTGGAGCATGCTTTCCGAAGTCTTAAAAGAGTAACACTCCAATGCGGAAACTACAGAATCCAAACCATCAGAAAAAGAAAACCAACCGTCTGCTGGTGGCATCTGAGTCAGATGCAGAAAATGAACATGCGTTGGTCTGTACTGCTCTGGACTGTTATCAGGCAGAATCTGCCATCAGCATGTTGTGTATGTCCTCCAGAATGGTGGTTGAAGCATGAAGGGACATATAAATCTTTAGCACATCTGGTACGTAAACATCTTGCGACTCCAGCTACAACAGTGCCATGCAAACATCTGTTCTCTTTCCGGTGACATTGTAAACAAGAAGCGGGCAGCATTATCTCCTGCAAATTGTAACCAAACTTGTTCGGCTGAAGTAGGATTGAGGATCTAATGTTTTACATCGTTTATTTTTGAATGCAGTTATTTTTTGCATGTAATTCTTCATTTGTAAGTTCAACTTTCATGATAAAGAGCTTGCACTACAGTATTTGTATGAGGTGAACTGAAAAATACTATTTCTTTTTGTTTATCATTTTTACAGTGCAAATATTTGTAAAGAAAATAATAAAATAAAGTGACCACTGTACGTTTTGTATTCTGTGTTGTAATTGAAATAAATATATTTGAAAATGTAGAAAATATCAAAAATATTTAAATAAATTTCAACTGGTATTCTATTGTTTAACAGTGCGATTAATTTTTTTTTTTGAGTTAATCGCATGAGTTAACTGTGATTGATCAACAGCCCTATTGAAAATTAAATTGTGTTGCAAATCTCCAAATAAATACTTACTGAAGAAGCTCGTTTGCTTTCAAGATGAAGGAGCCCACAGCAGTAATAGCATCTGCAAAGACAGCAACCCTTTTTAGTTTTCAAAATGAACATCAGTGTGATAAGTAGTAAGCCAATTACTGTACCGTCAATTCCTGCTGCGTCTAGTCCAAGAGACTCATACTTTTGTTTCCATGATGCCATTCCTTTCAGTTCACTCAGATGGTACAACAATGCCTCAGAGCCACTATTACAGAAAAGCATAATTTCTTAATCAAATGGAGACTCATTGTTTAACTGACAAATATTTTATACATAATATCTTACTCTTTTACAGCACTTTCTCATCCCTACTTTGTAAAATTTTTTCAAATATAACATTACTGTCATTTTACAGAAAGCAAGCATTCTGTCCAAAAGTATTACTTACTTTTTTTCAATCACAGCCCCCAGCCCCTAAACATCAGTTACAGCACATTTCCTGTACTATGTTAGACTTTTCTAGTACTAATCAGTTATATAAATCAAGTATTTTTTCCCTTACAGTATTTTAGGGATATAAGAGTTAATATTCAAATTACATTTTATAGTTTTCTGATGTCACACAATAACAGACTAAACTCTGCATGATCATGGCAAGAAGTGGTCATGTTTTTGATGGGCTCAGTTTCTTTTACAAGAATGTTTACTAATAAATTTATCTCTGTAATTCATTATGTGCTGTACAACTTACCTCTGCAAGTGACTTATGACTAATTTTTGTATACTGGAGTAGGAAGACTCTATGGACTGACCAAGCTTTTTTAAACCCTGATAGAAAAGAGACATGCTTCATTACAATATATTAATAGGACACTTACGAAAGATACTGAAATAGACCATTCAAAGACAGTAAACATTACCATACCTTTACTGTTAGTTGATTCATTAAAAGTGCTTGAAGTTCAAGGCTAAATGACAAAAATAAAAATAAGTGTTCTTTCTTTAACCTGAATATGCATTTACAAGTTGAAATGGAATATAAAAACCCAAGCAGCAACTACCTTGCTTTGCCCCACAAGAGCAGCTGCATAAACTCATCCTGTACAGAAGTGGTTGTGTTCTTTTCCTGTTAATCAAAAAATTACTGAAATAAACTGATTATTTTTATTTAATTACAAATATACGACATTAGAATTGCAAACATCTCATTTAAAATACAGAGAAACAAAATACATCACTGAACGCTGAAAATGCATTCTTGATCATTGGAAATTCAATGATTAAAATAGAAAAAATGTTCACTACTTTCACATTTATTCCATTAGTGATAAGAGTTTTAAACATTAATTTTATTAATTCAGAATCTATGTTACCAAACAATTTTTTTAATTTGTTAAATACTTGCAAGGATTACAAAATTTATGCCACTCCAACAGCATCTCATTGATATAGCTCCCTTATACATATTCTGCTATACTTTTTCCTACTTGACGTAAAGACAGTGAGATGAACTGAGCTGCAGGTGCTCCAGTTCAATAGTTATGATAATTGGAATCTGTGTTAGGAAATTATTTGCTTATAAAAAATGGAATTCAACTTTAGTCACTCACAAATTAAGAGTGTAAATATACTGCTCAAGTTGTACACTTTCATGGACTGGCTGGTCAGTCACTAACAGAAGTATATTCAGTAGGCTGGAAAACATAAATCTAATAAGAAGGCAATCAGCCAATAATTATATTAGTGGACAACCATCATTACTGCATGAACATGAATCCATTAAAATAATGAGATCTACAACAGTCAATTGGTAGATCATCATCATCGGACTAGAAAGTCACAGGATAATACTACTGAACCCTCAAACAATGCTTTTTCAACTTCAAAGCACTTGGCAATACATTAATTTCTAATGGACTCCAGCTTGCTTCTGAATTTACAGAGACCATTATCCTGTGATAGCTGTTCATTATACAAGATATAGAAAAATTAAGAGAAAAGCAACAAAAATGATTAAAGGTCTAGACCTATGAGGGAAGATTGAAAAAAATCGGGTTTGTTTAGTCTGGAAAAGAGAAGACTGAGAGGGGACATAACAACAGTTTTCAAGCACATAAAAGGTTGTTACAAGGAAGAGGGAGAAAAATCTTTATCTCTGAGGATAGGACAAGAAACAATGGGCTTAAATTGCAGCAAGGGAGGTTTAGTTGGACATCAAGAAAAACTTCTTAACTGTCAGGGTGGTTAAGCACTGGAATAAATTGCCTAGGAAGACTGTGGAATCTCCATCATTGGAGATTTTAAGAGCAGGTTGGACAAACATCTGTCAGGGATGGTCTAGATAATATTTAGTCCTGCCATGAGTGCAGGGGACTGGACTACATGACCTCTCAAGGTCCCTTCCAGTCCTATGATTTCTATGAAAGAAACAGAACTGAGGTATGAAATAATTTAATATAAATAAGAAAGCTATTCATTCTCTGCTTTCCCCAAATAATTGCTTATACCACAATACCTGCACAAATTTGGTTAGACGTGAGTCCATCTGCATCAATATTTCTTCCCACGCTTCACACATACATGTCAATGACAACTTTATATACTGCAATGCAAATAAAAGTTAATGCAGTGACTTTTTTAAAATTCAGACAAAACATACATATGTTCTCATAAGAATCTTATCTTTACATTTCTAAAGCTGTGCTCTATTAACTTAAAAATCAACCTAAATCCCTAAATAAGCAAGTATTTTATACTAATAGGGTTAAAAAATCCAATGTCTATAAGAACTGTGGTATTAAAAAGAATTCATAACAAAAAGGTACCTGTAGCAGAGTTGAAATATGAGTAAATTTCCTGGCCATTCGAGTTACCTCAGGTAAATAAACTGATAGCAGACTGGTGTCCAGCTGCAATATGCAAGGCAAGCAACAGTTATAATCGGATGGTTTCTGTTACAATAGAAGCAGCCAAGAGTCTTGTGGCACCTTATAGACTAACAGACGTTTTGGAGCATGAGCTTTCGTGGGTGAATACCCACTTCGTCGGATGCATGCTGTTAGTCTATAAGGTGCCACAAAACTCTTTGCTGCTTTTACAGACCCAGACTAACAAGGCTACCCCTCTGATACTTGTTACAATAGACTGGATCATGTGCATTAAGGCAAAAACCACAAAAACTTGTCCATTCTCCATTTTAAATTTTCCCTCTTTTAAACTCAACAGATAAAATAGTTGTTTAGATCACAGATGAAGCAGACATTTCCTTAACATATCTATGCCAATTCTTGTTATACATCTTAGAAATCTGATACTTGTTTTTTGTGTTTTGACTGGCATAGAGGCAATGTAATAGACACAGACTAACTGAGATCTTAACTGTAGTATTGTTAAATTGTGTCAATATGGAAAGGCTTGGCAATCTGAGTCACTATAATAGGGAATAGTACAACTGTGTAGTTGTTAGTTTGGCAGAAAGGAGACAGTATATAAAAAGGCTTTAGAATATGGCTGCTGTTCAGAAAAATGCTAACATTTCAGAGCTTCATCACTGTCAGTCACGTATTACAACAATTGGAGTCAAAATGAAGAATCCAAAAAATCTAACTATTACATGGACTTTAGAGAAGATGGAAATAAAAATAACATTTATCATTATGTAAATAGAAATGAGGACAATATATTAGAATTGCTTGATATGAGTAGTAAAAATAAATAGTTTTAATATTTTAACAGAACATTTAGAAAACACCATTTGTGCGCTTGCAGTCTCCATTTTGCTCACCTGGAAATACGTAATCTCCGGTGCACTGTCTGGGGAAACTTGTACCTCTGTAACGACTGATAGTGATTTCAGATCACTAGAAAAGCATAATCCAAGGCAAGAACCTGCCACCTGAAAGAGTCCCATGTAAAGGGGTTAAAGTATCTCATTTTCTCAATAGCCCCATAAGAACAAGTACATATACTACACTGATTTTTAACCACACACATGCCCTTATTTCAAACAGAAACTGAATTCTATTTCTGTGTAAATATCACCTGAAAAGAGAAGAAGTCTCAACTAATGAGAGGAAGCAAAAATGTGTGCTTACTGTTTTGTTTTGGATGATCAGTATTAAATTAGTGCACTTTGTTTCAAATTATACAGGATTTGAAGTTTTCCAGACAGAATGCTAATTAAAAAAAAACAAATAAAAACCACACAACTATCCCTTGCTTTGGGTTTTAAGCACATTAATACTGAAGTTGCAATATTTTACACTCCCAAAGATGAACTAAAAACTGTGGTTAACTAATAATGTGTATTTTAAGAAGAGAAATTATGCAGAAAGTACAAAAACAAAAGCAAAAAACAACAACAAAAACACACATACCCCTGTTACTGTAGCAATCTTGTACATTCCATAAGCATAAACCTCGATGAATCCAGAACTGCCTCCAAGGACAAGGGCATTTAGCCTGATAACAAATAAGTCACAGAAATTACTCAGTGAATTGTTCAGATTTGGGGGGAAAAAATCCATTTTTACTGGATTATGACAACCCTAGTCAGCCAACTAGTGATTTCCTGTTTCTATTCCATATGAATACCTATTCTTAGGATTTAATATTTAAAAGTAATCAAAAAGTCTGTAGCGTGAAGATTATCAACAATATATAGTCAACATTAAAACAAGACAAAAATTTCAAATACATTAAAATATTGTTTAAACAGAAATGAACAGCTCTACAAAAAAGTTACTAGCTCCAATGCCATCAGTATAGATATATTAGATATGTGATGAAAGAACATTTGATTTATACACACGCCCTAATTAGACATCTTCTTTCTAAAGTGTAGACAACATATTTATTCTTTTAAATCATCTTTTATATTCAGCTAATTTTACTTTAATTTAACTCTGAACATGTCACCAGCAATCACACAATGGCATTGCCCCACTCAATTTCAAATGCAATGAAAATTGAAAACAAATGTAGCACTTGAGAACCAGCACCAATGCCAACAGCAACAGAAGAGGGAATTCCATCCAGTGGACAGGGCACTGGACTGGGCCTGAGAGACTGGCATTTTGTTCCTGTCTGAATGTAATGCTAACTTGCTGTGTGACCTTGGACAACTCACTTAATCTTTCTGTGCCTATGTTTCCTCGCCCATCCTTTTGTCTGTCCATCTGTATTGTAAACTCTTTGGGGTAGGTGATCTATGATGGGGCTGAATCTTATGCTGTATTTTTAAACTGAATAAGCATTGACCATATTTCCAAGTGGTTTCAGGCCCTCCTGAAGTAACAAACAAAACATTCCCTGCAAAAACAGGTCAACAGAGATTTTTTTTCTGATTATATTAGAAGATGAGGAGGAAGCTGCAGTTAACTATTTTTAAAACAGGGGGAGACAGCTCAGTGGTTTGAGCACTGGCCTGCTAAAGCCAGGGTTGTGAGTTCAACCCCTGAAGGGGCCATTTAGGGATTTGGGGCAAAAATCTGTCCGGGGATTGGTCCTGCTTTGAGCAGGGGTTGAACTAAATGACCTCTTAAGGTCCCTTCCAACCCTGATATTCTATGGTGTATTTGAGAGCATATTTCTCTAGCCTAAGAAGAGGACCTATCCAAGCTGCAAATGGGGGAGACAAAAAAAGGGCAGATGGTGTTAAAGAATACCCATTACTTCCATTTGTTTTAAATAGGCTAGCTTTAAAGTGATTGTAATTACACTGCCATGAGACAAAGTGTGTTTTTTACAAGAATTTTTATGCTTAATGTTTATTAACCAGGTCTGAGGTTTTGGGGTTTTTTTTGCTAATGGATTCTTTGGCGGAATGGAGAATTAGCTGAACTATGACATCACAAAAAACTTAAAAAAAATGATCACTGAGAGATGAAGGGATTCTTCACCAGACTCCGGAACATTTTGGTTTTGCTTAACATGTATTTAACTCAAGATTAAGACAATTTAAAAGAAAGCTCTCTGTGAAATGTTCAGCCACCTCTCCCTCTCCTTCAGTTAAAGGGTGATAAAGAGCCCACTTCAGTTCTATATTCCTTCATTGAGTCCTCCGACAAAAAGAGAGACTTGATTCAATTAAATCCTTCTTTACACTTCATAAAAGACAAGCGACTTTCCTGCCACCCCTTTTGTAGTTGCCATTAAGAAAAAAAGTTACAAATTATTTTAAATCCAAACTTGCTGGTTTTTGCTTTTTTTAAAAAACAGATTTCAGAGAACAATACTTACCTTACATCACCCAAGAGCTTCATAATCTCATCTGATTTTTCTTCACTACAAATATAAAAATGTGTTTATGGTAACCCATAGGCAATCATATGTATCATTACAAGAAAACATATGAAGTCATTGGTTCTTACCTGAAAATTTTTGCAGTGGTACTGTAGCTAAATTGAAGTCAAAATAAAGTTTGAGAAATAAGTGCCTTCAGTAAAGATGTCTTCTTATTTACTGCAGAACAGTTGTGTACTATTAAACACAAAGAACCCAAAAAATGACACTAAATGACAAATTAAGATATTTAGGCTTTTTAATTTAACACCTACTTTTTTGGCAATGCAGGTAATTTAGGTAGGAGAAGGTTTGACTCATCCTCAGCATTATAAAATGAAGTGAGAACACTGAAAAAGAAGAAATTATTAAAATGTCTTTGCCTTCGCTGCCAGACTTGAAAAATAGTAAAAAGTTTAAAAAAAATAAAATAAATGCCAGGTAGTAATTTAGATTCAACATATCATGTATGTTCAAAGAGTTACAAATCTCACAAGCATATCATTTGTTTTCTAAATACACCTCTACCTCGATAAAACACTGTCCTTGGGAGCCAAAAAATCTTACCACGTTATAGGTGAAACCATGTTATAGTGAACTTGCTTTGATCCACCAGAGTGTGCAGCTTCCCCCACCCCTCCGCCCCGGAGCATTGCTTTACCGCGTTATATCCAAATTCATGTTATATTGGGTAGCGTTATATCAAGGTAGCGTGTATACACTTTTAAAAACACAATCACATCAATACAAGACAGCTAGTGAGCTCTCTTTTTGTTTTTATATCCTCTCCTTTTGGCTTAGCGTTTCCCACATAGAAAGGGGAAGAACAAGTTTATATTTGCTGGTTCAGTGATTTGCTTCCCAAATCTTCCATCGTTATTAATTATTTGCATTCCAAAGGTGTGTGGGGTCCTGATCATAGAGCACAGGTCTCTACTGTGTTAGATAATGTACAAACACCAAATATATATATATTTCTCCTGCCCTGAAGAGCTTTAAATACTTCCTAGCATGAGCCTATGGGTCTGATCCAAAGCCCACTGAAGACAACAGAAAGACTCCTCAGTCTAAAGCAAAGCCTTATTTACAACCTCATTTCAGGTTAACGTATATCCATAAGTTAAGTGTCCAGCATTTTGTGTGTTTATGCTGGATGCATGAGGCTGCAATTAAAATTATGTAGAGATTACTGTAAAGAGAGATTGAGGAAACCCACAACATATTCTGCAGAAAGTTACTTACGAAGATGCTGAGTTTGGAAACAGGCCACGAGGGTATTAGCCTATGGTTAAAAGATATCCCCAAGCTTAATATTTCCTTTCCGGTTCAGGGTTTGTGCTTGAGGAGAGGGGGAAGAACGTCACAGTTACCTAGCCTCAATCCCTTTTAAACAAAATTTTTGTTTATGGAACTTCTTGGGTTTTTAATACAGTCAATGTAGAAGGGTTTGTGAGGACACAGAAATGGGTGCGGGGATGCCTCCATCTTCCTCTATGGCATGTGGAACTATGGAGGGCACATATCATATCTGTGCAAATGTCATAGAGTGAACGGAAGCACAATTTACGACTAATGGCACACAAATTCTAAGACAACAGGGGTACTCGTATGTCCTGAGATATAAAGGTAATGAAGACAGCACTTCCAATAACTCTAGGACTTCCAACAATGCATTAAAAATAAACAAATCACTACAATTCTTGAAAATGTGGATAAAATATTATTTTAAATTTATCACCTTCCATTGTCCAGGTACAATGAAGCAGATTACAGCAATAAGTTTGATATTGATTATTGATTGATTATTAGAACAGCACCATTACATAAACTGAGCAGCAATTATGCAAGGCAATACTAGCTCATATATCTATATAAATAAGCTATAATAAAACTATAAATTAATAAATGGATGCACAAGATACTATTAAAAGTGTTCTTGTTCTTATAACTAGAAAACAAAAATATCAGACACAGCACTAGAACGGCATTTTTATCAATAAATATATGTAAAACCTACACTAGAAACAAAAAAGGGGATTTTTTAATGAGATGGTGGGAAAAGTGACTGAGCTGTGAGACAAAGTTACTTTTTTTTGCATAACTACTATATTCCACTATTTAACTGTAAAGTTTTAGAACTACCTGCTTTCTTCAGTTACTTCCATCCAATGCATGTAAGTAATAGGAGCATCCACTGAGAAAGAGTGTAAGCTTTCAGGCTTTTCTACATCACACAGGATCACACGCTTGGTATCAGCTAGGCCGAAAGCCAAAACTTGAGAAGTAACAGAATAACGTTAAACAATCAACACACAAAACATTGCAGCTACTTCAAACATACGACAAGCTAGGAAATGTAATGATTCTTCCGTCATTAAATCCAAATGCTATACACAATTTTCTCCTTTTCTATTTATAGTACATTACTTTCACTTCTAATTTTAAACCATCTTACTAAAAAGCAGACTTGAAGTCAATTTTTTTATTTTAAAATGGCATATTGGATCACACCTGACAAATGACCTGATCCTGCAAAGGCTTATGCACATGTTTAACCTAAATCCATGCTTAGCTTACTGTTACTCATGGGAGAAAACATAAGATAAGCATAGATGAAAGAATTAGCAAATTTGGTGCCAAACACACATCTGAGAGAGACTGTTCAATTAGCAAGGATATTTTATGGCAACATAACATAATCCTAAGATTCTCATAAGAACTCATCCCTACTTGATTAGAACACTGACACTAATATTCAATATTTGCATAAGGATTTACATTACTATATTCATCTTTTTGAACGAATTCATTCCCAAAGAACACCAGTTCATAATATAATTGGAGATTCTGCTCATTCATATGCAGATGGCTGATTGATATGGAACATCTTTGCACTATTAAGAGTTTAAAAATTGTGCCATGCAATTTGAATAATAATATTCTCATAATTGCAATCAGATTTTAGATTTCACCTGTTACTTCAGTGCCCAGTAATCTGGCCATTCTTTATACATTACATCACACATCAAAGGGGTATCTTTCACTAACACTTTAACAGTACTGCTACAAAAAATTAAGCTACCCTTTTCTTAATACTTTGTAGTGGGTATTTTCTTTTCGAGATAGTTGGTACTGTGTTCACTAAAGGTTTGTTGTTTTTTTTTTATTTCCAACACCATTTTTATTGCAGCACAAAGCATCATATATTTAACATTACTTTTGCCATCTGGTCTCCAGGCAAGGGCTGCAACCTCTTTCCCTGTATTTTCATTTGGTGGCAAACTCCAAACTCGTTGAAAGTTTGCAAGTCGGTGAAGTAAAACCTGAAAAGCAGACAGATTAAATGTAGAAAACTTGAACATCTTCCTCCTTTAACAATATTTTGTAAGTCAGCCACTAAAGATGCACTCTTTTTTATCAGACTTAAATAAATCCCCACATCCTGAAGTCAGATCTAGAAGTATTTGTATCAAGAAAGCAGTCATTCTACACACACACACACACACATACATACACACAGTTCTGGGCATACTGTCTACTACAAAACAAGGAAAATAAGTTTTTGGTTAAGACCTGAAGTCTACAATCAGCCTGGCTAATCGGAATAATATGGTATTTTGAGAGGCCTCCCCATCACAGATAGTAACTGTATTGTGGAAGCATTGCAATTGATCTTTCCATTCATAGCCAGATTTATCATGAGGAGACCAAAGGGTAGAGCAGTGGTTTTTAAGCTTTTTTCATTTGCGGACACCCAAAAAAATTTCAAATGGAGGTGTAGATCCTTTTGGAAATCTTAGGCATACTATGCAGACCTGCATGGGTCTGTGGACCACAGGCTGAAAACCACTGGTAAAAAGTGGAGTTTTTAACAAAAAAGAATGTGTTGTGGCGGGAGAGAGGGAAACAAGGAAAACAGGAACTGAGAGAGAGAGAGAGACAGAGAAAAAAAAAGATATTTAAAAAAATGCTCTCTGATAGGGTAGGGGGGTTGTTTCTGTCATAGCGGACAGTACTGCCATAAGATCAGAAGCAATACGTCGCAAACTGGCAAGGGAAGCTCTGAATTACCTTACCTCAAGAAAGAAACTGAGATATACAACATGTTGTTCCAGGACATACAGACTGCCTCTCCACCACTAACTAGTTTTTTATGCTTTTATTGGTTTTAAAATTATTTTAAATATAAATTAAACTTTTAAACACTTGTTAAATCACACACAAAAACAAGAACTCTGCTGGGACACATGAAAAAACCAGGCATTCTGCTAGGAATTACCATTTACTTAGACTGTTAAAAAAAATAGAAAGGATAAAGTAATGGCAAAAATTCTCCTATCACAAAGTATTTTTGGCCCAATATACAAGAACTATTATATTGAGGACAAAGGCCCACATATATAGTGAAAAAAAACACACAGAGACAATATACCCATTTCACCCCCAACAGCAACTATTGCTCTTCACTCCCGGGGATCTTAACCTGAACATTTTGAAGATGAGTACAGAATCTTGTAGTGATGGGATGAACATTTAAATGATACTCCTTTTCCAGAACACATCTGAAGAACATCAGGATTGTGAGAGAACACAAGACAGGAAGACAATCAGCAAGCAATTTTAAAAAACACTTTAGGAAAACAGGATATTTCCCAAAGTCATCGGAGACTGAACATTTGAGACAGATTCAGATATAGCATGTTCAGGCATTGCGCCAGATTCTTCACACCACTGTTCCACTAAATTCTGCCTTGCAACACATCAAGCAGCAACTGTAAACCTGAGTCTCTCCTGAACAGATGTTGGCAACTATGCCATGCAGCCAGCATGGAAAAACACAGTTCTTGGCTAAATTAGCTGTCCAGCTAAAAAAATGCCTTGGAACTGCCAACATGGTAAACCTAGGTCACTTACCACGTCATTCTCATGTGAAGGGTTTAAACAAAAACCCCACACTCATACAGATACACGCCACACTAAGACTGGAGACAGGTATGCACCACTATTCACGTGTCTGACGAGGCCATAAGGAATCAGGAGGCATGTTTTGGATATGTCAGTAGCGACCATTGAGGGTAACCAATGCTACCTCCTGGCACAGCACTGCCCAGCTAGCAAGGGGGGAGACTCGAGTCCTTTCCCTCTGGAGAACCAGGTACGTGGCACTGGACTGGACCCACGGAGCCGAGCCCTGTGTGGTGAACCCTAAGGGAACGGCTGGCGGAGGGAGCAGGCAGCAGGCCCCTCGCTGTGAGCGGAGACGGACTGTCAGCCAGGGGACCCCGCGGCCCCTAGCAGGAGAGATCCCAGCAGCCCTGTCTAAGGAGGCGGTTTCTCTACCCACCATTTCCAGCTCGCTGAGCCGGACCCTCAGGCTCCAGCTGCCCCCCGTCTGTCACACCCCCGCTTCCCCGGCCCCGCCTTACCTCCCCCACTTTGTTCACAAGGGCGATGAGATCCCTCTTGGGAGACCAGGCCATGAAGATAATTTGCTGGGGAAGCTGCTTCTCCCCGACCTGCCGGAAAGCAGGCATGGCGGGCGGGCGGCTTCTGCACCCGCACACCAGCTCGGGGCACAGCCTGCTCGGAAGCCCCCTTCTCTCACCCCCGATCTCCGTCCCCGTCCCCTTAAACCCGCCCTATCCCCGGCAGCCCCGCTCCGCGCCCAGGGCCAGCAGACAGAGGGGAGCTCGGGTTCACCGGGCCGCTGCCCACACAACGCAGCTCCGCCCCGGCTCTCCCGCCTCCCCGAGTTCCGGGCCGCCCTTCCCTCGTCACTGCGCGGCCGCCGGGCTCCGCCTCACAAGCCCGCCGTGCGGCGCGGAGGGGCCGCCTGTGCCGGGGAGCCTGGCAAGCGCCAGCGCCTCACGCCTGGGACTGCGCTGGGGCAGCTCCTGGGACACGGGTCGCTGGCCCCAGCCGAGGCCGCTTACGGACCCGAGCGGGTGGATGGCCAGAACCTTGGGGCGAGCCCTGGCGTGCTGCGGGGGCGGGGACCCATCCGCTGCTGCTCGGGCCACAGAAAGCCCCTTATCTCGCGGGGCGCTTGCGATACCAACCTAAGGGGCGGGGGATTTTAACTGGGTTACGCAACTGCTGCAGCGGCCTGTGCGGACGCTCCTCCTTGAGTGTTAGTCCGGTTGCACGGTTGCCTTTGAGTCAGCTGGGAACAAGTAGAAGCCTTGGTCTGCGCTAGGAGTTTAGGTTAAATTTAGCAGTGTTAGATCAATTTAACCCTGCACCCATCCATATGAGGAAGCCATTTTTGTCAACTTAAAGAGCTCTTAAAATCGATTTCCGTACTCCTCCCTGATGACAGGATTAGCGCTGAAATCGACATCGCTGGGTTGAATTTGTTGTAGTGTGCACACAGTTTGATGGTATTGCCATCCAAGAGCTAGCCCAGAGTGCCCCATTGTGACCGCTCTGGCCAGCACTTGGAACTCAGATGCACTAGCCAGGTAGCAGGAAAAGCCCCGGGAACTTTTGAATTTCATTTGCTGTTTAGCCAGCATGGCGAACTCAGCAGCACAGGTGATCATGCAGTCCCCCTAAAATGTTTCTATGCTCCCCTGATCAGCTCTGTCCCTGAGATCGCAGATTAGAAGGCAAAAAAAAAAAAAAAAAAACGCCCTTGCAATTACATGTTTTCCAAGCTCATGCAGTCATCCCGCACTAATAGGGCACAGCGTAAGGCATGGAGGCATTCAGTGGCAGAGGCCTGGAAAGAGTTGCTGTGTTTGCTTAACGGCAAAAGTATCATGTCTCGCTAGCGATCCTGCCTGAGCCATGTTGCTGTGTCACATGCACTCAGCGCTGTGTCAGCTTTGGGTGGGAGCATGACCGCTTTGTGAGCAGGAAAGCCATAGATAAAGACATTGTATTAGGTAGCTTCTGTAGCCAGAGAAAACAGTCCTGTGCATTTGGCAAAGTCTGGCAAAAAAAAAAAGAGAAGCTCGTAGTGTAGTGGTTATCACATTCACCTAACACACAAAAGTCCTGTAGTGTAGGAGTTTTCACGTTCACTTAACACGTGAAATGTCCCTGTTTTGAAACGGTGAAAACAGGTCGCTGTTCCTTTTTCTGACTCCGCTCCTGCATTTTTAGTCTTAGAACAGACCGCGCTGTGAAATTTTACTTTGAGTTATATCAATTATGAGTTAAATAATATGGAAACTCTCTCTAAGTTATAGTCTTGGGTTCCTTACCCTTTCAGCTGCTCTGATAAATTAACATTTTTGTTAGGGGCAGGGGAAAATTTTCATGAAGCCTTTTATAGGGACTAAATGCTATCTAGGACTCTGAAATGATCTGAACATGGCCCATAGAGTGCAATCCTTCGTTCTGGATTTGTCATTCCACAGATTGAACTGCTCCTTACTACTGTCCAGGCTTCATGATAAGCCATGGGAGCAAGGGGCAGGCTGGGGTAGTAGCCTGAAGTAGAAGCCTCCAGCTTGCATGATATTCCAGGCAGACTGAATCTCCATGAGACAAAACTTAAAGAAGAGAATGACTTGGAGTCACTCCCATTCGGTGCTCTAAGAGGAGAATAATCATGTCTGTCCAGGCACCCCTGATCGACCTCACCGAAGTCTGCCAGCTGAGCGGGGCTGAGCTGGACAGTGGCTGGCAGGAGCTGGCGGACAGAGCCCTAGTTCCGATCGATCAGGCAGGCAGCAGGCTGAGTGGGGCCGGCGGATGGGACCCTGGAAAAAAGGCACAAAATGATTGTCTGCCGTAGCTTTCATGAAAGGAGGAAGGGTGGCCTGACGACATGTACCTCAAACCACCTGCGACAAAGTTTTTGCCCCATCAGGCATTGGGAGCTTAACCCAGAATTCCAGTGGGCAGCGGAGACTGCAGGAACTGTGGGATAGCTGCCTACAGTGCACCGCTCTGTAAGTCGATGCTAGCCAAGGTAGTGGGGATGCAGTCCACTGACTTAATGTGCTTAGTGTGGACATACACAATAGACTGTATAAAATCGAATTCTAAAAAATCAACTTCTATAAAATCGACCTAATTTCATAGTGTAGACATACCCTTAGGAAAACACTTTTCCTTCCATCCTGCTAAGGATCAAGCAGAGCTTTTTACACACACACACACCCTTTGACACACATTTACAAATGTCTCTTCCTGAAAGGCCCAGTAGCAAGATTGACTGTGGAAACAGGCTACTCTCCCTCGCCGGTAGCCTGGTAACTGGAGCAGTCATTGCATGAGATTTATGGTGCACTTTTTCTCTCCCAGAGAATCTAGTGCCAAATGAAGCACTGCAGGACTTGGCATAAGTAAACAAGGAGGGGGAGAGTGTGGAAGGAAATATGCCAAGGAGACTGAGGAAAGAGTCCATCAGATGGAGCCTTACATTGAAACGTGTTGTTAAGCTCCCGGCTTAATGCTTCTTCAGAGAGAGGCAGGTCAGTGGTGGTCACCATAACTTGATACAGCAGTCCAGGAATAAGGAAGAAGGCTTTACATTGGTGAGCTTTGCATTACAAATAAGAGTGTGAACAGAAATGAAAGCACTTGTATGTGTGTGCTAGGGCAGCAATGGCTGCTGGGTAGAATAAGCTTTCCTCTTTCTGGTTTGGGGTAAAACTTTGTGAGGTCTAGCCTGCTAATAGTTTAGGGTGGCGTTTTTGGAAGTAGGGAGGGTTATAAGAGGTGGGGTGATGAAAAGAGCTAATGAGCTATGTAGGCTCAAAATAGTAGGCAGTGTTGAACCTCTATGCTGACTTGCATTTGAAGAGCGGTAGGAAGGAAATACAAATCAGGCCTGCTATGCCAGTGTTTCTTGTTGTCCTAAGGCAGGTTCCTACCCGGTGCTATTAACCTTCCTCTTTTCATATGCAGAGGGAATGACTGGGCATTTGCACCTTAATTCTTACTACCTTTTGTATAAAATTCCTCATAAAGCAACCCTTGAATCCCTTTTTACAGGAAAGTACTTCCCCCCTCCTCTTCCTCCTGTGGGTGGAACACCTCCCTTAGGAGAATTTATTGGTCAATCCTTGTACTAGAGATCTGAAGCCCTAGTGGCTCAGCTGGACGGAGGATAAGAACCTAATGCACACACACTGTCTGGCTCACTCAGCATTGCCAGCATGTTGCTTTGGTATAGGTAGCGAGGTTAGAATGAAGGTGACATGTTGGGTGAAAACTTCAGACTGTTGAGGCCTTTCTGAAGTCTTAGCACAATTAACAAACCAGGAGAGGGGGGAAGTGAATGACGAAGAGGAGTTAACATGACCCTGTGCCCTTCTGATTGAGTTTTTTCCAAAGTATATGGTTTTGCAAGATGGAAATTCTGGCAATAGTTAAATATTTCTATGTGAAATACAGCTTGTTACCTAATGGAAAATTCCCACCTGACAGGCTGGAAAACTCCACACGTAACATAGCTTCTGTTGAGTAGGAAGAAATCTGGACACTTGAATGCTTGGACACCTCTCAAGTTCCCCTACAGACAGAAAGCCAGCCACTGGACATTTGCATGACCCTAGGTAAATATGAATCTAGGGGGTAATTTGTAAGACATATGTAAGTGCTGGAGACTAAATAAAGTAGAGGCTTTGTGTGAAAGCACTTATGTTTGCCTGCTTGCATCAAATGTCTATTGGTCGAACAGCCACGTCCCCATTATTTCCTGCCATCGCCTCACAAAGAGTAAAGTTACCAAGAACTTTGGGTTCAGCAAGACCTCAGGTAACAATAGAATTGGCTCCCAGTATTGTTTTTGGTGTAAGATCTAGAATG
Organism: Chelonoidis abingdonii; assembly: GCF_003597395.2. Classification (NCBI taxonomy): domain Eukaryota; kingdom Metazoa; phylum Chordata; order Testudines; family Testudinidae; genus Chelonoidis; species Chelonoidis abingdonii. The sequence goes on from NC_133773.1 coordinate 109,936,608, forward strand.
CAATTTGAGCTGGGTGAGGGCACGTCTGCAGTGCAAAAGTCAGTCAACCTAAGTTACATTGATGTACAGCTGCCGCAGTAATTGAATCAGTTTTACATGTCCTCACTACGTTCCTGTTGTCAGCAGCGTGCGACCTCACTAGGAGCACTTGACTGATTTAATTGCCAATGTGGGGCATCGTAGGATAGTTTCTGAGAGGCATCAATGTAAGCAACACAGTGTTGACACTGACCCTGCATTGACCTAACTGCATAGACTTAAGCACTATGCCTCTCATAGAGATGGAGTTAAGTAAGTGTATAAGGTGTAGTGGGTGAGTTACATCGGTGGGAGTTACATTTTAGTTTAGAGGCTTACAGTTAGGTCGACATAAGCTGGCTTACGTCGACCTAACGCTGTAGTGTAGACCAGTCCCAGGCCTGACTCTGAGTGATTGGTCTTTTATCTGAAAGATCATATTAACAAACATTTACAGAAAAGCAAAAGTTGGCTGTAAAAGGTTAGAGCACTCAGAACAAGGTATTTGCCTGCTTTATAAACTTAGAAACAAACAAAAACTTTAATTCAGTCTAGCACTCAACTTTGAAACTTACACTGCTACCAGGGCCAGCTTTAAGACCTGTGGGGCTGATTGGAATACTCGGCGGCGGTCCGGGGCTCTGGGTTTTCCGTAGCACCGAAGGACCACCCGCCGCCAAAATGCTGCCGAAGACCCCTGGAGCGGACCCCCCTGCTGCCAAAATGCTGCCGAAGACTGGGGAATCGGTTGAATTGGCTAAAAGCTGGCTCTGACTGCTAGAAAACAAAATTGGTGTGAATATCTGATAATTAAACCTATGAACCAACCCAAAAAATTGTAGTATAAAACCCAAACTGATGTTTTGCAATCAAGAAAGTGGAATAAACCAGGGTTGTAACCATGGGCGGCGGGTGAACCCCAGGCCTTGCCTCTCTCCCCAGAACCCAGAGACTCCCCCCCCCCATGCAGCTACTAGCCTGCCCTCCCTCCCCAGCTGCCCCAGCACCCCCAGAAAGGAACAATCAATTGCACACATACAAAATGGGAAATTACTACCTAGGAAGAAGTACTGCAGAAAGGGATTTGGGGCTCAGAGTGGATCACAAGCTAAGTACAAGTCAACAGTGTGATACTGTTGTCACAAAAAAAGGCAAAAATAATTCTGGGATGTTTTAGCAGGAGTGTTGTCAGCAAGACACGAGAAATAATTCTGCCACTCTACTTCATGCTGATTAGGCCTCAACTGGAGAATTGTGTTCAGTTCTGGGCACCACATTTCAGGAAAGATATGGACAAATTGAAGATAATCCAGAGAAGAGCAACACAAATGATTAAAGGTCTAGAAGACCTATGAGGGAAGAATGAAACTTGGTTTGTCTAGTCTGGAGAAGAGAAGATTGAGAGGAGACATAACAGTTTTCAAGTGCATAAAAGGTTGTTAAAGGAGGAGGGAGTGGCTAAGCACTGGAATAAATTGCCCAGGGAAGTTGTGGAATCTCCATCACTGGAGATTTTTAAGAGCAGATTAGACAAATACCTCTCAGGGACAGTCTAGATCAGTGGTTCTCAAATTGGGTGTTGTGAGGTTATTACATGGTGGGGTCACAAGCTGTCAGCCTCCGCCATTTATAATAGCGTTAAACATTTTTAAAAGTGTTTTTAATTTATAAAGAGGGTCATACACAGAGGCTTGCAGTGTGAAAGGGGTCACCAATACAAAAGTTTGAGAAACACTGGTCTAAATAATACTTAGTCCTGCCATGATTGCAGGGGACTGGACTTAGAGGTTCTTTCCAGTCCAACAATTCTACGGTACTTTTAAGCGTTACAGATCAACTTGAAAAAACCACCACCTTTTCGTCTACGCCCAATCATTTTCCACATTAGAAAATGTTTGAATAAATAATGTTATTTGAAAGCACAGAAACAGAGCAGACAACTCTGAACCCCATAATGATTTAGTACTTTTTAGTCTTGTAGAACTAGCACAGCTCTGGGCAATTAAAATTAATTTTTCTTCTTGTTTGCACATCAATAGATGTATTATAATTGCAGATCTTTAATACTGGTTATGTGCAGACAAGAGAAAAAACACAGAGCTTAACTTTCAAATTCCTAACCGAGTTTGCAGTAATAGCAATTAGAGAACATCATCTTTTAAAACTATAAATTGAGCATAAATATTATGAAATTTTGTGAGCCTTGAAAAGTCAAACTAATCAGGACCGTGTTTTCTATATCCCTCTTACATCTGTTTCAATCACTGTGTCCAAGAAACAGAGCAAGATGACCAGGGTCTGAAATTAGCAGAGAAACTTCTGTTGCAAGATTTCATAAACCTGACAAATTATCCCTGTGGAAGATTTTGTTTTGCACACCTTAGCACAATGAAATTGTGTATTGGCAAATGGGAGAAGACAGACACAGTGAAAAAATTGTCAATGACATCTTTGATATTTAATACTAAGTAGAAAACAAATCTACTTAGTATTAATCAAACAAGTACAGTTATAAAAAGTTTATTTTCCAATATATTGCTCATTTCATTTTCCTCTGAATTTGTTATATTCATGTCTAGCACAGCATCAAGAATAATTTGTATGAGTTTCCTTGAACTGGAGACTCATCGCCACTAGTAAATGAAGTTACACATTTAAGTTTGTTTATTTAAAAAATCTCTCATTTAAAAATATTATAACAAGGGGCACTCGTCTAGGAATTATTTTAAGGACATTCTATAGCAGGCCTGCACAACATGCAGCCTGCGGAGGCTCACTGTGCGGCCCGCAGCGGGGAATCAAAGGACTCTGGGCTGCCCGCAGTGGCGGGGAGCCCAGAGCCCTTTAAATCCCAGCCGCAGCCAGGATTCAAAAGGCTCTGGGCTGCCCGCAGCGGTGGGGAGGCCCAGAGCCATTTAAATCCCAGCCGCAGCCAGGATTCAAAAGGCTCTGGGCTGCCCGCAACGGAGAGGAGGCCCAGAGCCATTTAAATCCCAGCCGCAGCCGGGATTCAAAGGGTTCTGAGTTGCCCGCAGCGGCGGGGAGCCCAGAGCTCTTTAAATCTCAGCGTGGCCGGGATTCATAGGGCTCTGGGCTGCCCGCAGGATTCAAAAGGCTCCGAGGTCCCTGCAGTGGCAGGGAGCCCAGAGCCCTTTTAATCTCAGCCACGGCCAGGATTCAAAGGGCTCTGGGCTGCCCGCAGAGATTCCCGGCGGCGGCTAAAATTTAAAGGGCTCAGGGCTCCCCGCTGCCACGGGCAGCCCAGAACCCTTTGAATCCCGCTGACGGCTGAGATTTAAAGGACTCAGGGCTCCCCACAGCTGCAGGCAGCCCAGAACCCTTTGAATCTCGGCCACGGTTCCAGCGGATGGGCTGGGGCTGGGATTTAAAGGGCTCGGGCTCCCCTCAGCGGCAGGAGCTCTGGGCCCTTTAAATCTCTGCTCCAGCCCCGCAAAGCTCTGGGTCCCCCCAGCCGCCGGAGCCTCGGGCCCTTTAATTTGCCCCGATAGCTCCCAGCCACCTCTTCAGCTGGGAGCCCCTGGTTGATTTAAAATCAAGTATCACTTCCCCACCCCCAACCTTCCTTTTTGGCCCACAGCTGTTTTGGTGGGGCGGCGCTGGGGAAGGAGGTTTGTTTCTGCAGGGCTGGGCGGTGATGGGGCGGAGTGTTTCCATGGGCCGGGAGGTCCTGGGAGTGGGGGCGGGGGTGTTTCCACAGGGCCAGAGGGTTTCGGCCTTCTGCTGTTTTCTTTGGAGTAATGTGGCCTTTGCAGCTTTACGAGTTGTGCAGGCCTGTTCTATAGCCTGTGCTACAGAGGTCAGGCTAGAAGATCACAATGGTCCCTGACCATAGAATCTATAAATCTATTGTTAAGTTTATCACTAAAATCCTAAAAATATTGTAATAGCTGGAGAGGAACAGCCTCTGTATTTCTGTTGTTTACAATGTTCCCACTGTGGCTAAAATTTAAAAACTACATATATCTACTCATCTAGAAATTATAAAGCACTGGTCTCCATTACTGCACTGATACAATCAACATACCACTAGAAAAATAACAAAAGGCTGTTACGCAAATGGCCCCGGTACATGGTGCTGAGAGAGTGTAAGAGTTGGGTGGAAATGTTTGAAAAAAGGAAAAAAATTATGTCTTGTTTTATAAGGTCAATACCAAGTTAACTGAAAGCTATTAAAATCCCTGTCCCTTTAACTTAATAGTCTTGTATAATAATATTTCACTTTTTATTTTAGCACAGCCATGTTTTACAGTGTATATACACTGATTTCTATTTCCCATTTGAAAATGTTCACAAATTGAAAGAGAAGCTTGTATAGCAGTTTTGTCCTACTGCTAATTACACGTAGTAATTTTTAATTCAATCAGATTTTATCTGAAAGTTCATATTAATAAACATTTACAGAAAAGCAAAAGTTGGCTGTAAAATCATTCACAGTTTTAGGTAACTAGAGATTAACAGGCAAGAGCATTTTTCTTTTTCTTGTTCTTGATTTTTTTCCTTGCGAATGTAGCATGCTTCAAATATGGTCTTTTAACTGTATCCATTTTTATTTTCTTGTTCTTCTTTAGCTTCTGATTTCTGTCAGCTCTGGGAAACAAAGAGGCAGACAAACCCATTATTACATGCTATCAAAGTACACTGAATTGTACAGTGTAGTAAACAAATATATAAATACAAGTTCATGAGCAAAAACTCAGAAGTATGATCACAAAAACAGCTATTAAAGGACAATTTTCTTTGAAAATGGATTTGAGATTCTAATTCACCTCCCCAGTGGTAAGTTTATTTTATTTTACACACACACACACACACACACACACACACACACACACACACACACAATCTTTACTCAATATTATAATTTTAGACCCAAATAATTATAAACTTTTAAAAGTATATATATGATCACAGATCAAATATAAAACATGGCAGTTGTTGACATTGCATGTTCAATACTGAACTGCTCTGCTCACTTTACTACTGAAGAAATTGCACAAAGTTTAACAAACATAAGAATCTGTATAGAATACAGGAATTAAAATCTAAATAATCATCAAGTGGGATTCTTTTCCATCTGTCATGGGCATGCAACATGCTATCAACTAAAACCTACACAATCTTTGTACTAACAATTACATACATTTGCAGGTGTTTACATTAACAAAGGAAGCCCATGTTAATCTAACAATTCAATGCACTCCAAATATGTGGAGAATAATAAAAACCAATGGTCTGTAAGAACTACAATATTCTAGTAACATACATGTCTTTCATCTCACGAAAACCTGCAGACATGCAAAGTTTCGTAGAAAAGCAAGGTCAGACTTATTTTAATGTAGATTTTACTTCTTTGAGGAAAAATATTTGAGGAAAAAATTATGAATGAAGATTTCCCTACACTTTGTCTATATATTAGTCCATAATTAGAATTATTGGAAAATAGAAATGCTAGGCTAAGCCTTGCATCGATGATAGACAGCAAATTACACCTGAGCTGATGTGGTATGGACACAAAATGCTAATATAGTTTTTGGGCTGTACATACAGAGGCTTCTACTCATAGAACCACAATTTCTGCCATCTCACCTATGAAAAGGAAAGGTTAAAATATTACATCACCCACTAATATGTTCACATGCCTTACTGAACTTGAGTAACTGCATGATCTTATTATGGTCATCTGGGTTCTTCTGCTTAGGACAAAAAATAATGGATTTAACCTCAAAAAACTAAAACCTTACAGTAACTGTGGTTCTGAGAGCAGGACCCATGTGGCCAAAACATCTCTAGGTGAATATGAACCCCATGTACACAAATCATATTCTTTTGGCCAACTGGTGACCCTGAAGCCATCCAGTTAGAGTCCCTCACCTAAGTATATAAAAGCAGCACAGTCCCAACTGCTACTCAGTTCCTTCTTACCACCTATGACAGTAAGATGGAACACAAGTATCCTTGTAGCTTTATCTCAGGGGTTCTCAAACGGGGTCATGAGGTTATTACATGGGGGGGGGTTGCGAGGTGTCAGCCTCCACCCTAAACCCTGCTTTACCTCCAGCATTTATAATGGTGTTAAATACACAAAACAGTGTTTTTTTAATTTATAAGGAGGGGAGGGGGTTGCATTCAGAGGCTTGCTATGGGAAAGGAGTCACCAGTACAAAAGTTTGAGAACCACTGCTGTATCTTCTCTTATTGTTTATTGTTAGCTCTACTTAGTGTTACATTATTTAGTAGCTAGTTAAGCCTGTTGGCAAATTAAAATCTTTCCCCACTTTTTTAAGTAGTTATCTTGGTGCTACAGCAGTGACTATGATTGAGTCTAAGTTTCCAGACTTAGAAACTTTTCTGGTCTGTGAGGCCCTTCAATGATGGACATATTAAAGTGCCCTTATTACCTTAGAGAGGGGTATGTGCTTGGAATATGCTCAATATGCAGATCTTTCTTCAAAACACACCCACAAAAGGCCAGACACATCTTTTTAAAATTGTTTTTGTTAGAGTGCTCCATGTGAGAGACTTTGAAACTCTCTAGAAAGAAGCTCCTGTCTCTTTAAAGGTCACATCTACACTTTAGATGGGGGTGCGAGTCCCAGCTTGAGGACACATATGCTAACTCTGAAATATAAACACAGGAAAAATAAAATGAAGCTGTGGCACTGTGAGCAGGAAGCCGTGCCAAGTACTTGCCTCGCATCTCCAATGGTGCACTAGCTCAATCAGTGTTAGTGCAAGTATGTCTCCTTGAGCTGGGAATTATACCCTTAGCTCGAAGTGTAGACAGTCAAGTTTGACTCAGCCAGTGGTCTGGTACCCAAGACATTATGCCACAGTCATGGGTCTCCTAAGCTTCTTTAAGACCCAGCACGTGATCAAAATAGGCAGAGTCTATGTCTCAAAAGGTCAGTTAGATTGAGTGAGGGGTTTGACAACAGGGTGCACGTGCAGTCTCAATGGACAGTTGGCCAAAATATGATCCCACGTCCATGAGGCAATCCATGTGGACGAACACTTGAAGTAGTAGTATCTCCTTTTTATAGATAAGGCTGAGACAGAGTTTAATGACTTGGCCAAAGTCACAAAGGATGCAAGCAGCAAACAGCATGTGAAAAGAAAAAACCCTCAAAACTTCCTCAATTTATTCACTATCACAGACAATTTGAGGTTACCGAACAACTGTTTCCCTACTTCTATCAAATCATTTTCAAGAAATAATAGTCATGTCCCACAATTGAGAGGTGCAGTGTCAAACTTACTTGCCAGCTCTGTCAGTCACAGAAAGATTAGGACAGGTGCTGCGTTTGTGACCTGCTCCTCCACAAATAAAGCAGCCAGCTTTAGCACTTTCACAAGCGTGATCTCGAAGAGCACAACGATTGCAAGTGTTGCAGTGAATCCAAGCTGAAAAATTAGTAAACAGGGATTTATGATTTTGAAAACTCACAAACTTATATGTTAAAACTGAAATATGATTCTAACATCATCAAGAAGTTAATTGCTTGTTAATTAAAAAAGGCTATTTTAAGGTTTACATTTAGTTTCTATTTCACCAGCCATTTTTTTGTTTTCACTAAACGTGCTGGAAACAAACGAACCCAGGACTTTCCCATTAATTCATTAATTAATTAATTCTTTCCTTGTAGTAAATAGAATGAATTGATAAACCTGTTCTGATGTAGTAGTACTATATTGTACTACTAAGCTCATCACAGGGATGACTGTCTTAATCTTGGAAATATGAAATAGTAGTTAAAGTAACCAAGGTGTTTTAAGAACCATGTATATATGTTCACAGAACTCAGCTGAGAAAGCTATATAAGAATTTCTGCATGATTCTACAATAAACAGGAATCAGACTATTTAAATTCTTCTATAACTAATACAGAAGGAATTTACTGTGCCTTGATTCAACGACAAAAAGATACGTTTTCGCACAGCTAAAATCTACCCAGACAAGCTGAATTTTGGGGGCTGTCTATGGAAGTTGTTTTGTTGGTATTTTTTCACTGAATCATTAAGTCTTTTATAGTTTACTATTTTCATTTCTAGTTTTTGTTTTGACTTCTTTGGACTATAACTTATATAATAAGTGTGCGTGTATAACTTAGACAAATATTTTCTGTACTTACAGGGCTTTACACATTTTTTGCAAAGAAAGCAATGATTCCATCGCCTTCCATCCTACAAAAAAGATTTTGTAAGTAAATTTGTTAATTTTAAACAAAAATATTTTCAAACTTTACTAAGGAAATATGTACTATCATTTTAAACTGTACTATACTCCCAGTCTTCCTGGCATACATCACTGAAATATTTCAAAAATATGGCATATGCGTGTACATAGGTGGCATACATAGATACCCTGAAAACACAGATCCTGAGTATCCTTTGGAAGCTGTGCCTTAAAGGGCAGCATATTGTTCCACCTTTCCAAATATAGAAAAAATGGTACGTGGCAGCATGCTTTTGATGAATGGGGTCATGAGGGTGAAGAGCAAATGCGTAAACTTCTGGTGTCCTTCTTCCAACCCAAATCAATCAGGAAATGGAGATAGAAAATCCCACAGGACCTGATCCACAGCCCAAATTAATAGAAAGCCTCCCATGCCACAAAAGATATACTGTCAATATGAGAACAGGTTTATAACAAGATAACAATATGCAAATACATCACTTTATAATTGCTAAAATTCCTTTCTAGAAAGAGGGACTTACTTTTGATGTACATGAATTGCAGATCTCACAGTGCTGGTTCCCGGAACTAACATATCGCTGACACACAGAGCAAAACCTGAAAAAAGCAGTTACAAAAGCATTGGTCTGCTGTTTGCTCAAAGACCTTATCAATGGATCAATTCAACAAAAAGTTGCATGAGGAATGCAAATTTAGTTTGGTAAATCTAAAAATCTCACTATCAAGCTATGGAATAATCAAATAGGTTTTTTTTTGTTTTTTTTTAAATATTGGCTGGAGTCACTTGAGCATATACTGTAAGCATATCCTTTTATAACTTACCTGTAACCCTCTTCCACAGGAAGTACTATCATACTTGGGGAAATGTTGGTGAAAATACGAACAGGAGACTGTTTACGGCCTGTCTTTCCATGTTTATAAAGTGCATGATTATCATAGTCTACCTAGAAAATGAAGGCACAGGAAGAACACATTAATTAAAAATATCTTTAAACTTCCTACCAAGTACTATGCTAAAAAGTGACAATGGCATTTAGCATGTTTATTCCCTTTCTACACCCTCCAAGAAGTTCATGCTTCTGTGAGTTAGATTCCATCCCCTGTGCAAACAAATAGCAAAATTAGATTATAAAACTCTAGAGTAGATATTAGGTCATCATTATTAATTAGTGTGATTATACTACTGGGGGTGACTGTGGGTTCCTACCACTTAAACTAGTGCATCTTCCCGTTTTATTAACCTTAGATCTGCAGTGCAAAAGTGTATTTAACAGTTGCTGTGGAGGAGAGAGATATCTTCCCTTTTGTTAAAATAAGCCATTACTTAAAGGAAAACTGCATCCAGTTTGTTCAGCCTGGCAGTATGAAAAGTTCACAGGCTAAAAAGCATTTCTCACCTCACATAAAAAAGTTGTAATTACAATTAATATTTCTGAGCCTAGTGCTGGAAACTGGTACCGGGCTATAGAAACTGTCACCTTAGACATTACCAAAATTACAGAGCCAAAAATGTAAACCGGTTTCCAATATATACATATCAGTGTTTAAAAATATTCACTTCTTTCCTCAGGCCATTGAACTGAAGTTAAGACAGGTTGGAAACTAGTTTACTATTGCTTGGCTTGGGCTCTCGGCAGCCAGTGCCACAATTTCACAATAACAGACTGCAATCATGTATCAGACTTTCACAAGAGATGGAGCTCAGAATTAATTTTTCTATCTTAAAAATGTGCTGCATGGTTCATTTAAATAAGTATTTCCCCAAACCACCATGTCATAACTCAGTGCAGAAGCAAACACCAGCCCTTGTTACTCAGAAACTGGCTTAATTCAATAAGTAAGGCGAGTTCTACCTTCCTAGCTGTAATTTTATGTATCAATAGTGTGATGTCCTCAGACGATATAGTGATAAATACCATAGAAATGTAATATTGTTAGGATACCTAAGTCATATTACACAACAGTATAAAAAAGGATACACATAGTTCACCAATTTTAGTACAACACATAAAAACATTTGTTTCACAAGGAAAGATGTTTTAATATACTTCTAACAGACATCCATACAACACAAAATGACCTCACAGGTACAAATCCTTTGATATAGTACAACACGCAAACAACTTTACAAATTACATTACTGATGGAGCCAAAACCATTTCATTGCTTTATCCTGAACACTCTGAACAAGCATTTGTGAAAGAATGTTTACAATGGTATACAGATCCCATTTCTAGCCCTGAGGGTTTGTGAGAAACAGACCTTCAGCTTTTCATTGGTCCAGGATTGAAAGTTACAAAATGGGTAAGATAAACTCCACATTTAGGGACAGTAAACTGTTTGGGGCTTATATATTTAAGACAGCTGTTTGAGTAACTCAAAGAGCTTGTCTACAAAGGGATATTCAGGACAAGTCTACACTTAAAGTGCTGCATTCATGCAGCTGCACTGATGGAGCTGTGCCATAGTAGTGCTTTAATGAAGACACTATGTCAATGGCAGAGAACTCTCCCATCAGCACAGTTAGTCCACCTCCCCGAGAAGCAATAGCTATGTTGGTGGAAAAAGCTCTCCCATTGACACAGCATTCTCTATATGGAGGTGGGGTGGGTGAGTTAGGTTGGTATAACTATGTTGATCAAGAGTGTGGATTTTTCACCCCTGTCGTGACACAGTTATACCAAGAGAGGTCTGTAGAGTAGACCAGGTCACAGAAAAATTAATCTAAATTAACAAAAGGTGGGAATTTAAAATGGAGTTGCTAAACTGCATTAAATCTCTGTATGGACACACTCATTCAGAATTAAAGAAGCCATATTCACTTTGGAAATGAATTAGGTTAAACCAAATTAAGGCCACTTTAATTCTAAATGAGAATGTCCACACAGAGGTTTAATGAAGTGTAACTAATCCACTTTAAATTCAGACATTAGGGCTGTTCTACGCTGAAAATTTACATTGCTCAAGGATCTGAAAAATCCACCTCAGAGAGACATAGCTAGGTTGATGGAAGAATTGTTCCTTTGACCTAGCTAACATTTCTTGGGGAGGTGGATTAACTACAGCGACAGGAGAACCTCTCCTGTCACTGTAATGAACTTCTACGCTGAAGTGCTGCAATGGTGCTGCTGTAGCATTTTAAATACAGACAAACCCTTAGTTGATGATTAACTTTCCTGAATGATCCCATATGGGCAAACCCAAAGCTTTGTTATATTAAAACCATCTCAAGTGAGAAGGATTAGTGGATAGCATGGCAGCTGAAGCGTCAAAGGAGCTTGATAAAGGCATCACACTGCTCCACAGTTTATCTGAGAGATCACCAATATAAATGTGGCATATATGTATCAGGTACAGAAATAATTTGACAGATGCTGTGGTGTTCGCTCTGCTGCACAATAAGGCATGAAGTTGAAGACAAATTGCCTTTTGCATATAAGTATTCTGATTATCCACAGTCCAGTTCATTTTAATTTCTTGTATGTATAGTGTAAATTAAGAGCATTAATTAGATTTGGTCATACCTGGTAATCCATCATACTGAAGCGTGGGAAAAATTCAAGAATGCGAGACTCAAAGAAGTATGGAAATATCCAAAAAATGGGCAACTCTTTGCTGCTGTGATCTAATAATAATAAGATTCAGACATATTTTTTGTTAAATAAGGAAAGCAGAATGACCTGCATGAAAATTTACTAATATTTATGCACTCAGTGCAATTATGTGTGTGACAATAGCTCACATGGAACCAATTCCATTAAAAGGGCAGAATGTTAGCCAAACACTATGGTTTATCCAGCTCCTAGCAGTAAATTTATCTGGGTAGTTAGCTTTCACCTAGACAACAACCAAGGACATTGGTTTAATGTCTTATCCATAAAACAAATACAGAAGAAATAAAAAAAAAGATGAATATGAAACTTTGTATAAAGATAGCATTTGTTTCAACGTCAGGATATTATTAGTCATATTTTTGAAAGAGCACCTCAACCATTAGTTAAAACATACATCTAATTTAGCATATTGGTCTTATATCTTTAGAAACTAGAATGAAAATGTGTGTGCCTCAACAACTCAAGAGTCAGGTACTGTTTTAAACAGTAGTTTATTATTACAGAGTGATGAAGTTATGAACTCATCTTATTTGCTTGTAACAAATACCTTCCTCTTGCGTCTCTCTCCACGTTGCAATCAGCTTTTTGAAACTAAAAGCCAAGGGCTCCACCAAACCTCCAAATGGGGGATCAGTCACCAGTATGACTCCTTCACCTTTCTCTTGGTGCAAGAATTTTCTACAGATTTCATGTGCAGCCTGCAGGAGATATAGGTTACTTTCCAGAAAAAGAGCTCAAAAAGTTTAAGGACAGCACTGGGCATTATTAAAAATATATATATATATTTTTCTACTTTTGTGGTTTCCTTTTAGAAGTCTGAAAATGTGTATTGCCTTTTAATTTTTTAGTGAATTTAGTGCTTGTGAAATTTTTTAGATTGAGAACATTGAGTCCTTTATTTTTCATGGGCTAGATATAGTAAGGATAGCAACAGTTCGAGCTTCCTAACACTGCCCTTCTTATTGGGTCCTAACCTTGACCTGGAGGCCGCTAGGAGTGAGAGTAGCCACTCAGTCTTAATGCCCATTCAATATTTGCTCTTTTCCCTTGGCTGGCAATTAATGCAAATTATGAATGCAGATGGTAAATAGTCACCCCACTAGAAATTCGGATAAAGTCACCAGTTCATTCCGTATCATTACCAAATCTATTACTTTCAGAAACCAATATTCCATTCTGGAGCTGGATTTCCACTGATAGCAGAACACTAATCTAGATGTGCAAGGCTAACATCCTAAACCAGAGGTCCCCAACCTTTTTCATCTGGCGGGCACTAGATGATGAGCCACGGAGGACCGTGGCGGCGGACGAGCATCCGCCAAAATGCTGCCAACAAGCGACGTCAATAGGCATCACCACCGACAAGCAGCGTCATCCAGAGGCGTCGCTGCTGAAATGTCGCCATAAATCGGCGGCATTTCGGCGGCGACGCCTCTGGATGCTGCTGCTTGTCAGCAGCATTTTGGCAGATGCTTGTCTGCTGGCCAATACACGGGCGCACTTAAACACCCTGGCGGGTGCCATGGTACCCACAGGCACCGTGTTGGGGACCCCTGTCCTAAACAATCATGTACAAGTATTGTTCCTTCCCCTATGAACCATGTCCAAAAAAGTGCAGTGGTTTAATAGCTTCAAATGATTTATTATACTATTATCTATACATTTCTATAGTGCCAAACATTGAGACTTCCCATAAGTTAAAAAAATTAAACTACAAGTTATAGGGGTGTAACTATCCCTAATATCTTAAAAAAAAAAAAGTGAGATACAGTAATACTTTAATAGAATGATAAAGGATTGGATTTCAACCAAGAAAGCAAGGAAAGTTTATTATGGAACTGAAGCCTCAAATAGCTAGTTTCATTCCTGAATGTTAGTTTTATTTATTATTTGAGTCAACGTTAAAAGCTACAGATATGTTGTTATAAGCTGGTAGCTACAGTAACATTTATTGTGTAAAATTACTTGGATGAAGGTATTGTCAGAAACAATCTCAAATTTGTAGATTATATTACAGTATGGTTGTACTCTGGAAAGTGACCTTAAATATGACGTTGTGGAGTTGCATGTTTCTTTTCAATGATTCTCAGACCAAAAGTGCTCAGTATAACTGTAAAAAGATGTTTTTACTAAGTGTCAATACTACATATTTGTCCTCACTTCAGAGAGTCAAGCTGAGATATTTCAATCTTGCACATTTGTAGTAAATCCTGCTCTCAGTGGACCAGTGTAACCCCACTGTCTTCAGTGGGACTTTAATAATACATTCTGTTAGCGATCCACAAGTGGGAAGCTTGTTCCCTCTTCATGGTGTTGGATCTGCAAGACTAACTGGAGCAAAAAGCAATAGCCAGCAGATAGGACTCTGAGACACAAAGGGAGTAATCTGCTGAGAAAGGTGGGGCCATTTTTACGAAGTCACTTCTCAGACAGGAGAAAATAACTTGTACTGATAAACTATTTTCTATTAAAGAGAAAAAAGTAACTAAAAGTAGTTAAAGGAAAATAGGCAGTTATTCTTGGATATAATGGTATAAGTTACTGAAGAAATAGACACTGCTATTCTTTGATCTAAAGTAGAGTTTGCTGGGCATTACATTATGGTAACTATTTTGTAATATTTTGGACCATATCAGTAATTTGAACAAAGTTCTACATGAACAACATACAGAGGGAATTTGACTGGCCCTTACCTCTCCACCAAAGAAATAATGGTTAAACATATTATAGTGGCAGAAGTCTTCCTCTGTATAAAACTGTGAATACCTGTAAAGTAAGTTTTTAATGTAATAGAAAATATATAAATAAATTCCTGTATGTTAGTAACAAGATTTAGGGAGAAAACTTGTGAGCACAGGGCCATGACTGCTTAATTACAAATTATCTCGGCAGGCTGAATGCAGAAGTACTTATATTGGCCAATCACTGAGCTAGTTGGAAAACCAGTATACTTCATGGATCCTGGCTAGGGGGAAAAAAGAATAGATGGCAAAAATTAAAAATAAAATAAGCCAAACAGAAAAAAATAGTGTATGTTCCCCAGACAGACACTTAGCAAAACCTACCTGAAATCAATATCTAGCAGAAGGCTTTTAACACTAGACTCCTGTTCTCGTGACACTTTTAATCGGATCAACTCATGGAGCCTGAAGTAATTAAAGCAAAGCAGTTTTACACATCATATCATGAGTGCTTCAGAAAATAGACAACTAGATAAAGAAAAAACTTATTTTTCAGATGAAATAACTTGAATTTGGGAGATTTCAGTTTGATAAATCTTTGAATGTCACTAATATTTAAAGTTAGAAAGAAATGTCCCATTACCTGAAACACAATATCAGAGGTTAAAAAGCAGCGGAGATTGTTGAGCCCATCAGAATTCTCAACACTTTTTTTCTTCTTTTTAATAAAAGGAGGCTTCTTGTGTGAAGGGGAAACCCAGTGTACTTCAGTGCCAGTACGATGAAAAACAGCAAAACTCTACTTTCTAATGAAAGATGACTGTTGGTACTTCACTATAATATCTTAAGGTCTTCCCTACCTGCATCTTCATAAGAACTTCATGAGCTGCTTTGGCAATACCAAGTACTTCAAACCAGAGCTCATGAAGGCACTTTTAACGTCACATACAGAGGGAGAGAACCCTTCTACTAGATACTCAATCATGTACGAAAAAGGACTAAGCAAATTAGTAACTAATTTCTTGCAAGACATGTTGATGCTCACTAACATACCTTGGTGTGCCAACACAGAGCACTCTTTTGAATCCTAGTGAAATAATAAGATCCAGCAGAAACTGACAGCTTCTATCTGCAAACAAATACTGTGCATTTGTCTTCTTATTCTTCAGTGGACACAAAAGTTGACTGGGCCTTTGTAAATGGGCAATAGAGAGATCACTAAGTACTTGATGGCCAGAGTGTTTTCCCCACTCCCTGGGCAATAGCAACTGCTGGCATTCTTGACAAAATTTCCTTTTTGATGTTGGCAATAGACCAAACTGCTTATACCTTCAAATACAAGATAAAATGAGGAACCAATTTTACAAAACAAACCATTGAATGAAAGTATGAAATTAGTCCAAGTATTTTATAAAAGTTTAAACAATAAAATAGCACTGTTTCAAAGGTACTGCACCTCAGTCAATTAATGGTTCAGAAAAAAATGTTCAACAGCATGCTTGGGAAAAACCTTACTTGACAAGAGAAGGGTGTAGCATGGGGGCTAAGTGTGTTGTAAATCTCACCAGGGGCTGGTCTACATTGAGAAGAACCTATTCCTACTATCAGCTAGAGAGCTACTTCTTTAACTCAAGTAGTAGAAGCCTTTTTCTTTTGGTGCTAAACGTTCAAATGACCTTAGTAACTGAAGACACTGGGCCCCCTCCAGACTTCTAGCAACAACACGCTCAGCAATACCCTTGGCCTGGGGCAAAAACTTCTTCTAAAAGCTCTGAAGTAGGAGGACAGCAGGACCTTTATGAAATGTTCGGTAGCGTACATTTCCTTTAGGCTGTGCTATCCAGCTCACTTAATCGAGCAATTGGCTTTCAGTTTTATATTATTCTCTAACTGCATTCACCACTCGATTTGAACTCCTATTACTGCTGACCTATATTATTTTTATTACCACAGTGCCCACAAAAAATGTGCTAGGCACTGTCCACTCATACAAAGATACAGTCCCTGCCCTGAAGAGATGACAATTTAAGGAAACATTTCATGTAATTTTGTCTTCATAGTTGACTGGTTCTTATTTTACCAAATCTTCTCTGTAATTTTTCATATTTTTAATTAGTATAATGGAGGGATGATCAGTACATCTGATGTACCTAAATTAACTACATGCTCATATTTACTAATGAAAATGCACATAGTAACAATACCTTTCTACGTTCTGTCTGTGTGACAAAGAGGGTTGACAACTTCTATTAACTTCTTCTCGCGCTGAAAGTCTAGCTTCCGACACCTGCAGATACAGAAAATGTAATCGAAGATGTGAACCTAACTATGATATATGAAAAGTTCATACTTCTCTGTTGAAAAGAAGTATGGAATCCCAGAAGACCTAACATTTCTATTTCAGCACCTATCTCTGCAAAAGATTCTACTACTCAGAAGAATTCCAACAATCCCTGCGGAGATCATGATAGCATTAAACTTACTGGGAAGGTGATTCCGTGGAAGAATTCAAACATCCTATGAAAAGATAAATTCCCTTCTTTCCATCCTTCTACAGTAATAAAACCAGGAGTGGGAAATCAAAAATGTTCTTTTGCTGTGGAGAGAAGGATTTATCCACTGCTAAAGGATGCCACAGTCTAAATGAGATCCTAATCCCAGTAAGAAGTATAGCCTGGTCTTGCCACCGAGGACAATGAGAATTTTGCCATTGGCTTCAATAGGTTGAGGATCAAGGCCTTGTAGCTGTCCTGAAGGTATGACTGGCCCTCCCGAAGTATTTAAAAAAATATTTATTTTATTCCTATAAGAAATTCAGACTTCCTGTCAGATTTTATTTAACCTTTTTAATGCAGCTGCAAAACATCTACAAAGAAGGAACAAAACTAGTTTATTTAAAGGACACAATGGAAGGCAATGAAGTTTAATGGGCTGGGAACCAAGGAACCTATAGTAGTAGCTTTGTAAAGTATGTATAATTCCTGTATGGACACATGTCTATCCACTGCCAAACCACTTCACTCCACACAATCCAGTGTATAGGCATCACACACAGTTTTCAAGTTAGACAACTTTTCCTTACTTCCAAACAGCTGGGTTTGAACAGCAGACCAAGGGGGAAGCTTAAGAACCTGATTAATAAATTTTTGCATTAATATGATCCCTTAAGAAGTGAGTTTTAAGATCCAATTTGAATCATGCACAGATATGTTGAGAATAGTACTGGAGAAAGAGATAAGTTACACAGTCATGAACATGAAGACATGATAACACCAAGCCCAGTGGAAAGATACTGTAGCAAGCTATCCCCTCTGAGCTCCACCAATGCTCATCTATCCTGAGTAAATATTCTTTTTAATTTGTTTAAGCAAAGACATAAATCAGGAAAGAACTGTGTTGTGTTTTGTAATAGTCACATAGAGTGACATTTAACCTCAGCTGTACTTCCTTTGAAAGCAAATCCTGTTTGAAACCGGATCCCCAGAGCTGCAGAGATATTTCACGATTTAGCCCATTCTCTTCGTCCAACAGTTGGAACTTCAGAAATAATAATAATTATTGCTTCTAAAATAAATCTTCAGTTCAAATATATATACACACAAAAGAAAAAAAAATTACCATATCTTAAATAGTATTTTCTTACCTTCTCATTTTCCCATTGAAAAAAATTACAGTCTTTCCTATCTCTACATGCTGAACAAGCATAAAATCTTCTTCCGACTTCTTCTCCTTGGCTAATCTTTACAAACAGAAGAGTAGGACCTAAAGGAGAAATGGGCTGAGATCAGTACATTTAAAAGAAAAAAGATACATATTTTCCATTTCCTACAACACTAGTTATAAGGGATTATAGAATTAAATTTGAGGTTTATTTGTGGCCATCCCTTCCCGACGCTCCCTACCTCCCCTCCCCTCTGCTCCAACTAGCCCCCATTCTCCCCAGCCCCACCTTTCCTTTCCTTCCCCTGACATCCTTCCCCGACCCTCCCTGCTTCCCTCCGCTCCCCTCCAACCAGCCCTCATTCTCCCCAACCCCCTCCCATCCCCTGAACTCCCCGCAAGCCCGCTGCCTTCTGCTCCCCTCCCGGGATCCCTCCCACAGGCCGGGCTCAGGACAGCGCTACCCCCCGACTCACCGTGCGGGCAGCAGGGAGCGGGCTGGCCGGACTCCTGCCCCAGCAGCACCGCTACCCCCGAGCCCCGCAGATTCTTCTCGGTTCCGGCCGCCGCATCTTCCATGGCAACCTCCAAACGCCGGTGCATAGCTCCAGCCACAGGCTGCCATGCCACCGTCCCGGCAGCCTTCGCGCACACCGCCGGCATGGGGCGGTGATCCCTGCGGGCGAGAGAACACATGCAAACCCCACACCGCGTGAGGCGCCTGTAGCGCCACCCCGTGGCCGGAGGAGCACCCGCCGCAGGTAGGTAGCCCCTGGGCTTTGCCTTAGTCAAATGACAGATTTCCTAAGTTGTGACCCTTCCCTCGCCCCCAGCCGCAAAGAGAGCTGCGGATGCACCTGCGCGCCCCATGCCCCATTTTGAAATTTATTCTCGCGCATCTTTTAAAAACATTACCTCCTTGCTGGAGGTGGGGAGAGAGCTGAGAGTCCACCTAGCCCTTGCTTTTCTTGTTCTGCAGGAGTTGCATCTTGGCTCTCACACCTCTCATCATTCAGCCACACTCAAAACAGGCTTTTCAAATGTGGGTGTCATGCAGGGGAAGTCTACTCCTTAGACTGCAAGAGGAACCAGCTGAACTGGAACAGTATTTTAATAGGTTTTATCAGATTTTTCTATATCACTGCTCTTGGGAGTGTGACATCCACATGTTGAAGTTGTTCATACTTTAAAAAGTTACATTTTACATTGACATTTTTCATGCACATTAACTTACACAGACAGAAAGAATAGTTTTCCACAAGTAGACCTCCCTGTGGGCCTACTCTGAAATTTGATTTCAGCACAGGGAAAAGTTTCACTCGCAGCTGATGGCCTTTGCACAAGAGTTGTTTTCTAACTTCAGTCAAACAAGTTTTTACTGCTGTGGATGCCTATTTTGGCTACAGAATCAACACAGCTGAGATTGGATGAACTACATTCTATTCCTTCTCAATCAAAATTCTTTAGTAAGTGCTCATCACATACATACAACCCCACTGAATATAGGGAAGTTGCACAGATGTCACATAGAGCAGAATTTAGCCTGCACAACCTTTGTTACTAGTCATAGATACAGGATAAGAAAACCCAGCTGGTCTCTCAGCTGCCAGGTGGAGGTAGTCAACTGGCAGATAAATATAGAAATCAGCTATTACAGAATGCCCTTCTGACTTGGACAGTTGCTTCTTTGAACAATATTGGTTCTGAAACTAGCGGGTGAAAAGCTTATCTCCCCATGGTAAAAGTGCAGTCCTTGTGACTCCATAGGACCTCTGCTCCTTCTCAAATGTTACTTACACACACTTAAAACAAGGAGTCACCCTCAACTAAAATAGCAAAAAAAAGAAAAATAAAAAAAGAAAAGGAATATGGAAAATCCTACTCTCTTCCTTGGTAATTAAGGATATATCTACACAGCAAAGAAAAACCTGCAGCTGGCCCATGCCAGCTGACTCAGGTTCATGGGACTCAGGCTTTGGGGCCATTTCATTGCTGTGTAGACTTCTGGGCTCCCAGGCCCTGCAGGGTCCTAGAGTCTGAATTTCAGCCCAACCCCAGAAGTCTACACATCAATGAAACAGCCCCACTGGCCTGGCCCTGCAGCCCTGAGTCATAGAATCATAGAATCAAAAGGTTGGAAGGGACCTCATGAGGTCGTCTAGTCCAACCCCCTGCTAAAGGCAGGACCATTTTCCCTATATAATCCCAGCCAGGGTGCGGTCTAGCCGGACTTTAAATAGCTCTAAAGATGGAGATTCTACCACCTCCCTAGGTAACCCATTCCAATACTTCACCACTCTCCTAGTCCATATACGAAAGCAGGGATAACAACATCAACAGTACACACCATACCAAAAGACTCAAATCATCTCACGTAGAAAGCAATCAGGTGTCAGGCAGAGTCACCCTTGGTGGAATCCATGCTGAACCGCTCTGATCACCTTGTTTCTCTAAGTGTTCAGGAGGAATTCCTTCAGCACCGCTCTAGGATTTTTCAGGGATTGAGGACAACGGATGGTCTGTAGATTCCGCTGATCTTCCTTTTTCCCTGCTCTTAAAGATAGGTACTATATTTGCTTTCTCCATCCTCTGGACCTCTCCTTTCGCCGATCAATTTCAAAGATAATGGTCAACCGGCTCTGCAATCAACACAGCTCTAACTCCTCACACCCCGATGCAGTTCGTCCAGTCCATAGACTTGTGCACAGTATGCTATTAGCCTTTTTGGCTACAAGAGCACACTGTAGGCTCATGTTCAACTTTCCATCTACCGTATAACCCAGATCCTTTTCTTCAGCACTGCTACTTAGCAAACAGTCCCCAGCCTGTAGCAGTGCATGAGGGTTTTTTCTGTCCTAAGTGCAGGACTTTGCACTTTCCTTGTTGAACTTCATGAGGTTTCTTGTGGCCCACTTCTCCAATTTGTCTAAGTCCTCCTGAATCCTATCCCTGCCCTCCAGCGTGTCCACCACTCCCCCAACTTGGTGTCATCTGCAAATTTACTTAATGTGCAAGCTATCCCGTCATCAAGATCATTAATGAAACATTGAATAGAACGGGCCCTAAGACAGACCCCTGGGCACACCACTTGTTACTGGTTGCCAACTAGAGAGTGTGCCATTGATACCTACCCGCTGAGCCCGTTGATTCAACCAGTTTTCTATCCACTTCACAGTCCATTCCTCCAACCATACTTCCTTATTTGCTGATGAGAAATGCTGTGGGAAACCGTGTCAAAAGCCTTACTAGGAAGTCAAGTATACAACATCAACAGCTTTGCCCCCTCCACAAGTCAGTCATCTCTATCGTAGAAAGCAATCAGGTTGGTCAGGCATGATTTACCCTTGGTGAATCCATGCTGACTGCTTCTGATCACCTTGTTTTCCTCTAAGTGTTTCAGGATGGATTCCTTCATGCACCTGCTCCATGATTTTTCCAGGGATGAAGGTGAGACTGATTGGTCTGTAGTTCCCTGGATCTTTCCTTTTTCCCTTCTTAAAGATAGGTACTATATTTGCTTTCTTCCAGTCTCTGGACCTCTCCTGTTCGCTATGAATTTTCAAAGATAATGGTCAACGGCTCTGCAAATCACATCAGCTAAACTCGCCTCAGCACCCTCGATGCAGTTCGTCGCAGTCGCCATAGACCTTGTGCAACTGCACGTCTAACGTCTTTAAGTAGTCCCTAACCTGACCCTCTATCACAGTGGGCTGCTCTCCTCCTCTCCTCTCTGAGTTCCCCAGTGTAGTAGTCTGGGAGTTGATCCTGCCCGCACAGGCCAGCCAGGGGTTTTTCTTTGCTGTGTAGATGAGTAAGTGTGGCATGTACATGCTACCTTAGACAACATATGGACACAGAACACAAAGGGAAATGATCAGGTGATACTCTTATTTTATTATCTAACTATAGGATCATTAGCTAGAGTCAAGCTGCCTGCACTTCTTAGTTTCACAAGCATATTATTCACAGTATTTATAAAGTCAGCCAAAAGGAATTCTTGTTTGCTCCTTACTATTCATTGGCAGGAGACATGTTGTAACAGAGCAGCAGCACATGCGTTTATACTGTTACTCTTGATATAAGGGAAATGATAGAAACTGCAGAGTATTATTTTTTTAATAACCTCTCAAGTGATTATAGAAATGGCAGGATTCAAGACTCACCCTCTTCTTCTGTTGTTGGTGCTTATTAGATAGGTAAAGAATATTTACTAAATAGCTAAATAATGTAACCATTTTCAGAATACCAATTCTTGTTTCACTCTCATAGATGAATGGCTGAACAGCTTCTTCACAGCAAGTACTCCAGTCTCAACAGAATGTTAAGTACGCAAAATAAAGTTAGTATCCAATATATCCAACTGCTTATTAGAAACAAATGTAAGTTTGTTAGTATAGTACTAATGGCATTGCAAGTGTTTTTTGTTGTACTCTTTCCCATTATATGTAATATTGAAAAAATTCACAATGTTCTACATGCATGTACATTTTATCTTGTAGAAAGTGGTTTGGATGCAGACTTCACTTACTCTTTTGTAAAGGCCCTCTTCCAGCTTAAGAAATAAGACACTTGAAGCACAAACTGTCCATTTCAGACTGACATTTATTGCAAGTAAGCATGCCCAGTACCTTAAATATACTCTTTAAAATTTTAGAAATTGTTCAGCTAAAAACTGAAGCCACAGAACCTTATAAAGGTGGCTGCCTCCATCTTATTTTAAACACCACAGTCCAGTAAGTTGTACATTTAAGGCTTAGACATTTTAAGTCAAGTGAATTCCTGACATGCTACAATATGTACATCAACCCAAAATTATATAAAACAGTATACAAGGATTTTGTTCGTGGGATTAATAGTATTGCTTGGAATTATAAAATACAGCAATTCTGAAATACTTAAAAACTGTAGGTTTCCTAAAAGCAACAATATTTGTAACAAAGGTTTTTCCCACCCCAGGTCCTAACCTTCAAGGACATCACTGAAGTAAAAATAATTTACCATATTACATAAGCCACAAATGTGGAAGATGAGCCTATATTTTAAACTGTGTAGCTTCAACAGAAAAACAAATGTGGCAGACAAACATGGGGTTGCAAGGAGCCCAATGACAGTGTTGCTGTACTTTACACATTGCAATCTATTTTCTGCTTTTGCTGATCCACAATAAATAATGGAGAGTGTTTAAATTAAAATGTTGCAAGTGGGATGGCTCAACAACCAACACTCCAGTGTTTTCATCCATCAACAATGGTAGGGAACTACTTTGGTGTCAGTTAATATACTCCATTGAATTGTCATACATAGTGTTAGCAATCAACCCATCAATTCTAAACAAAACTATGCAGTATTTTGTTGTCATGATGGAACTATAGAATGCTACCTATGGAGACAATATATTACAGAAAATTTTCCATAAGCTATTTAAATATACAAGTGATCCTTAAAAGGCTAAAGACCAAATTTCACCCAATAATACATGGACATAACTCCCACTGAGGCCAAATGAAGTTGTGTACACATATGAGGGCAAAAATTTGCCCTAATTCTGATTAAACTAAGATGTGCTTTTTTGGTCCCCAACTCAAAAACCTTTGGAGTATTTTTCAAGTTTCAAAAATAGCCACTAATGCACTTTTTTAAACGCATGACCATTTTATTTTAATTTTTCCAACTCACTAGGCTATGAAAACCCATGGAATAATGTATGACATCTGTAAGCAGTAACACTGAATAGCATTTTTACAATCAAAGAAAGAGAACATGCTGCGCTTCATTTCTAAAGCGTATATAAAAAGGATCAGTTTATAATTGTATGTGCTCACATTTATATCCAACAATAAGCATTTTTTCTATGTTGTATTCAAAAGCAGTGTCTCAGAAAATGTAAACTAAGTTTTCCCTTTAGTATGAATTCCGCCTATAAAAATACAGTATAGACAAACTCCTCTCATTCCCTGACATAAGGATTCACAATTTTGACACAAAAATTGTAAACTTTGATTACATTCAAAATACAATTCTTAAATCTTTACATTTTCAATTTAAGTTTTGAGGTTTTGGCAGTCAGCGTCCTCGGTATACAGCAGAATTACATTATTGCAGAGCCTTTTGTGTAAAATAGCTTACTGAATTACAGACATTTACTTTCCTCTTATGTTGCTACCAGGAGGAAAAGAAAGGCTTCCTGCTATGAAAGGTCTGCGTGAATGCATTACTCAGATGAACAATTCGGCCCTGACTTCCAGTACTACTTCGCTCTACAACCACGCGTGGCATCTGAACAAGCTGAATTGGACTCCTTCCATCTTTTAATGCCTGAGTGAGGTTTAGTATCTGCAGAAATAAAATAAAATAAGTGGTACTCAATGAAAATTTGATTGTAGGATTCTGGTAATTCTATTTTCTCGGTTATCTTTCTCCTAAAGAATCTCATTGTTTTAAAACTGCAAGTAAAACAACATAAGATACTACTGGGCAGCTGAATGTTCTACTAATCTTTTCTCTTGAGAGCATACACACCAAACCCTGCCTTAAATACATCTTGTGAAGCAAGTTCTTTCTGAACTACTGGAATAGATTAAGAATGCAGAAATGCTTTCAGGTCTACATAGTCTAGCACATCTCCAAAGAAACCGATATCTTAAAACACAGGAGGGCCATTAACATTTTCTTAGCTTAGAAGTCTGCCAGCTAAGATTTTAGCTATGAAATGTCTCACATCACAAGAGAATGATTACAGGCTAAATTAAAAACCCACCTAAAATGCAGTTATCCTAGTTATTCCCTCATGTCTTTCATGAACCCTGGGAACCTTAGAAAAAAATGCTGGTCTAATTTTACATTACAAGATGGGAAGTTTTAGGGCATCCAGACTATGCTGAACTTTAGTGATGCTATTATAGCCTTTACACAGAGACGTGTCTAAGCTTTTAGTTACATGGATCCCTGAACGATACATGGCTTAAAAGAAGAGAATGTCTCTTAATGGAGCTAGTAACTGCTAGGCCTGCTCAGTTTGCGCTGAATCCAGTGACTCTTGTGAGTCAGACATTTTGGTGTAATTCTTGAAATATCTTCAGAAAATTGCTTGGAATACAAAAGGGTCTAAGAATTCTTAAGAAAATATGGTATTGAACAGTAAAATCTTAGCTGGATCTCTATTATTATTTAAAAAAGGCTTTTCTAAACTAGAATTTGTCTTGATTCTAAGTTAAAGGTTTTGCAGAATTATTTTGTTAAATAATCAATTTTCAGTGGCAAGTTACCAGCGTGTCATGAGAAGGTTACACACTTGAATCAGTTTGGTGCTTGATGAATACTTCCCAATGATAACTCTGTGAAAAAGGGGATGTGACTTTCATATGTCCACACACCAAACTTCTTTCACAAGTTCTTTCAGAAACCAGGCCTAACAGTTCATTTTGACAAATATGCTTTTACTGGCTTTTTTGCCGGAAGAGCTACTTAATGTACCATATTTGGCCCATATTTGACTCAGAGAGCATCAATGCCAGGGACTTCTGTGAAAAAGGGTCAGATTAACCCTGTACAATGCCACTGTAAAACTCAAAGTGCATACCTTCTGCATTGTTCAAACTGAAATCATGAGCACAAGGAAATCAAATTCATACAGTTTAAAGCCAGAAGGGACCATTAGATCATCCCATCTGACCTCCTACATATCATAGGCCATTAAATTTCACCCAGCTATCCCTGTATTGAGCCTCATAACTGGTTTTTGGCTAAAGCATCTCTTTCAGAAAGGCATCCCAGTCTTGATTTAACGACATCAAGGGGTAGAGAATCTATCATTTCCCTTGATAGTTTGTTCCAATGATTAAATCACTCTCACTGTTAAAAGTGTATAACCTATTTCTAATTTGAAAATGTCTGGCTTCTGCTTCCAGTCATTGTTTCTTCCTTCTTTGCTAGATTTAGGAGCCCTTTCTCTTCTCCCTGGGAAGGTACTTATACACTATAATAAAGTCATCTCAATCTTCTTTTTGATAAAAACAGTTCAATCTATTTAGTTTAAGACTCTCACTACAAGGCAGTTTTCTCCAGTTTCAATCATTTTGTATGGCTTTTTGCTGTACCAGCTCCAATTTTTCAACATTCTTTAAAAAATGCTGAACACAGAACTGAATAGAGTATTCCATTATGTTTCATCAATTCCTTATATAGAGGTAAAACTCACTTCCCTACCTCCAAGGATCACATTAACCCTTTTTGCAATAGCATTGCATGGGAGCGCACGTTCAGTTGTTTGTCCACTATGACCCCTAAATCCTTTTCAGAGTCACTGCTTTCCAGGATACAGCCCCCCTTTCTGTAGATAAGGAATTCCTTATTCCTCTAACTTTGCACTTGGCTATATTAAAATCATTTTGTTTGACTTGGCCCACTTTACCAAGCAATCCAGATTATTCTGTACGTAGGGTGACCAGCCAGCAAGTGTGAAAAATCAAGATGGGGGTGGGGAGTAATAGGAGCCTATAGAAGAAAAAGACCAAAAAATCGGGACTATTCCTATAAAACTGGGACATCTGGTCACCCGATCTGTACGACTGGCCTTTTCCACCAGTCTGTGACATCCATAAATTTGAATCAGCACTGTATTTATATTTACTTTCAGATCACTGACAAAAATGTTGACTAACATTGGGCCTAATACTGATCCCCGTGGAACCCCTCAAAAAGTACCCCCAATTCAATGATGATTCCCCAATGACAATTACTTTGAGATCTGTTAGTAAGCCAGTTCTAAATCCATTCAACGTGCGCTCTAGATTTTATAGTGCCCTTTTTTTTAAAAAAAACGTTATACAGTACTAAGTCAAATGCTTCACAAAAAAGTCAAAGGTAACTATAGATGCAACATACATAACCCCCAAACTTGTAAATCTCCTAAAAAAAATCAAATAAACTCTGTTGACAAGACATACTTTCTGTCAAATCAAATCTTATGTTCAAGTCATACATACATTAATTAGCACACAGACTAGCACTTCAACTTAAAATAGTAACTTCATTGGGAGATCTACTGGCTTACAACGTTTTGACTAGCAAGCTAATATAAAATGTAATATTCTAAAGTTATGGTGGCAGAGACTTTGGTCTCCAAGAGGGTTACTGTATATTAAAAATGAACTCCAAAGCGATCCAATCAACTCATGATTGATGCAAAATGAGCATAACCTGTGTGTTACATGCTAGAGAAGCCAGCTAAGCAAGCAGGTTGTGTAGTACTCCAGAGGTGCGCAAGACAGGTGGAAAGAAATTTATCCTTTTGATATTTCATTCAATAATTCTGGGAAGTAGGTATATCTGTGTTTACATAAAACTGCTAAACTACTGAAAGTGGAATAATTCACTGTGTAAACATCATACTAAAAAGTATGCATTTTGATCAGAATCAGTCTCAATAAAACCACTAGATAGAATTCTATACTTTAAGATTGAATTGCAGTTTAACTGAAATGCACTTAATTTGTAAATCCCAAGGTGTAAACATGTGGTACAATGAATGATTTGTAAGGAGTTCCTGTTGCTCTGTCACACACTTAGGATGTGCTAGGTTTCACAAAACTGTCTTTCAAGAAATAAACATACTGTTAAGGTCAGGTGACGTTTCCTCAGCATTCACATTTATCTCAAGTTAACTGCTGGTTTAATTCATTTTCTCAATTGCTGATTTAGCTGTATGCCAGTTTCTCTAAATACAGTTTATCAATCAAAGTTTATCACTATATTTTGTTCAAAGTCCATAAAACCCTTTTACTAAGCTTTGATTTTAAATTATTTTAGAGTCTGTTAGAGATGCTACATTAATAACATCAGAAATGGAATTTCTTTAGCTGTAAAACACAGACAGAAAGACCAACATCAATATAAGCTTCCCTGCTGCCTCATTTCTATCCTAACGAATGGGAACAACCAC
This sequence comes from Chelonoidis abingdonii, assembly GCF_003597395.2. Taxonomy (NCBI): domain Eukaryota; kingdom Metazoa; phylum Chordata; order Testudines; family Testudinidae; genus Chelonoidis; species Chelonoidis abingdonii. The sequence goes on from NC_133773.1 coordinate 109,964,736, forward strand.
TAGGAAAGAAACATTAAGTTCAGTCTTTATGGCCATTTGGCTAGATTTTTCAGAGATATTAATCACCCATAACTCCCTTTCAATTTAACAGCAGTTAGTTTCAGGTAGATCTGAAAAATCAGGCAACTATTAAGAAATACAGCAACAATCTTAAATATCTTACTAAGTGGTAAAAATTTTTAAATGAGTCAAGGAATTTAAAAATCAGCCATACCTGTCCCCTCATCACTGACATTTGATTTTCAAAAGTAGCCTTGTCAAATCCTTTATCAGTCTTTATTCAAAATAAAAACACAGCAGTTATTTTCAAAACGTTTTACCATTCTTAAAACCAGATGTATTTGGAAACAATCTTATTCTAAGAATTGCACTGACCTTTTGTAAAGTTATAAAGTTTATGATTGAGACAAACCATAACTAGGAAGGAAATTCCAGTACAAAAGCATTTATAAAATTAAGTGTAGTAGCTGTGAAAGATGACAGACTGGACTTGGACACTGTCAACATCAAAGTGAATTAGAAGTAGTTTCAGATACTACAGCTGTCCCCGATTCTCTCTTTTTGTGATTTTAAAATGTGTCTCACCTATTATTGTATGGAAGAACCACACAAGGTGACCTATATAAGGGAAACAGGGAAGCAGAATGTAAAATAGAGCGCTATAAACTGCGCAGAGTAACTGAAAATAGATTCTTTATTGTCTTTCAGTTTTAATCAATTAGGTATTACCTAAAACAGTGAAAAGTATCAGATATAAGTGGAGTATTTCTGTTGACAGTACCCTTCAAGAGAAAACAGGAACAGCATGAGCAGGAACAGTGCAAGCTTAAAACCACCTTTCCATAAATGTTACTCAACCCCAATGTGCAGAAACTACCTATATGAGAGAAAGGACAGGTCTGTCTCCAGATCCATTAAATCCTTCGCACTTCTACTGTGACTAACAATGGGTGTTAGTTAGTGCCAATTTTGACTGTGGTGTTTTAATAATTTTAAGTCAGACAAATACGAAATTACATTAATGAATGTGTTTCAGGACCTGACATTTCCAATCAGAATTGCATGCTGAATGCGCCCCACTCCCAATCATTTGAAGTATTCAGCATGATAAATGTTCATATTTTACACGATTAGAATTTATATAAGTCCCCTTTACTAAGATTATAGTTGTGTTCAATGCTTTAATAAACAGAGTAAAAGGATGTGTGTATTCACGACAAGATATGGTTTGAATATCTTAAAACTGATAAAACCTCTGTTGGAAGTCCATTCATTTAATGGAATGACAGGTTTTAATATCGCTTTGAAGGTACATGTAAAATGAAATATTTTAAATATGTACCAGCTGGACTAATACCTGATATTACAGTGAAGCTTTTTCCCAAAGTTATTACTGTTTATTTGAAGTGCATGTTCCCAGGCACCTTAAGTGACAGATGTATTTAAATACATGTTTTAGTTATGAGTTTAGTGATTTTTAATTGATTATATAAAATGTAAGCGTAATAAAGGAGGCTATTACCCATCAATAAAGTTGATTACCAACAATTTCAAACCTTTTGTGCACAATACAAGGGCATACATTTACAGAGGGGGATGTATGACTACTATATGTCAGCCTATGTACCCCTTTTGCCATCCTAGCATTAGCGGTAAAGCACAAGTAGTATCACATATTGTGAAATAATTAAGTAAAGCAATATAAGTTTCTAAGTTAGCTTAACAATTGAGTTTTCCTTCCACATGTAGTACTCAATTAACTATCCCCTCTCAATTAAAAATGAATTCTGAATCACCTTGAACAGTTCATAAAGATCTTCACAAAGATCCTGTACAAAATTCATGTCAGAAATACGAGGGAGAATCAAATCTCTGGTCTCTTGGGAAAAAGGAACTTTTGCTTGAGAAAGCCAAGCCCAATGAAATGGATCTAATGGGAAAAAACAGTTCAATTTCTTGATTAACAGGTAAAAGTTAGAATTAAATGATCCAATACGGGCAGAAATCTTAGGAAATAACTTGCTATTAGGTATCAAAAATACTAAACCATCTGTCAGTCGACAGTTACCAAAAGTTATTTACACACATCATATTCCCAAATTTGTTTGCCACTATTACATTCACTGTGTTTGCCTGTAATTACAAGTTAAATTTGATTGCTGTAAAGGCTTTATTTTTCAGAGAGACTACAGAAGAAATTTTAAAAAGGTAATTAGGGTAACAAATATTTGCTAGAATAAAAATAAAAAAAGGTTACTTGTTCCAAAATAAAAGTCTCTACTTTCCCTATCTCCCCATTGGTTATATAGTTTGTCTTGGAACGAAATACTGTCTATGATCAAATAAAACGACTTCCAGATTATTTGATTTAAAAATATAATCTAAACTATAATGTTTAAGTAAAGGTCAATCTTAATTTGCTAAGATATTTTCTTAAAAATAGCATGAAAAATAAAAATTAACAACTCTAGCAACCTTTTTTCCTCAATGCTATCTGTGAAAGAACACAAGATGAAGTTTATGTAAGTTATATAATGCTTTTTAGACAAAAGGAGCTCTGCACCCCAGAGATAAGGCTTTTGAACTACACTGAGATGCATATTTTATTTTTACAAGTAGTATTGCATCAATCTTGTCCAATTTAAGGACGCTTATATGCAGAGATTAAAGAGCATTACTATTTTTCTGTTCAGTATACATTTTATTAATTTTAGTATCACAATACAGTGGATTCCACACATAGCAACCTCTCAGTTCTCAGCAAAAAATTATATTATCTGGAAGTTGCCCATAAGAAGGCGGCAAGTTTGCAGGGCTGCAGCTAGGAAAGGAAGCGCTGGGACATACCTTCCCTGGCTGCAGACCCACACACCAGCCTGTGGCCAATGCCTGGCACATCTCAGTGCTTCCTTCCCTGGCTGCAGCCTCACAAGTCTGCCTGCCTTTCTTCCAAAAAGTGTTAATAAGCAGCATGCCTGAAGCCAATAGCCAAATCCCACTAGGGATCAACTCTCAGCAAAATATTGCTCTTACCCAAAAGTTAAGATTGGTATTGGCATTAACCAGCATCCACTGTACTTAATTTTGCTGTCCCAGATAAAGATTACCTTAACGTCTGTACAACAGAATAAGGCTGAAGTTGTATGTCACTTTGTATTTGTCTACTAATTTCAATAAGCATTATGAAAGGATGAATAGCAGCTTGTTTTGTAATAGGAAGAAATAGGACCATTCCCATTTACAAAAATGATCTGGGAATTTTAGCACTCAAGAGAAATTTTATGATAGCAAGCAGAAAGTGCACATGAAAGATGCATCCCTAAATCCCTTCCTATATATCTAATTAGGTATTCATATCAATTCATCCTATTGGTAACATCCATTAATGGTGGGGTAAAAAAAACAAGCTAGTGAATGACTATGAAGCACAAATATGTTCCAAAAAACAGTAAAAAAAAATCACTCAGTATTTGCTTATTTTCTCGAGGAAAAAATACACCATTGTTCAATAAAAACAAAAGTTACTATGGTGAAAATATAGTAAGTATTCTCAAATTACAGTCTAAAGACAGTTATTTCCTCAAATTGAAGATTAAAGAACTTAATACTCACATGCTCTCCACTCATCAGGATGTTTAAAGGGGAAAGCTAAACCATTATCAATTGCAGCAATTTTAATAACAGCAGGTTCTTTACTGGTAGTCCATTGGATATCCTAGGGTAAGAACATTTCCAAGTTACTAGTAATTAAAATATCCATAAGGTATACACATAATTAAGTATACAGTAAACTGCATTTTTTTGAATATAGCTGGTTTAGTAACACCACAAGTGCTTTAGACTGAACCAAAAAATAAAGGCATTAAGTGGGAGTACTTGAAATGAGGCCAAATCAGGTGCTTAAGGTTTGGATCCACTTATTCACCCCTGTCAACAGTATAAATGACCAAAAGCAGCTACAGGAACTCCTCACTTAAAGTCGTCCCTGTTAAAGTTGTTTCGATGTTAAGTTGCTGATCAATTAGGGAACATGCTCGTTTAAAGTTGCAAAATGCTCCCATCTAACGTTGTTTAGCAGTTGTCTGTTTTGTCCACTGCTTACAGAAAGAGCAGCCCATTGCAGCTAGCTGCTGCGTGGTTAGAACAAGTGTGGACCAGCAGCCCCCCTATCAGCTCCCGTAAGTTCCCTGTGCAACAGGTGTCCCTCCCCCCACTGCCATGTGCTGATCCTGTCCTCTGCCTTGGAGCTCCTCCCAGAAACTCCTGCTTGCTGTATGTGGGAAGGAGGGAAGAGGGGGACTGATTGTCAGGGTGTCTCCCCCTCCTCCCTGCTCCTGCACTCCGCTTACCTCATCTTCCACAGGAGGGTGGAGGGAGGAGGCAGACACATCAGGGAGAGAGGGAGCTTCTAGGCAGCAGCTGCTGTCTCAGGGCTCAGCAAGCTGATTTAATTAACAAGGTAGTGTACTTAAGCTTGGGGTCAGCTACTTAAAGTGGAAATGCGCATTTTTCTCTCTCACAGGCAGGGTGTGTGTGTCTGTCTGCCCTCCCTCCTTTTCTGCTGCCTTGCAGAATATTGTGAGAGTTAACCCTTGAGGGCTTAGTCAATTGTTAGTTCATTTAGCAGTAAGGCATTCCCTGGGAAATATCCCACCCTCTGACTCCTCCACCTCAACCAAGCTTCATAATCATCATCCCTGTGTACCAATATTAAATTGTTTGTTTAAAACTTATATTTCATGTGTGTGTGTATATATATATATGTATGTCTTTTGTCTGGTGAAAAAAATTTCTCTAACCCCCTCATTTACATTAATTCTTATGGGGAAATTGGATTTGCTTAACATTGTTTCGCTTAAAGTCACATTTTTCAGGAACATAACTACAAAGTTAATTGAGGCATTCCTGTACATCAAGACAGCCCAAAGGATCTAATTTAAATCAACAAAACCAAGACTAGTATTAGATGAACAGAGCATATCAATAAAGTAGTTAAGATACTGCATTTGTATACGTTAGTAGACAGCTTTATTGTTAAAGCACATGTGCTACAAAATGTTGCTTCCACTGCCATATGAAGTCCATTAGTTGTTATATCCAGAGCACTCTGTATTTTAATTTGACCAAAAATCCACATATTTCACCAGAAGGAGTACACTGTCACATTCCTAGTTAAAGCACATTGTACATCAGCATTCCAGCTAAACTGCTCAAATTTTATGAGTCAACTGACTAGTTCTGAAAAAAAAAAATTCTTCTTACCTTATCTGAAAGATCAATATCATCATCTTGCTTTTCATATCTGACTAACCAGTTATCATTGCCTCTGTCTTCAAAAAGGGAAACAAAAGTTGTTGTGGGGACTTGCAAGTCTTTTACAATTACCTGATCTTAAAATAATGTTGTAAAATGATTTGTTTCTATTGTGAACTGAAGATATTTATTAGAAGAACAATGGAAAATGTTCACAAAAATATTTTTCCATCAAAATACACTTGCTGTAGAGTTTGTGGGGGAAAAAATAGTATTAGATTAACTAGAAAGATGTAAATATTCATATTATTAATTGAAATTTTGTGTTGAGTCATGCACTAGTAGTTCAACTTCCCTTTCTGGCTGAGCAAACCATGTAATATCAGGAAGGTCAGCAGAATTCATTATAACCCATTTTCTCAGAATAAGCTGGCTGTATTGTGTATGTTCTCTCCAATCAAGTTGGGGGGAGGAGGGGAGAAGTGTCAGTAGCAGCAGTTGGAATTTGGCTCTGTGCTGCTGATGGGGAAAGGGCAAGGCCCGTCTCCAAGATAATCCATGTTTTAACAAATTTAGCTAAGCACACAAAGGGGAAAGGTCTACTTCTAAGGGAATTCTGCACCACTGTGCAAGCACAGAATTAATGCCCCCTGCAAATTCCCCCCCTCCATCGATTCTGATGGGGGAGACAACGGGAAGCTGCAATTACACCTTTCGCCCACCCACGGCTGATGTGGTGCCAGAAGAGAGGGCAGCTGGCTCATGGGCCAGAGCAGCCAGCCACGGAAAGGGAGGTGTCAGAGACTGTCTTCATCTACAGTGCCAGGTGGAGGCAACACAGGATATGGGGGGAGCACACAGCAGGGCACACAGGACTGCTGGGAGGGGTCACACAAATTGGAGTGGGGGTACAGGAGCTGGTCAGGTGACAACATTGAGCCAGAGGATGAATTGGAGTGGGGGTGCAGGGCCACATGGGAACGGTGGAGTAGGAGTGGTTGAGTGGGGGTTCAGCGACACACGTGGACAAGGGCAGAGGTGCATGACTGAATGGGAGAGGCTAGGGGTCAACCACAGTCTGCATGGAGGAGGCTCCCCTAATCCTTAATCCCTTCCACTCCCCCACCACTAACCCCCCCCCCCAAAAAAAACATAACCCTGTAGGTTCACTCCCAGACTCCTTCCCAGCAATTACTTCTCTCTCCCCTCAGCTCTTCCATTGCCCCTGACTCCCCCAAGCCTTTGCACTGCTTGTGAGGGATGTAGGAAATATGTTTCTTTATTGTAGTTTAAATTAATTACTCAAAGTTCTGTATTAATATGCCTAATATGTTACAGGCATATTTGCCGATAGGTATTTAGAAATAAATTACCATGATTATATTGTGTTATTTTGACAAATAAAATATACATAATTTTACAATATTGTGCCCAGAATTTTTAATTTGTTGGTGCACAATTTTCCCAGGAGTAAAAGTCTATCCAACGATGCTGAGAGGAGGGGAATAGAAGACAATCTTCATTCCTAAGAGGCCATTCTCTACCAGGAAAACACAATGGCATGTTGTAAATTCTTCCACAGGGTCTGCTGGGTAAAAGGGGATTGTGTGGGGACAGAGGACTGGTGTATTTAGATCCCTCATAGATTTGGATAAGCATCCAAACTTTGAACATTTTGTTGTTCCGCTATTGCTATTTTTGTACATAATTTGGTTGTGTGGATGCTGCTTTACATGTTTGGTTTTGAACTTTTTCTCCTTAAAGTAATAGGGCACAGATCATGAAAATCCGTAAAAGTTTGGGGACACCGGGATCAAGCTTGGAAACTGGCTGCCAGACTGTAACAGTGACCAGAAAGCACAATAATATCCTTATCTTTAAACTCCCTGAAAGAAGAAAGTATGAAGTGATATGCATCCTCAACAGGTTTTCCTGCTGCATCCCTAATAGGGGGAGGAAGGGAAGAGGAAATTGCAGTGGTAGGACCTGTAGAAGAGCAAAAGAAGGAACCCACAACTGGCACAGAAGTGGAGGAAATGTCCATACCAAGTTCCTTCACATTCATGAGGAAATTGGGCACCTATATATCCTGCAACAGAACAGCAGCCTATAACTGCAAAGAAGAAAGTTTGCCCAGGATGAGATGTTGAGGGCCAAAGTTCACAGTTCTCCTCCAGGGCTTACTCGTGCTGAATAGGACCAGTTCTGAAGTAATATGCAACTGGGCTGCTATCTTCTTTCACTCAGCAGAAAGATCTGGCAGCAGATGTTGCTCCTCTTCCTAGTTAAGTGGTCTTGAAACTCCAGTGTATCCCACACAGCCTGGCTAGCATATGGGAAGTGGAAGTTAAAGGCACAGGTCCTGGGAGACTTCCCTCTGCTAGTAACGGAGGAGAAACTGGACAGCAAATATCCCCAATTCACACCAAAAGGCTAATCCCTGGCTGGGGTTCTGTGCTTGACTTGCTACATATTGCTCTAGCCTTCAGTGTGCCTTACAAAAGCCAAAAATTGCTTAAATGGCTGCTATGATACTTGATAAATTTCAAAGACAAAACTTTTGTAGCTACAATGGATTTCACAAGTTCATCTGCAAAAGGAGTTTCAGATTTGTCAAAAGCATGTGAAATGTATTAGAAGAATGTTACCTTCATTCAGCACAATTTCTGACTCAAATGAGCAAGCAGATATAAACTGGGGGACAGTAGGTTAGATACCTGTGTTTCTGATGACATAATCTAAAACAACCAATCTCTCAAACTGTGACTGAAATTGTTTCCTAGTATTCTCAGGTAAAGGATCAGTTTCAAATTTCCTGAGCCAGTACTCAGCTTCTTTATATCCTTCAACGAACAGCTGGAAGGAGCCAACCTGCAATTTTAAGAACCTGCATTTAGAAAATGTAATCAAACAGTTCTGAACACAAAGTATTTGACAGTACTACTTGGAGTATTAAGTCTACAAAATAGTCCCTTGTCCCAATTTCTAGATAACCACATTTTATAGGCTCAGCTACAACTGACCTATTTCCACTTTCAGATTTCTTTATGATTAGAGTACTACACCAGAACAGCATTCTAGCCTTAGTTTGCATATAAGCGGTATGTCAGAAAAGAATATTTTAATGCTCAAAACCAAAAACATAGCACGCATATTGATACATGATATAAATTTACAGAAAGAAAAGCAGCAGCTAAAAAGTTTTACCATTGTCATAATTTGAGAGCAGTTAAATCCAGTCAAACTGAACTACTTCAGGAACCATACAAGAGATGGCAAAAGCAAAATAGAAATGTTTCACAGCAGTAGTGAAGTAACTACAAAGGAAACAACAGAGGTGGACTAAAGTGACTGTACGCATATACCCTGATTCTAGACCAGTCCTCATTTTTCATATGGACCTGGGCATCTCAGAACTTCTTTTGGGATCCTTGAAATGTCCCAGTTCTTCTATTTCACCAGTCAAAATATCTGTTTTCTACATCTGTTCAATAATTTGCTCTATATTTACCAGGCACAACACAGTCCAATCGACTAAGCGTTCGCAGTCACAAACAGTGTTTGGAGTAACAAGAAAGCCAAACAGCTGTAGACACTACACACTACTAAAACTGCTGTTCTGCTCAAAGTGAACATCAGTGATGCTTGGTTCAGTATTTCATGATATTGGAGAAAATCCTCCATTCTCACAAATATGCACCTTCTATGTCTGAGTCAGAAAACTGGCAGCAACACCACAATTTTTTAAAGTAACTTTTTTATGACTTATGACCCCCAAAATCATTTCCACAATAGTACAGTATCTGAGGAAGAAGAAAACTGTGTGAAAGAAAATTGCATGCGAGAGTGGGCACACAGCAAAGAAAGAACACACAGGAGGAAAGAGAGGCTGTTTTTGTGTTCAAAACAAAAGGCTGCATGTTGCTATAAATCTATGTGAGTGGACAGAGAGTTTCTGGGAAATGCATGTGTAACAAGTGTCATTTGGAGTGCTGTTGTGGGTAGCCTGCATGTGGGAGCAGATAATGGGGGAAGCCCACATGTGTGAATTTGCTTGATTTGCAAGAAAAAACGTGATGAAATTTTGGGGATGCAAGAAGAGCATGTGTATGATTTTATAGGTGAGGAAGTAGTATGTGAGGCTTTGATCAGGGAGACAGGAGATTCTATAAGATAAAGTGAAGGTGGGTATTATACAGAAATGGGAAAACCAAGAGAGGAAAGGAATGACAGACTAAGTGAGAATGACTGAAAACACTGGGCAGTTGGACAAGAAAACACCACAAGAAACATGGAGGGAAAGAGCAAGAACAATTATTACACAATATAGAAAAGATACTGAAGGGAAAATAGACTGCAAAGGCAGAAAAAAATACCTACAAGAAAGGAAGGATGTAAAGAACAAATACAGTGGGGAGACAGTAAATTTTAGAATGCTCTTGGTAGAAAGTGTAGACACAAAATGATGCAGTAAAGTCACCAGATTTTAAAATATGTTTAAATAGAGGAATAAAATATGATATGCTTTGTAGACAGAAACTTGTTTAAAGCTAGCCAAAGCTGGCAGTCTTTTTGTTGAACAGGGGCATGTCTACACAGCAATGTAAGTCTAGGGTTAGTGGGATTCAAGTCAGCCGATTAGTGTCAAGGAACCCTGGGCTTGAGCATCTACACTGTATTTTAACCTTAGGCTAAAAATTTTCTGACCTGTGCTCGAACCCAGGGCTCTGGCATCCACACTGCAGTGCACCCAAGTCCAAGTAAATATATCCCAAAGTGCCTTGCGCCACTCCCCCATGTTGGGACTCTAGCCCTAGGAATGTAGTGCACTGTGGGAAACTCTTTTGCCCCCCCACTGTTTTCTAACTGTGGTGGTGCTATTGATGGTACTCCCATAAGGAGCACATAATCTGCATAATTAGCTCCCTTGGTGGCTGTGTCAGTATAATGACTGCAGTTTGAGAAGGCTTTATACTTAACTGCCGTCTAATCTGAACTGGGCTCTCCACCTTTAGGTTGAGTCACATTGCCAGGAAAATGCCCATGTGCACCAGTTTGGAGGATAATTAGGACATTGGTCTCCGGGACGATCAAAGGATTAAAATAAAACTTCACAATTCTTAATTTTTGCAATAGGATGTTCAATGAAAGTGTTTTCATATGGTTGTTTTTTGTATTTATTTTTGTCTGTTTGGAAGTTTGACATAAAATATAGATGCCAGAAGAAAAAAACACACACACACAGCTGCTGCCAGTTGTGGAGCAGTGAAGTGCATATCCAGAGCATGGGGTACAGTGTGCTTCATCATCCCCTGGGGATCCCTTATCCCTGCCCCCACTGCAACCCAGGAGGCAGGGATAATGGATCCCCAGGATGCTGCAGGCAAGTTTTGGGGCTGGCTCCCACTCATTGCCCTCACAGTGGATGCTGCCTGGGTGCCTTTGAATATGTAGCCCCAGGGAATAACAGCCCCAAGTGTCCAGGAGCATGGGTCAGAGAATGCAGCAGGAACTAAGCAGCTGCCCTGCAGGGAGTGGAAGTAGCAGAGCTCCTGACTCAGCATTTCCAGGGGAGGGATGATCCCCAAACATCCTGGCAGCCAGGAGCAGCCTCCTACTGTCAGCTTTGCTCTCTGTTCTGGGCAAGTTCTGTGCAAAAGCAGAAAGGAACCAGAGCCACCACCGCAGGAGGCTGCAGGCAAGATATGAGTCTGTCACCCACTTGCCACTGTGAGTGCACACGTTGCACATGCAGCACCAGGGAGGGCACAGAGAGGCCAAAGAGCAGAACATGAACCGCAGGGAGCGGAAGCATTAGGCACCCAGGTCAACACAGCCTGGGGAGGGATGACCCCCAATATCCTGGCCATCAGAAACTGCCTCTACCTGCCACCTTTGCTCCTGGCTCCAGGCAAGCTCTATGCAGCAGTGGAGATAGAACAGGAAGAGGGGAGAGCATTTGGCCAGGTGGTAATGTCGCTTCTGGCAGCGCTGCTTCTCTGCAGCCAGGAACTCGGATACATTTGGAGGACTTCCGGGACCCAAACTGGGGCCACGTGCACCCAGCAAAACAATATTCCTCAGACCCTACATCCCAGTTTAACCTGGGTTCAGATCCTCCAGCCCTACAGGATCCTGGGACCTTGGGTCCAAGCCCTAGGTTAGCACAATTAACGTGTGAACACAAGGGGGAGTTTGGCTTGAGCCTGGGCTCTCGCTGCTGTGTAGACATACCCTAAACTAATACCAGCTTTCTTCTCCTGTGACTGAAGCTACCTATGAATGTCCTCTTTTTGATTCAGCAAAATATATGCTGCATAGACAAGGCATTAACAAAATACTACAATGCAAAGCTTCTCAGAAGAACTTACCTTAGGAGGTAGTCCAATTCGATGAAATTTTTTACCAACTTTTGGCACTTTTTCTAAAGCATATTTTTTCCCTCTTGATTTTGCACGATCTATTGCACTGTAGTTAAAGGTCTCACTGACAAGCCAGACAACCTTAAAAATATCCAAGTTAAAATATGGCTCAAAATTGCTTATCACTTCAATTACAGATTTACAATAAGATTTCTAACAATCATAAATATGCCAAGGAAATAGCAATATTTAAAAACAAGCAAATTCAATGCAAAAAAAAGCTGCACAAATGCAACATTACAGATGGCAGAAAATGTAAATGTACATATAGGTCTGGAAATTCTAGACTACAGTCCTTAGAACTGGCCCCCTATTTTAACGTACAATGCTTTGTATTACCACTATACTGAAAGAACTACATTAAAATAATGTTAAGATTGCAAAGTCAAGCACTCAGAAGTTAGAAAATAATGAATTAAAGTTGCCCAACTTTATGGAACCTTAATGTATATGCAAAAGGAGCCCAAATTATGTTGGTCTAACATGATCATGTACTATTTTTCTGCCCAGGACCTCTGCTTCTTTCAACGAATATGTAACTATTGAATATTTTTTAATCTTCTCATTCAATCTCTCCCCGCCCCCAGGTCTTATTTGTGCTCATCATCCAAACTCTGTACTGAATACAAAATTATTAGCTTCCTTGTGGGCATTTCTATGGTGCTCTCACAAGTGTCTGAGTGTTTCACAAACATTAATGACTTTATCTGTATAATATTGCCATGAAAGTAGGTGGTATTATCCTCCTTTTACAGCTGGGAAATGTAGATCTGGAGAGAGTAATGCCAAAATTATCCAAAGTGTCTAGACACCTAGGCGCTGAATTTTCAGAGGACTTGGTATTTTTATAGAACTTTATACATTCAAAGCACAGCTTCAACTGACTTCAGTTGCAGTTCTGACCATTCAGCTCTTCTTGTAATTTGGCCCCAAGTGTCTCACACTGAGCACCAAGCAAATGCACACACAATTAGTGACCAAATAGGTATTCAATTTCCTTAACCATGACAATATCCTTTCTTTTCTTGCAGTCCCCTGCCTCATTCACTATTCACCACTCTTCCACCTTCCGCAATACACAAGACAAGAGGTTCTACAGACAACATCCTCCCTTTGCTACGCAGTCCTGATATATTAATACAGCACTATCCATGCTAGGCACTGAATTAGGGAACGGTTTTGAAGAAAAATAGTATGATCACATATTTAAAGACCGTCTCATAATACATATGCAAAAAAGAATGAATTAAAGCTGCAAGAACAATCTCAATTCTGGCATTTCCTAACTTCTGAGTGCTTGAATTTGTAACTTTGAAATAACTTCAAAGCAGCGTTTTTGATGCAATTTCCTAAGTTTTTTTTTAAACTAAAAAAATGCCATCACGTAAAACCATAATCATCCCCCACATTGGTGATCAGTAGGATTTGGAGCTTTATATCCACAGTGCAGACCTCATCAGCTGAGCTAGGGGACAGCTGATAGCAATAGTAGGTATTATTTCCTATGTGGACCAACCACTGGAGAGGGATGAGACAAGCATTTTTCTGGTAGGTTTAACAGCTATTTGCTGAAGGCAGAGAAATGTGGGTTCCCTTCCCCAGGACTCCTAGGTTCCATTACAGGTTCTGGAAAGGAGCATGCTATAGTGATTAGACACAATTTGGCCACTGGACCCCAGCTTGCTCTCCCCGCACTTGGATTCTATTCAACCCTCTCTCACTGGCTCATGCAATGCACATTAAATTGTTTTTCTCCAATATTAGTTTCTCTCTCTCAAGTTGGGGATAAAAATACCCAGTTTAATTCTACACTGCAATATCATATCCTCGTTTATTTTGCACATTTAAGTTGTAGTGTACTAAATAAGAACTCTTTTACCTTAGTTTTAGGTACCACTCCTAATCCTAGCTTGGTGTCCACAAGATATGCACCAGTTTCAGAAAGGTATCCCTGATTAGGAACAAGGCAGCCTCTGCCAAAGCAGCAAGGACAACAGATCTTGTGAAAGTATTTGGTCCATTTTGGATTCAGATGACCATAAGGCTCTTCAGATTTTGGTTTGAATACTCCAATAGTTTTCTAAGAAAAAAATGTTAAGTCAAGTAACATACTCACATAATAATTTGAAGTGCAAGAATTAGTCACAACAGTTTTATTGAAAAATTCATAACTTGCATTTTAAGATTTATAGACTTGGAAAATAGTTTGCCATCACTGATGATAATCTGCTTTGTACTTGTTCATTTTTGTCTAAACAAGGAGTTGAATAGATGTCTTCTCTCCCATAATACTTACTTGTGAAAGATGCACAGAAACACAACTATACTGAAGAAAGTGATACACACAAAAAACCTAAAAGTTAAATTAGAAAACATTTTTCTTTCCTCTAATCAAATTTTAAGTGTTTTTAGTGGCAGTATATAAAAAAGTAATATGTTTTCTAGTTTGTTTGCAGCTAATTAAGAGGCTGTGTTGTCTTGTACAGCTGCTTCAGATTCAGTTTCTCATAGCGGACAATGCCTCAAGCCATCAAGTAATTTACCTTAAAAGGGACACAATGAGCTTGAAATTGTCCTTATTGTTAAAAGTAATCTTAGGGTTTACTTTTAAGTTTCTTGTTAGAAATGTCCATCTGGCTGATTATGTCTCCAAGCTCAGTTTCAGATAAACCAGTACGCTGACTACAATAAGGTTCAAGTAGGGACCATGTCTTCATTCTCTCTATACCAGTGGTCCCCAAACTTTTCAGGGTCACACCTCCCTTTACCTCTGTCCATGCGTCCCCCTCGCCCCTCAGAGCTAAGGCAGAGAGCAGGCTCCCAGGGACAAGGAGGGTGGGGGGAAAGGGGAACGCAGATAAAGGTAAGGGGACCAAGGCTGGGGCTGCAGATGGGGACAGGTTTAGGGCTGGAAGTAGAGCTGGGGCCCCATCCAGGGAACGAGGCAGAACAGAGGTGGGAGCAGAGTAGGGCTGGGTGGCGCTTCCTCCCTGCCCCCCATAGGGGATGGCCCAGGCCCTGCTGCACTCTCCTCAATGTTCCTCTGTGCCCCCCTAGGACACACCCCACAGTTAAAGAGGCCTCTTCTCTATACAAAGCCACATACAACACTAAATAAACAGATTATGATAAATATTAACTGATACCATTTCTGAGAGGATTTCCCCCAGTATTTTTGAATTAACATCTATCTATAATTGAGCCTCCTGGTAACTCAGACATTATCCATTCCTATACCCCTTTAGTCAAGATCATCAATAAGCTTCCTCTGGGTTGGAAGCTAACTTCTTTCCCTAGCGACTGCTGGTTCAACTAGATTGGAGAAAGAGGACCCCAACAAAATAACTAGTGTTACTAAGTGGTTAGTAATCAGCTTCAATTAGATGAGATTTAAACTAACTTCATACAGAAATCAAATATATTAAGTTTTGAATTAAAACAGATTCTCTCGCAAAATGCAACAAACCAAATTACGCTTGATGTAAATATACTTGTGATTTTACCAAAGTTCCTTATTTTCAATGCAAAATTACTTACTAGTAGCCAGAACAATATATTTGGTAATAGAGAGGCTGAGGAAAATCAGTGAAGACGCGAGGGAAAGTTTAAAGGCTATAAAATGAAGAGGTAGAACACGATTATGAGTTCGGAGAACTTGGATATCTAGTATATGAAGAGAAAATGTGAGTTTCCATGTAGCTTCCAGAACCCTAGACTATTCTTTTGAACTATTTTCCAATGAGATCTTTTTAGATAAGCGTTAAGCTCATTTACCTACTCCAATTGACTCGACCATAGTGATTTTGTTTTCACATGCAAGCCTTTAAAGCCATCTCAGGTGGCGCTCTCTCCCTGCCACCCACTGGGGCTGGCCTGGGGTCTGCCGCTCTCCTGAACAAATAAAGGGCTCCTCCCAAAAAGTCCCACAAAGAAGATGTCCAATGGCCTATGATAGCCTTGGCTAGTTGAAACTTGAGGGTGTTAAGCATTGTTACATATATATAGGACAGCCGGAATTCATGGGTGTTTTTGTGTGTCGTGATTTCAACAGAGAATATCAGTTTATGGTGCTGTAGCACTGACTGGCCCCAAACATGGATCAGGGCCATATTGTGCTAGATGTTGTATACACAAAACAAAAAAAACACCCCTGCTCTGAAGAGCTTTTATAAGATCTGATGTGGATTATGACGTGGATTATGATTATGATTTCTGTTTGTGAGTCTTAGCTCCTTCCTGTGAGTGTGATGGAACTCCCCTCACAAGGTGTATGGGGTTGTTTGTTAGTTTTTTAACTTTTGAGGGCAGCGGGGTAGAGCATGAGCCAGACTTCCTAGTGATTGTAGCACACAGCTACAAGAAGTACTGTGTTCCAAAAGTTCTAGTCTCTTAAATTCAACTACAGGAAGTGACATATCACAGAAAGACAAGGTTGGGGAGGTAATATCTTTATTGGACCAACTTCTGTTGTGAGAAAGAGAAGCTTTCAAGCTTACACAGAACTCTTCTTCAGACCTGAAGGGCTCTGTGTAACCTCGAAAGTTTGTCTCTCTAACTAACAGAAGTTGGCCCAATAAAGATATTACTTTACCCATCTTCTCTCTCTAATATCCTGGGATAAGCACAGCTACAACACCACTGCATACAAATCAGAAAGAAAAGCCGCTTCAAGATAATTAGAATAAAAATGAACAAGAAAAAGATGCATCCAAG
Organism: Chelonoidis abingdonii; assembly: GCF_003597395.2. NCBI lineage: Eukaryota > Metazoa > Chordata > Testudines > Testudinidae > Chelonoidis > Chelonoidis abingdonii. Next base: position 109,981,124 of record NC_133773.1, read on the forward strand.
ACCAGCAACCTCCAAACTCTGAGGAAAGATGGGTGGGCAAGCAAGAATCCTGCAAGTTCATCTTTTCATAGGAGCAAAATTAGTAAGTAATTTCCCTTTCTCTGATGATATCATCTCTACATGATGACCTCTCCAAAATCCAAAAAAAGATTAAGAGATGTTCCAAGAATATAGGAGTAAAAAGCTCCACCATGCACTAGCAACAAGGCAGTTGTATATAAATAAGGAATGAATATTTGGCATGTAAGATGACAGGTACTTCAACTCAGGCACAATACTCAGCCTGTAGAATGATTCTCTCGACCCAACCCCTCCCCCCCCCCACAAACCACCTATGCAAACCCAACTGAAAATAAGAGTCATCTGAAATAATTGTTTTGATTCATGACCAGCCAAATCACAGCAATTTGAAATGCAATCAGATAGCTATTTAAGGCATTGTCATCTTGGTAACAGCACTGTCCAGCAGACTGGTGTCAGACGTTGGATGGATTTTCTAAAGGCATCAGTCCACACAAAGCTCTTTTCTAGAAAAGTTCTTATACCACTCTCTTCACCACAGTAACTGAGTATCTTCCAGAAGTGCAATAAATGACATGACTAACATCTGTCATGTGTGGTCCATTCTCTCATCCTCTTCTCCACGCTGAAGGTTGGTGGGGGATTTGTGTGCAGAGTGGTTTTTCTTTTAGTACAGGGGTCAGCAACCTTTCAGAAGTGGTGTGCTGAGTCTTCATTTATTCACTCTAATTTAAGGTTTCGTGTGCCGGTCATACATTTTAATGTTTTTTAGAAGGTCTCTCTCTACAAGTCTATATAACTAAACTAGTGTTGTATTGTAAAATAAACAAGGTTTTCAAAATGTTTAAGAAGATTCATTTAAAATTAAATTAAAATGTTGATCTTACGCCACCGACCCACTCAGCCCGCTGCTGGTCTGGGGTTCTGTTCACCTAGACCAGCAGTGGGCTGAGTGGGGCCTGCGGCCGGGATCCCAGCTGGGATGGGTCTGACACAGAACCCCAGACCGGCAGCGGGCTGTGTGGGGCTGGTGGCTGGGACCCCAGACCAGCAGTGGGCCGAGCGGCTCAGCTCACTGCCGCTCAGGGGTTCCATCCTCCGGCTCCTGCTGGCCAGGATCCCGGCTGCCGGACCCGCTCAGCCCAGTGCCAGTCTGGGGTCCCGGCCCTGCCCACATAGAGTGAGTACCTAACTTCTCCCTGGTTCGACGTCTGCAGCTCACTGGTCCAGCTCAGGGTTCCATCCTACCGGCTTCCTGCTGCGCGAGGATCCACGGACTGCGGACCCGACCTCAGCCCAGTGCCAGTCTGGGGTCCGCGGCCCTGCATAATGACCACCCCCAACTCCAAGGAGTGAAAGTACCGTAAACTGGGCTCCGTGGTTCTGGCCCATTCTCTTCCCTCTCTCTGCACTGAGCTGAGAGTTGGAGTGGACCGAGCACAAGGGCTGGGGATCGTGAAGGGTCTGGCCAGGAGCTAAAAGAAGGAGGGGGCTCAGGGTTGGGGACAGGGGAGGTTTGAGTGTGGGCAGGCACTTACCTGAGGCAGCTATCCATGTGGTGTGAGGGGTGCAGGTGGGAATGTGATGTGAAGGGTGCAGGGGCTACCTAACCATTTGGTGGCTCCAGGGCGTTGGGGATCCGTGCACTTGGGAGGATGTGTGGGATGGAGAGCTGGAGGAATAGTTTTAGGGGGTGACAAGAGTCAGAGGCACGAGGGCTGGGGGCCATGCCAGGGACGTGCAAGGCTGATCCATGGGGAGGGGGGCTTGGGTGTGTGTGGGGGTGCCCACGTCAGGGCTGGGGTGCCAACGGGGGGGTCAAAGGAGTACAACAGAGAAGCTGGATGGTAACAGGCGTCTTCTGGGACCAAAGCGGCCCCGTGGGAAGGTGGGCAGGGTCGTCAGGCGGCGAACAGGGCTGGGAGACTCGCCCAATCTGAAAACCAGAACTCCCCACACCCCCTGTCGCCCGACGACTACCCCCTGCGCTTGGGACCCGCAGCGCGCCATCCCATCTAAGCCTCCGCTGCCCTTAATCTCCTGTACTGCTGCCCCCCAGGATCCGTACCCCCCTACCTGTCCCAGACTCGCCGGTCACCACCCTCTATCTATCACACTAACCCGCAACACCGAAAAGCAGACAGACCACCCTGGAGAGACTCCCTTGCCTTTATCTAATTCGCTGGTTCCACGACAGGATCCCACAGAAGAGCTCTGGACACCATACACACACACCCCACCACCACGCTCCCGTAGCTGCCCCCAACACCCCTCTCCAACAATCCCTAACCTCCTGGCAGTTCCTCCCAGAACTCCGCAGACTCATCCAAATCAACCCGGTCCACGTCTCAACTTGTCTGCCACTGAGTCACGCCCACTCACAGAGACCCCACCCACCCTAACTGCTCCCCCTGGACCCTCTTTGCTCCCTGTCCCTATGACTGCTGACCCCTAATCCAACCCGGGAATATACAAGACCCCGGGGTACTCATATGGGCCCATCTTAACAACCGTTTTATGGGGGCCTCCCCCCCTGCTCCTCCTGACTGCCTCCCTCCAGAGACGCCCTAGACCGCGCCCCCAGTATACTACCGCCCATCCTGCTGGGCTTCGTCCCTCTGAACATGCCCCCGCGTCCAGGCCCGTGGAGCACGGCCCCCCTCTACCCATGAGAGCTACACTGCGTCATATAACTGTGAGGGCCCTGCACGCGCTCCCTTTGCCCCTCCGCGCCCCCGCGGCACAGTCTCAGGGCTCCCCGGCACACAGCCCTGCTTCGCCCTGTCCCTCAAAGCACTGTGCGTGCGGCAGCAGGGCTCCGGGTGAGCAGGGAGCGTCTTTCCCTCCCCGCGGAGCCAAATGCTGCCCCGTGGGAGCACGCAGCCCCAGCCCTCCAGAGCTCTGCGTGGGCAGCGGTAGGGCTCTGGGGGAAGGCGGGGGAGGGAGCAGCGGCTTGCTGCGATAGGCCAGCGCTCAGACGCAGGACCGTGGACCTGGCGGCTTACCACGTCGGCAGGATTTTTAATGACGTAAAGTCCCAGCAGGCAGCCGTGTGCCATTAAAAATTGGCCATAGGTTGCTGACCCCTATTTTAGTAGGTCTTAAAAAAATATACACACATTACTAGCTGTTTATATTAGATAACATGAGGTTGAAAAAACACCCGTTTCACTAGGAATGAAGGTGGCGAGGTTTGTGATGGTCCTTAGTTCCTGGGGGAATTGATTCCAGTCTCAGACCAAGCTCTGAGGCAGCTGTGTCTCCTGCATTAATGAACTTTACTTACCCTTGTGGTGGGAAGTTCCACTGTGGCTGAGAAGTGGAGTTGTCAACCACCGCCCTCATCCTGGAGGCGATCTTTTAGAAATCTTGAGCCCAGTCCATCGAGCACCTTGAAGATGAGGACAGACGCCCCAGATAGAAACCCAAAAACCTTTTATCAAACAACTGGAGAAAAACTTCAGAGCAATGGGCATGTGGCAAGGGGAAAAATGTTGTCAGGTTTATAAACTCATTAAAGTGGAAGTCTGGTACCACCTTAGAGAGTAATTAAGAATAAGTCCACAGCACCACCTTAACCTCAAAATCCGGAAGAAGATGGGTTGGTCAAGACAGCTTGAAGAGTTCACTCACCCTGTAACCTGAAATCACACTGTGATCACAAAAGTGACCGTCCCTGTAAAAAACTTAAGATCACAGGAAATGAGTGTTTCACAAGGAGGTTGCATCCACTTTTCATAATCACATTAATATCCCAGACAGGGATTTTTAATCAAGTTTTTTTAAAATGGTCAATCCCCATACGAACCTGAGAACAAAGATCATTCTTGTGGGGATACAGGACAACCACCTGGAAGGTTGGCTGAAAACTTGATGCTGTAACTACACTGTACAATGCTCAAGACCCATATGCCCAAGGTGACCATAGGTATTCAAGACTAATAGGCTCCTAAATCTGCCTCTAACTGGGAGGTCTTGGCAGACTACTGGTAAAGGCTGGCCAGCTAAGCATCTAGAACCTTCTAAAAACCCTTTGCTTTTTGGTGCCTGCTGAAACATCCCTTTGGCTTTTGGAAAAGCTTAGAACTTCAGATAGGGGTGATTAAGTTCCCTCAAAGCCAGCTGGCTATGTGAAGTCAACTTTCAAACCAGAAAGTCTCTTTTTGGTACATACTAGGGATTAGAACCAGTCAGTCACAAGAATGGAATCAGACCTTTGGATAACATTTTCAAAAGCACTTAAGTCACTCAGAAGCCTAAGTCCTACTTCCCTGTCTCAAATCACCATGTACACATCACTCTCCTGAGCAATAACTTCTCACGTTTGATTATAACATTCCTGCTAATACATCCCAGAATGATGTTAGCTTTTTTTGCAACAATAGTACACTGTTGACTCATATTTAGCTTGTTATACCTGGGGGTTATATAGTGTCTCTTTCCACAGTACTTTGTTCTATCCAGTCATTTCTCATTTTGTATGTGTGCAATTGATAGTTCCTTCCTAAGTGGAGTATTTTGCACTTGTTCTGATTGAATTTCACCCTATTTACTTCAGATCATTCCTCCGGTTTGTCCAGATCATTTTAATTTAACAAGAGAGGCAAAGCTGAAGCTGAAATTTAAGAGACTCAAAACATGAGCAGAAAAGGAGAAAAATCCGTCTTAAAATTTATTTAAAAGAGAAATTTTTAAGACCTCTGTAAAGCTATTTGAAATAGTGCACTATCAAAAACATCAAAACATTCAAATTTTTGAAGTTTATGGTATCCTTTTAAGATAGAAAGTAAAGAATATCAAAATTTTACACAAGGTAAGAAAAATCCTTGACCTGTTTTCAAATAGTAACAGAGATCCCATTCCCCATATATTTTTTGATTAAGCATCAGCCATTTAAGAATGCCTGAATAAATTCCACTACACAGGAATTGGAATTATTTTCAGATTATCTTGTTTTGCAAGATGTGGTAATGAGGCAAACTACCTGATCAAATAGATTTTCACAGCCGTGCTCTTAATGCACCAAAGTAAACTAAACTAACATGCCACCATTTATTCAAGGGAGATGCTTGCTTTGGTTAACAGTCAGAGAATGTCAGTTTCTTCCACCTTTTCAAATAAAATGAGTTGTGTTTACTATGTCTGATTAGCGAATAATGCACTCACCCTCTTTGGATCCTTGACAAAATAGCTCCCACTAGATCCTTGGGAAATTCTTTCTGGAAAGACTCCACACTCTATAGCTTGTTCTGTTCTCAGCACAATTTCTGCAAATTCTGGATCATCCAAAAATAAGTTCATCTCTGCAGTACTTCCCACGTTTCCTGAAAAACAAAGAGTTATTCTTCTAAATGCTATTGAACTATATCAGACATTGTTTACACAATAGATGGCGATTAGGAAAAAAATATACCAGTTTTTCCTTCTTTAATTAGAAAAAGACACTAGCAATCTGTAGAGACCAAGGGTGAAATGCTGACCTTACTGATGTCAGTGGAGTTTTGCTATTGATTTCACCAAGACTAGGATTTCACCAAGTGCCTACAAAGTATCTATTGTTTAAAAAAGTTAAGCATTAAACCTAGTTTGTGTCAACTTATCTGAGGTCAATATTGTAAAAATGTTTTATCAACTTTAATACAGAATAAATACAAGGGGATATGAATAAAAATTAAGTTTATTCATGTAAACAACTCATGTTTATTTTGTTCTTATAGACTGTTTCCAAAGGAGGGAAGTTCAGATGAGTGGACTAAAAAGCTTTTATTGATCATTTTTACTAACATCTGTCCACATATGTAAGTTGGCCCTGTAAAGAAAGTTAGAGGAGTAAAGCATTTCAAGCAGCACTAAATATTCAAGTATATAGTCCATTTAACAGTTTTGCTTAATGTATTTGTTTTTTACATTTTCAAATTCTCTGCCACAAATAATAGTATGATAATGTTAACTAGCTATCCATTAAGCAGATCATTTGCAACTAGCATTAACATCCAGTTTAAGTTCTGAAATACTTGTTAATAGCCAAAAACTTTAAAGCATTCAAATTAACTAATCACCAGAGGGTTTTTTGCATACCAATGAACATAGAAATTACAGCAAAGAATCCTGTGGCACCTTATAGACTAACAGACGTTTTGGAGCATGAGCTTTCATGGGTGAATACCCACTTCGTCAGATGCATGTAGTGGAAATTTCTAGGGGCAGGTATATATATGCAGGCAAGCTAGAGGTAATGAGGTTAGTTCAATCAGGGGGGATGAGGCCCTGTTCTAGCAGTTGAGGTGTGAAAACCAAGGGAGGAGAAACTGGTTTTGTAGTTTGCAAGTCCATTCCACAGTCTTTGTTTAATCCTGAGCTGATGGTGTCAATATTGCAAGATGAACTGAAGCTGAGCAGTTTGTCTTGAAGTCTGGTTCCTGAAGATTTTTTGCTGCAGGATGGCCACCTTAAGGTCTGCTACAGTGTGGCCACGGAGGGTTGAAGTGTTCTCCGCCTACAGGTTTTTTGTATGTGCAATTCCTAATATCTGATTTGTGTCCGTTTATTCCTTTTCCGTAGCGACTGTCCAAGTTGGCCGATGACCATAGCAGAGGGCATTGCTGGCATATGATGGCATATGTTACATTGGTGGACGTGCAGATGAATGAACAGGTGATGGTGTGGGCAGATCTGGTTAGGTCCTGTGATGGTGTCGCTGTGTAGAGATGTGGGCAGAGTTGGCATCGAGGTATTTTTGCATGGATTGGTTCCTGAAGCTAGAGTTACTATGGTGCGGTGTGCAGTTACTGGTGAGAATATGTTTCAGGTTGACAAGGTGCCTGTGGCCCGAGGACTGGCCTGCCACCCAAGCCTGTGAAAGTGTGGGATCGTTGTCCAGGATGGGTTGTAGATCCTGATGATGTGTTGGAGGGGTTTTTTAGCTGGGACTGTAATGTGATTCCAGTGGAGTCCTGTTGTTTCTTTCCTGTGTTTATCTGCAGTAGGAGGCTTCTGGGTACACGTCTGACTCTGCTGATCTGTTTCCTTATTTCCTCGTGCGGGTATTGTAGTTTAAGAATGCTTGGTGGAGATTTGTTAGGCGTTAGTCTCTGTCCGAGGGGTTAGAGCCGATGCGGTTGTACCTCAGTGCTTGCCTGTAGACAATGGATCGTGTGATGTGCCGGGATGGAAGCTGGAGGCATGAAGGTAGCCTAGCGGTCCAGTAGGTTTTCGGTATAGGGTGGTGTTAATGTACCACACTTATTTGCACCGTGGTGTCTAGGAAGTGGACTCCCGTGTAGATTGGTCCAGGCCTGAGGTGATGGTGGGGTGGAAGCTGTTGAAATCGGTGGTGGAATTTTCCCAGAGTCTCTTGCCTCTGGGTCCAGATGATGAAGATGTCATCAATGTAGAGTAGTAAGAGAAGGGCGTGAGTGGGAGCGAGAGCCGAGGAAGCAGTGTTCCAGGTCGGCATAAAAATAATTGGCATATGTGGAGCCATGCGGGCACCATCAGCGGTGCCACTGATACTCCCTAGCCTATTCTTTAATAGGTTTCTTACACTGTGTCCACCACTATATCTGAGGCTCTTCCCAGTAGTGCATTAAGAAACATGACTATACATCTGCTAATTGTTCTCTCAAGACTCTCCCTACGTGATAAAATGGTGTGCAGTTGAGTGTCTTGTGACAGTCTCCTACCGTTAAAACATCATAGCCTGGAACTCCATATTCACCACAAGATCATATGACTTATGAATATTGTTCTGTACAATTGCATCGCCTTGTGAAGTATCATTTTAAAATCGTCCTGACTGTTAAATTTTACATATAGATTGGTATGTGAAGTTTATGAAAGTATTGCTAGTATTGGTTGTTTAACTGAGAAACGTAGTCGGTGAAGTTGGAAAATGCCCAATAGGTTGCACATTAGTCTGGCGACAATATGGAGTACACTCGACAGAGTCGGAGGGATTGCTACAGTCTCACACTTTGACACCGCGTGCTGCAACTTTCGCGACGCAAGGGTGTAAAATAGCACTCCCCTAGAGCGTGCAAGCTGTGAGCTGTAAAGCGCCAGTGTAATGCGGCGGCAGAGCTGGGAGCACGGCTCTCAGCGCTGCGATGCTACACCGACACCGTAGAGGATGGTGATTTACGCGCAGCGCTGCCGCTCTGACCACACTCACACTTCAAAGCGCTGCCACGGCAGCGCTCCGAAATTCCAAGTGCAGCCATACCCGGAGTTATATCAGGACCAGCCTAACATGTTGATTGCCCATCAAGAAGAATCCACGATCCCAGAGACTCTGAGAGAGCAAGTACGCAATGAAGGCTAACTAAACCAGATCTCACAGCAAGGATCTTTCTAATAGCTGGGAAAAGGTATAAAAGAGGGACAGTGAAATCATCTCTTGGCTTCTTCTCCATCCCCCATCTCAAAACCTGGAAAATTGTTTGGAAGATAAAACTTTGAACTGGGGAACCTGGTTCCAGGTTAGGAAGGGGATCCAGCCTGTGTAAATTGCCTCCAACATCCAGTGGGGTGAGACTGTTTGATTCAAACCTTACTTAGATTAAAGGAACAGGAGTACCTGTGGCATCTTAGAGACCAACAAATTTATTTGACCATAAGCTTTTGTGGGCTACAGCCCATTTCATCAGATGCATAGAATGGAACATATCATAACAAGATATATATACATACAGAGAACATGAAAAAGTGGAAGTAGTCATACCAACTTTAAGAGACTAATTAAGATGAGCTATTATCAGCATGAGGAAAAAAACCATTTGTAGTTATAATCAAGATGGCCCATTTTAGACAGTTGACAAGAAGGTGTAAGGATCCTTAACATGGGGAAATAGATTCAATATGTGTAATGACCTAGCCACTCCCAGTCTCTATTCAAACCCAAGTTAATGGTATCTAGTTTGCATATTAATTCAAGCTCAGCAGTTTCTGGTTGGAGTCTGTTTTTGAAGCTTTTCTGTTGCAAAACTGCCACCTTTAAGTCTGTTACTGAGTAACCAGAGAGGTTGAAGTGTATGTGTATATATATCTTCTTACTGTATGATCCATTCTATGCATCTGATGAAGTGGGCTGTAGCCCATGAAAGCTTATGCTCAAATAAATTTGTTAGTCTCTAAGGTGGCACAAGTACTCCTGTTCTTTTTGCGGATACAGACTAACACGGTTGCTACTCTGAAACCTTACTTAGACTGCAGAATTTAGACTGCAAGATTATTATTTCTTATGTAACCAGCTTTGATCTCTATGCCTGCTACTTATAATCACTTGAAAAAACTATCTTTCCATAGTTAATAAATCTGTTTTATATACTATCTAAAACTGTGGTTTTGGTTGAAGTGCTTGGGGAATCTCAGCTCAGGTTAACAAGGGTTGCTGCATATCCATTATCCTTTGTAGAAGTGGCAAACTAATTAATGAGCTTGCACTGCCCAAGTCTTGCAAGTGTAAGACAGTATATTGTAGGGGTGCAAGGTTGGGGTGATTGGCTGGTGCCGATTCTGTATAATCTATGACTGACTCATGCTACTTAATTGGGTGTGGGGCTCCACATACTGATGGCTGAGTAATCACAGCACCTGGAAGGGTTGGCTGCCTGTCACTGGCATAGCACTGAGAGACAGCACAGGTTGGAGAGTTAAGGTGCACAATAGTCCCACAGTTCCAGATTGCACCCTGGGGATCCCGTCACAGTTGTGTTTTGGAATTTTTTATATATAAATATATAGCAATGTGAGTGTACATGTTTGATAAGGCAAAGTCAAAGAAATGCTCCTTGCACTTAAGTGTGAATGATGGGTAGGTTTATTATGGTCCCTAGCTTCTGAGGGAGTTAATTTCTGTCTACTGCACAGACTATTGCAGAATCTTCCATCATACTAAAGAAGCAAAGCTGTTGACAGTCTTCATTTTGGAGCTATAATAAGACCAATTCAGCACATATTAAAGGCAACATGCTTTATGTACACCACACTTTTAAAATGTGTTATGTGAGAACACAAGAGCTAATACATTTTAACATAGCTTCTTTAAAACTTAGGCCTGGTTTACAGTTAAAAGTTTTGCCAGAATAGTTATGGCAGTTAGAAATATGGGAAAAAAAATCCTATCATTCCCCCTCTCCCATCCAAAAAACTGACATAGCTATGCCAGCAATAGCCTGAATGAAGATGCAGTTGTGCACGTTAAAATGACTTTTTTATTATATAGTTTATTTCATTTGGGGAACTGTCATAAGATAAACTGGCAAAAGGATTAATTTTTCAGCTTTAAGCTACGTCCCTACTAGCAAAGTTTGCTGGTATGGCTATACTAACAAACCTTTTCTAGTGCCAGCAAAGCAGTTTAGACAAGACCATAGGTTTACACTCCTTTACTGACCTGGAGAAGCTTGAAGAGCGATATAAAGTCCTAAGAAAGGCAACTAACAATTTGTTGGTTATTACTACTTTCTTGCTACAACCCTCCTTTTGGAACTTTTACATTTGGAATTACACCAACAGACTCACTTTAGACACTTTTCCCTTAAATACTGGGTTTCAAGGACAAGAAAGCAGTTATTAAAAGTCTATTTCATATTGTCAGAAATTTACACACCTGACACACTAATACAAAGCTTCCCAGTCCTATAATAGGTCATAAAAACAAGCACTGGATCACTTTTCACAGACTGGAAAGTAAATAAATATTATTCACAAGAAAAGGAAATTGGACAGTCCTTGAACAAGCAAATCTCAAAAGAGAAAAATGAGAAACCTTTAACAAGTTGTCAGGAATGGTAGACTGTTCCAAACACTGGATGCAGCATGACTACAGGTGTGAAACCAGAACTTGAAAAAGATGACAAGGGCTGTTAAGTGAGAGAACTGAGAAGAAAACAGGAAGCAAGAATACATGAGACTGGATATATATAGTTGCAAGTCACCTCACATAGGGCCTTGCATACAAAGACAAGGAGTTTGATTTTTAAGTTAATTTACAGTAGCAACTTTCCTTAAAGCACTGTTTAGAGCAGGGGTAGGCAACCTGTGGCACACGAGCTGAATTTCAGTGGCATTCACACTGCCCAGGTCCTGGCCACTGGTCAAGGAGGCTCTGCATTTTAATTTAATTTTAAAAGAAGCTTCTTAAACATTTAAAAAAACTTATATAACTAAACTATTGTTGTATGT
>NC_133773.1:109994682-110026630 GCF_003597395.2 Chelonoidis abingdonii
GAGGGGGTTATTTCCCTTTGTTGTAGACTCAGGGCATCTGAGTCTTGGGGTCCCCCAGGGAAGGTTTTGGGGAGACCAGAGTGAGCCAGACACTGGAATTTCTGGCTCGTGGCAGCGCTATCAGATCCAAGCTGGTAATTAAGCTTGGAGGTTTCATGCTAGCATCTTATTTTCCGAACTCTAAGGTTCAGATCTGAGTAGGGGGGCATAAACATCCCTGCAGGCGAGGATCCCCCCCAGGCCTCCTTATGGCACCCATCATCTTTGCAACATTATATTGTTGCCATTCCCTGAGCAAACAGAGGCCTTCAGTTAGGCAGCTCTTGCAAGCAGCAAAAATAGCTTTACAATGATCTCATACTACATCCCATCTCCTTCCTTTTCAGGTAAGCTCTCTCAAATCGCACAACAATTACAACTTTGATCTTGTTCCAGGAACCGCTCCTGATCTTTTATCCCTCGCTCACTTCTTTTAAAAATTTATTTGAAGTAAGTCATATTCCACAACGTGTAAGGAAGAGGAAGGAGGGTAAACCGTTGTTTTACACAGTGTGGGGGCAGGCTGTACGTGTGTATGTACAGGAAGAATGTGAGGAAGCATCCCCCCCTTTACGTCTCCTACCCTACCTAGCCAGCAGCACTTCAAAAAGGAAAGGAAAGGAAAGAGAAAGTGAACGCTGAGTCAAGGGATCAGCAAACCGAGGACAAGACATGAACGGAGGAGTGGTGGTGAGGAATCCCCGCGTTCCCCGAAGGGAACAAAGACTAACAGCCAAGGGGAGCGCCCTGGAAACTGGGGGAGAGGAGCAGTCCCACCGGTGGGGAGAGCCTGTGGACAGGGCTCGCCTGTACCTGCGGCGACGCGAGTCTCCCTGTCCCAGGAGGCACTGGCTTTCCGGATCCTGCGGGTGGCAGACGCTCCTAGCAGCGGCTCTTCCTCACCATCCTCCTCGGGGTCCGTGTCTACGTCCCCATCCTCCTCCAGCCCCGGGGCCCCGCCGAGCCTCACGGCCCTGCCAGGAGCTGCTTTCCCGTGGAGCCCCCGCGCGGGGGGGCTGTCCTGCAGCGCTGGCTCCGAGAGCACCAACAGCCGCTCGTCTGGCTCCTCAGGGCCCGGCTCCGCCATTAGCGTCTGCGGCGGGCTGGGTAAGATCCCGCGAGCCGCCAGGCGGGCTCACACGCCTCCGGGAGGACGCATTGCGCAGGCAGCAGCCCAGAATCGGACTGACAAGCTCCGCGGCGCCACCTCTCAGCAGCCCTCACTACACATGCGCACCATAGCCGAGGGACGTAGATACCTCGCCAGCCCTTAAAGGGCCAGCTACAGGGACAAGGGGCACAGCAGGGAAAGACTCGGCTGCTGAGCCCTCCCCCACCCGTGTCCCCCAGCCTACCAAGGGAGAGACAGTCTTCAAACACCCACCCCCGAGCGCACAAACTTCAACAGGGAGACCTGAGTTCCCAAGGGGCCTGCACGAACACACTGGCACAGACGGCTTCTCCGCTCTATTCCGCGTTGGGAAGTTCGAGTTGACAATATCTTTCTTTACACATTTATCTTTTATTCTCTTGCTTTGAAAGTGAATTTTGAGACCAACGCACTCGCTCCAGTAACGCTAGATTACCCCCACCCCATACAAATACATTCAGGACGATCCGAGGCAATCTACAGTCCGGGGCTGGCTGCATTTTGTGAAATTTATAAATGAAATGATTACAGCACGGGACCTCTTACTGCAAAATGACACCCTAGAATCTAAGTTTTATTTTTTTGGAAGTTTCTGGCTCTCATGGTGGGGAAGAAAATGTTGAGTACATAAATTGATTGTAACTGATTATTGTCAGATGTCAATTTGCAGACAGTCTGAGACAATACTTCTAAGAAGTGTGAACTGTTCTCTTAGTCTCCATAGATTATTAACTTCAAAACCTAAATTTGGCAGTATCACAAACACTTATTTAATTGCTGACCATTTTAACAGAAATATTCCACTATTTTGCTTTATTCTTAAATCCCAAACTGTTCTCTCCTTATTAGCACATCATAAGCAAGTCAATTTTCTGTTCAACTAAAATGAAGGCTATGAGTGGTGGGAAATGAGTCATTTTATGGAATTGTAAGGGTCTTTCAATGTGCTACTTAAACCTAAAGAAAGTTACTTTTTTCAGGGACTGATAAAATAACCAGTCAAATACCTGACTGGTCTGTTTTATCACATCTTAATTGCTGGATATGGATTTTGTATCATGTATCATTTGCTTATATTGCTTATTAATATCTGTAATCTCATAGAATCTCTTCATATTTGCATTTCTCTTTTCATTTGTTTCTGCTGAAGATGAGCATAATGGACCAAGTTTATCCTTTGTGTAAACCCAAATGAATTGGCCCTTTATGCCCAATAAACAATTACACGGAGAAAAAAAATACAGGACCTGATTTTACAGTGTTGCATATTATATAGTCATCAAGATCTGGATTATTTCAGTTTTTTTCATATATTTTTCATCAATTTGAACATGAATCTAATCCTCTAATGTATCTCACTGTGTAGATATTTATAATGTACCTCTTACATTACAGTACATTACTATTACAGTGCTGTCTGAACCCTAGAACAAAAGAAATATAAAAAGAGGGTAAGTACAAATAGAAATAAACCCCTATGGTAGCTCGCTCACATTCAGTGTAATTTTAGCTTTACGTGGGCGCCCTCTTGTGAACTTTCAAATGAACAAAATAAATAATGTCCCTTGTATGAAAACCAGATCCAGTGCAACATCACATTCCAGGTTCAACACCAAATATTTTAATTTCTAAGGGAAAAAATCTTTTAGAATGGCTCTTCTATGCTTCAACAGGCTGAATAACAATCTATTAAAAGTAAACTCTGAGCCAACAATTATTCCAATAGGTTTAACATTAACAACTTGTGAGGCTTGCTGATGAAGTAATCAAGTTGATTAAAGCTATGGTTCATAGGGTCAGAGAGGTCACTATGTATGTTTCCCATGTTATTTAACCATCTAAACATAAAACTATGAAGTGGAAGAACCAGATAAGACTCCAAAAGTAAGTTTTAAGGGGCCAGTTATATTTGCTCAAAACTAAACATCAGAAATATGAACTCAGGAACCTATCCTAAAAGCTTACTTTAAAAAAAGTCTCAGTCAGTCCTTTATTTCTTAGGTATAAAAATAAACAACCAAACATTCTAAAACTAGAAAAGAGTTTGTGGAGACAGAATACATTGCTCCTAAAATCCAGTTCTCTTAATTCCTCTCTTTTAGTCCTTCCAACCTCAGCCTGACAGAATGAATTGTTCAGACACTCCTCCGGCTTATAAAATGCAGGCAAGAAAGAAAAACAACTCTAATAGTGAATTCCATATGTCAAATACTGAAAACAGTAAAGAGTTGACAAGCAATCCACAGCTTGAAATATTTTCATACTAAATTGTTATTTCAAATAATTAACCATTTTTTAAAAAAAAGTATCTGCTTGAGAGTCAAATTGAAAAATGGCTAAATCTCATTAATAAACTTCACTGTGACTAAAATGACCAGTTGCAGAAGTGATACTAAACACGTAAACAGAACTGGGCTGAATAAAAGTTACTCCAGCAGTTTTAACCTAATTTCTCCTTGCTTTTTCAACCTAAACATTGTTTCAATGCATTGTTTGTGTTTAGTTTTACATTTAAATTTACTTTGCAGACAAGATATACCATATAATAAGGAACCACTCAGGAGAATGTAAAAAGGTGGTTTCTTAAATAAGGTGGTATTTTAATACAGATTCAGGATAAATTTATTCAAAAGCTAAAAGGAAGATCTATAAAAGAATAAATACTTATAGGACATTAAATATATTGTATCAGTTATTTAATAAAACAAATACATTTTAATACTTGAAATAATAAATAATTGATGTTTAATGCATAAAAAGTCTTGTATAATCCAAA
Source organism: Chelonoidis abingdonii (assembly GCF_003597395.2). Classification (NCBI taxonomy): domain Eukaryota; kingdom Metazoa; phylum Chordata; order Testudines; family Testudinidae; genus Chelonoidis; species Chelonoidis abingdonii. Next base: position 109,998,648 of record NC_133773.1, read on the forward strand.
TATAAAAAACTGTCTACAAGGTACCCACAGATGAAATCACAGTGAAAAATCTATTTTGTTGCTGTCAGGTGTTTTATAATACATTTAAAGCAACACAGAGAAGTATGCAAAATACAGTCTTCTGTGCATAAACGGTGGCCCCAATCCTGCTAATAGTTACACACATGCCTAACTTCCAAGTATGTGAGCAATCCCACAAATTTCAACTCATAAGTAAAGATAAGCATATATTGTTGCTGGATCAAAGCCTTTGTACATACTTTACACATCTAAAGTATTTCAGGTGGGCTCATAGAATTGCAGAGGTGCTGCTGTCTCTAGTTCTGGATGTTTTTAGAGTGCATTAAGAAGAGGTTTCAGTAAAATAATTTAATACTGTAAATTGCATGGCAATGTCCTGAAGTGGGAGTTCTGAGCCTGGTCTGCACTTAAAAGTTTTGTTGGCATAGTTATGTCTGGGGGCCAGGCAGGAGGGGAATCACAGCAAATACCAGCAAAGCATCAGAGGGGTAGCCTTGTTAGTCTGGATCTGTAAAAAGCGACCAAGAGTCCTGTGGCACCTTACAGACGTATTGGAGCATAAGCTTTCATGGGTGAATACCCACTTCATCTGATGCATGCTGATGTTAGTCTACAAGGTGCCACAGGGCTCTTTATCGCTTTATACCAGCAAAAGCACTCTTTTGCCAGCATAAGCTAAGAAGGTTTGCTGGTATAGTTGTTCTGGTATAACTATACCAGCAAACCATTTCTAGTGTAGGCAAAGCTTTAATGAATGTGAGATCTTCTAGTAGAGGTTCTGAGTGAAATCATGCTGTTTCAAGTAATTTAATTACTTAAATACAAGGCTCCTATGTAAGGATTTGAGATAGCTAGGCAGCTTTCTCCACTAATGAAACCAGTTTAGTTTTCTTTAAAAAAAAACAAACAAAAAAACAACAACACCACTAAATATTTATTTTATTCTCCATTAAGTCTTTCTGTCTCAAGGACATAACTGACTTTGGAAATGCTGTAGAAAGCCACTAGCTGTGAATGTGGTGAAACAGGTACAAACTTCCACAGGGGTTCAATAACCCAATTATTAGGCTTGTCTACACACAAAAATTGTACTGCGTTAACTATACCAGTATAGCTAAAGCTGCAAAACACCTCTATTACAGATGTAATTATACCAGTATAAAGACGCTTATAGTGGTTGTGGCCTGGTCTACACTACACGTTTATACCGATTTTAGTAGCGTTAAACTGATTTAACGCTGCGATATAAAGGGCTCTTTAAACCAGTTTCTGTACTCCTCCCCGACGAGAGGAGTAGCGCTGAAATCGGTATTACCATATCGGATTAGGGTTAGCGTGGTCGCAAATTGACGGTATTGGCCTCCGGGCGGTATCCCACAGTGCACCACTGTGACCGCTCTGGAAAGCAATCTGAACTCAGATGCACTGGCACAGTAGACAGGAAAAGCCCTGCGAACTTTTGAATTTCATTTCCTGTTTGCCCAGCGTGGAGCTCTGATCAGCACGGGTGGCGATGCAGTCCCAACTCCAAAAAGAGCTCCAGCATGGACCGTACGGGAGATACTGGATCTGATCGCTGTGTGGGGAGACAAATCTGTTCCATCAGAGGTCTGTTCCAGAAGACGAAATGCCAAAGCATTTGAAAAAAATCTCCAGGCTATGATACAGAGTCCACAGCACAGTGCTGTGTGACAAGCGTAACGGAAAGCCAAAAAGAATCAAATGGACGCTCATGGAGAATGGAGGGGGACTGACTCACTCACTCACTCATCCCGTCACCCCAATCGGGGTATGGGCGCCAACCACAGATCCCAGGTCCTCTACCTGGGCCATTTGCTCTAGCTGGTTCCAGGTATAGCCCATTTTTTGCTATCAGCCTGAAGGTCGCGTCGCCAGGTGTTTCTGGACGGCCTCTTTTCTGCTTGCCTTGGGGGTTCCACGCAGTGCCTGTCTGGTGATGTTAGTTGGCTGCTTGCGTAGTGTACTAATAGGGTCAGGCTGCTGCTCCTCATCTCTGCTGCAACCTGGGCGTCTTTCCTGACTCGAACATGGTCCCACGTTCCATGGCCTATGGTATCCTCCTGGTTGCAAGAACGGTAATTGACTTAGTGGCTCCTCACAGCTTTCACCACCCAGCGTCATGCATCTTCGAGTTGAATACCCTCTTTTTCCAGGGTAAAAGTCTCTGTTGTCTCTATTATTGCGCGTTCTGTAGCAGGTTGATTTTTTATGAGGTGGAGTTGCTAGCCCATGCCCAACCCTCCTCCTTTATCCTGACTTGGGACAGGCAGATGGCCCCAAAGGACCTCTCTGGTGGAGTTGAGGGGGGACTGAGACTCCAGCTATCCCACAGTCCCGCAGTCTCCGAAAAGCATTTGCATTCCTGGCTGAGCTCCCAATGCCTGTAGGGTCAAACACATTGTCCGGGGGTTCAGGGTACACCTCATCAATTTACTTCCCTTCCCGCCCCGTGAAAGAAAGGAAAAATCATTTCTTGACCTTTTTCAATGTCACCATATGTCTACTGCATCTGCTGGTAGACACGGTGCTGGGGCACTGAACAGCAGCAACTTCTCCCCTCCCTTCCCTGGTGGCAGATGGTACAGTGCAGTAGATGTAGCCATCCTTATCATCAGGCCTGTGAGTGCCCTGCTGCCCTCAGGTAGGTCAGCTGGAGGCGCCTGGGCAAAATAGGAATGACTCCCGGTCATTCCCAGTAGATGGTACAGAATGGCTGGTAACCGTCCTCATCATAGCAAATGGGGGGCTGAACTCCATCAGCCTCCCCCCTTTCATGTCTAAAGAAAAGATTCTGTACTGCCTGGACTATCATAGCAGCAGGATCTGGGGCTCCTCTTCCCCACACCGTTAATGTTCCTGCCTGGACTATCATAGCAGCTGGAGGCTGCCTCCCCTCAACTTTATCTCATTAAAAAGTCAGTGTTGCTTATTCTGCATTCTTTATTACTTCATCACACAAAATGGGGGGACCCTGCAATGGTAGCCCAGAAGGGTTGGGGGAGGAGGGAAGCAACGAGTGGGTTGTTGCAGGGCACCCTAGAATGGCAGGCAGCTCATCATTTCTGTGAGATCTGACATGGAGCAGCTGTGCCCTGGTTCTCTGATACACTGCCCATATTCTAGGCAAGACTGATCTGTTTTTAGATACAACATAAAGGAAGGAATGACCACCCTGGGGTCATTTTTGTTTTTTGCCCCCAGCCGGCCTCTCAGTGAAGGTCAGCCAGGAGCACCCATGACGCAACAACGGTACAGAACAGCTGATAACCATCATCTCATTGCCATTTACAATGGCACAGCAGACAGTAACAGAAAAATTAGTAACCATCTCTACTACCTTGCAAAACAAATGAATGCTGCTATGTAGCGCTGCAGTACAGCCTCTGTCAGCGGCTCCAGGACACATACGGTGACAGTGAAAAGGCCAAAACAAGCTCCATGGTTGTCATGCTACGTCGTCTGCCAAGGCAATCCAGGGAAAAAGGGCGCGAAATGATTGTCTGCCGTTGCTTTCACGGAGGAAGGAATGAGTGACGACATTTACCCAGAATCACCTGCAACACTGTTTTTGCACCATCATGCATTGGGATCTCAACCCAGAATTCCATGGGCGGGGGCAACTGCGAACTATGGGATAGCTACGGATAGCTACCCACAGTGCAACGCTCCAGAAATCGACGCTAGCCTCGGTACATGGACGCACACCACCGAATATCTGCTTGTGTGGCCCGCGTGCACTCGACTTTATACAATCTTTTTACAAAACCGGTTTATGTAAAATCGGAATAATCCTGTAGTGTAGACGTACCCTTAGTTTATTCCCATTCCCTTATGGGAAAAGCTATATCAGTATAAGGCACCTTGAATTGTGTCCACACTAAGGGTTGTACTGGTGTAAGTATTTTAGTAAACAAGCACATCCCTAACCAAAACAATTATAATGGTGGAAGAACTGCATACAGCAGCCCAAAATGCATGCTTTTAACTTTAAGAAATCCTATTAACCACAAAGAGGGACTAATCATAAACTTAAAGTTAAGCACCTATGCAAGTGTGAGCAGCCTCGACGTAGGTTAATTTCTAGGCCCTGCAGGAATACAGTATCCTGCTTTTCCTCCCTTGTACAGAAAAGGGTTTTCTCCTTAAAGTTATCAAAACCCTTCACCTCTCTAATATATTCAGGCCTGGGCAGGCTTTTAACAAAACGGTAACTCCACAATACATTCCAGGACAGCCCAGTGCGCCTCTCCTAGTCAGGCCTAAACTAAGCCCAGATCCTAAGGGCGCTTCCTGAGTTATTTCCAGACTGTTTGGGCCGCAACACCGGCCTGCGAGGGCCGAACTGGGCTTTTCCGAGCCCCTCTTTACTGGACGTTGGTACAGCGCGGCCTGCAGCCACGGCTCCCCAGTGCTGACTCGCCCTAGCGCACAGGCACGCAGAACCCGATCTCCGCGGCCGCCCCTAGGCTCGCACGCAGCGTGATGGCCGGCGTGGTGCTCATCTACAGTGGCGCTGCGGCCAGTACGCCCGGGCGGAGCAGCCTGGCCCCCGCGGCAGGTGCGCTTGCTCAGTCTGGCTGTGCTCAGGCCAGGACATGCCGTGCAAGCCCCGCCTTTGCCCCCGCATGGAGACACCTGCCTGCACTCAGCTCCACTCCGCGGGCTGCGGCCGTTGCGGGCCGAGGAGGCAGCAGCGCCCCCGCGAGGTATAGACGTACAACACTCCGCGCGCCACAAGGGCGCCGCGCCGCACCCCAACCTACCCCTAGGGGGCGTGGCATCACACGTTGTCCACGCACATGCGCACCTGCTTTTAATTATTCCCTGGGACTTGAGCGTGTCACCTCACGTGATGTCATGGCGCCTTGTCCCAGGGCGTTGCGCCTGCGCAGTGGCGGCGGGAGAGTAGGGAATCTGAGCGTGTTTGTCGGTTTCTCCGCCCACTTCTTCCGACATGAACGTTGAGAATTTCGGCGCTAGCGAGAGGCTGGTGAACGCGGCCTACGTGCGGCAGGGGGCGCAGGGCCGGCGCGCGCATGAGTTGCGCCTGCGGGCGTTGCTGGAGCAGGTAACGGTCGTTCCTACCCCACTGCCACGGGGGTCCTAAGGTCGCTCCCTCAGCGTGCACCCGGCCCTCAGCTGTTGTGCAGCGCGCCCTCCCTCGTGCGCACTGATTAGAGCTGTGGCGCTGAGCTAGGGCGACCAGACAGCAAATGTGAAAAATGGGCGGGGGGGGTGGTGGTAATAAGAGCCTATATAAGATAAAGACCCAAAAATTGGGACTGTCCCTATAAAATGGGGATATCTGGTCACCCTAGGCTGAGCAGCCTGTCCCTCCCCTCAGCCACATGGGCCAGGTTGGGAGGCTCCCTGCCCCCCCCTCCATGTGCCCTTTAGGGCAAGAGTGCGTGTGGCATAAACTGACAGGTAGCCTGGTTATGATTTGTCTACCCTATAGTGCACAGGAGCCCAGCCGTTGGGTTGTGCTAAATGCTGTACAAATACAGAATAAGCTCCTGGCCCTTGCCCCAAAGAGCTTACAAGCTAAGTGTAACTCCAGAGTGTGGGTGGATGCAGAAGGACTGGGAAATAGGAAGAATCTTGGCATTGTACTCGGTGCCATTCACCTGTGCCTTTGTGTAGGGCACATCCTTTTGTAAAGCACATGAAGGGCCTCTGGGAAGATGAATTGATTTTTATGGCCTGAAGGAGCCATTATATTCATCTAGTCAGATCTCCTGCAGAGATGCATGCTGGGAGCATTGATATATCCCCCCAAAATAACTACCCAGCACCTTGTCTGGCTCCAGCATTGTGTATCCTGGGCTTTGCTGGTATGTGTTCCAAGCAAGTTAGAGGTTTCTGTTTTCCTGTTGCTTAGCAGAGTGCTTTGCTGGGTCCCATATAGTACCAGGGACTCATCTACACTACAAAGTTAGGTTGATCTAACTACATCGCTCAGGGTGTGAAAAATTCACTCCCCGGAGACACCTAGTTAAACCAGTCTGAGTCCCAGTGTAGACACTGGTAGGTCGACCAAAGAATTCCTCTCAGAGAGATGAATTATTTACAGCAATCAAAGAAGCTTGTCCATTGCTGTAGTAAGGCCTAGTCTGTGCTTAAGGTTACCATATTTGAGCATTCAAAAAAGAGAACAGTCTATGGAAGGTTTTGGCCCCACCCACAGTCCACCCCCACTGCTCCCATGCTCTGCCCCCACTCTGCCCTGGTCCTGCTCCCTCCCTGCTCGACCCCACCACCACACACCCTCCTCACCCCCTAGCCCACTGCTGGCTTGCTGCATCCCTCCTCAGTCTTCCACCCACCACTCGCCTCCTCCCACTCACCTCACTCCCCTGCCAGAAATCCCCATGCCACCCCGAGAACCCCTGCTTGCCATTGGCTCGCTGCTTCTTCCCTCCTCACCCCCGCCCACCCATCTGCATCTGGCTCCATCGCTGCTTGCCTCTTCATCGCCCCCTGCCCTCCACTGGCTCACAGCTCGCCTATTCACCCTCCCTGCCTGCCACTTGCCTACTCATCTGCCAGCTAGCCAGCCACTGTCTCCCTTCCCACTCGCCTCTTCACCCCACCCTGCTCGCTTACTAACCCTCCTGCCGAGGTCCCTCTGGCTCCTAGGATCAGGGGCAGCTGAGGTGTCTCCACATGCTACACCCGCCACAAGTGCGAGCTCTGTGGCTCCCATTGGCCGGGAAAAGCACCAGTGGGAGCTGCAGGAGCTGTGCAGCAGGGCTGGCAGGCGCCAGCAGTGCGCAGAGAGCCCTCTGTCCCCGACCTGACCCTGAGAGCCAGCGGGACCTGCCGGGGGGTGAGATGGGGAGTTCCAGCAGTGCTTATCTGGGATGGCTCCCAGGAAGCATCCGGCAGGTCCCTCTGACTCCGAGGTTCAGGGCAGAGTACTCTATGCCCGCTGCTGGCACCTGCAAGCCCCACCCCTGCAGCTCTGATTGAGCAGGAGGGAGCCAGTGCTGCACGCGGAGACCCCTTCCACCTCTGTGCCTAGGGGCCGCCCACACTGCAGGTCTTCTGCCGGCAGGCAGGCACTGGGAACTATCCCAGGAAGCACTGCCAGCCCCAGGACTTTGGACTGTCTTTGGGTTACCATATAGCCATATTTTCCCAGACATTTTTAGATATTTAAAAATTCCTCTTGGACAGCGACTTGAGAACTAAAAAGCCAGACAAGTCCGGGAAAATACGGACATATGGTAACCCTGTCTATGCTACATGCTTAGATTGACATAAGTTGCCTTGGGTTGACCTAGCTGTGGAAGTTTCTTCGCTTAAATTTGGCTCCTGCTGATGTAAGTGCCTCTCAACACTGATTTAGTAACACCACCTCTGTGAGTGGCATAGAGTCACAGGGGATGTAATTAGGTTGATGCAGTGTCAGTGTAGACACTGCATTGCTTACGTCAACTGTTACTGGCCTCCAGATGCTGTCCCAAAATGCTCTACACTGAAAATACTATCAATACAAGTGCTTCTGGTGAGGATGCACACTACCAACACAAGAAGCCACATGGGCACACACACAAAAGATTTAATAACAGGTCAACGTAATTTTGTAGTGGAGATGTGGCCTAAGTGTCTCCTTCTTTGAGAAGGTGACGGATTACTTAGACAAAGGCAATGCGGTAGATCTAATTTACCTCGATTTCAGTAAGGCGTTTGACACGGTTCCGCATGGGGAACTGTTAGTTAAATTGGAAAAGATGGGGATGAATGTGAAAGTTGTAAGTGGATAAGGAACTGGTTAAAGGGAGACTACAGCGGGTCGTACTGAAGCGGTGAACTGTCAGGCTGGAAGGAGGTTACTAGCGGAGTCCTCAAGGATCGGTTTTGGGACCGACCTTATTTAACCTATTTAATTTTGAACCTGGCACAAAAGAGAGGAATGTGTATAAAGGTTGCGATGCACGAAGCTGGGGGTATTGCTAAACAGGAGAAGGACCGGGATACTATTCAGGAAGATCTGGACCATCTTGTACACTGAGTATTAGTACAAGGATGAAATATAATAGTGAAAAAGTGCAAAGTCATGCACTTAGGGATAATAAAAGAATTTTAGATATACGTTGGGGACGCATCAGTTGGAAACGGTCGAGGAGAGAAGGACCTTGGGTATTGGTTGTAGCAGTGACTATGAGCCGCCAATGTTATATGGCTGTTAAAAAAGCAATACGGTTTAGGATGCATCAGGCGAGGTATTTCCAGCAAGGAGAAGGAGGTGTTAGTGCCGTTATATACGGCGCTGGTGAGACCCACCTGGAATATTGTGTGCAGTTCTGGTGTCCCATGTTTAGAAGGATGATATTCAAACTGGAACAGGCTTCAGAGACGGGCTACTAGGATGATCGAGGAATGGAAAATCTGCCTTATGAAAGAGAGACTCAAAGAGCTTGCTTGTTTAGCCTGGCCAAAAGAAGGCTCGGGGGGATATGCTTGCTTCTATATAAATATAATCAGGGGATTAACGTTAGGAGGGAGAGGATTATTAATTTAGTAGTAATTAGGCACGAGGACGAATGGGTAAACTGGATTTAGGAATGTTTAGACTTGAAATTAGATGAGGTTTCTAACCATTAGGGGAGTGAAGTTTCTGGGACAGCCTTCCGAGGGAAGTAGTGGGGGCAAAAGACTATTCTGCTTAAGACTAAGCTTGAATAAGTATATGGAGGGGATGTATGATGGATAGTTTAATTTGGGCAATTGATTTGGATTATCGGCAGATAAGTCTGCTTCAATGTCTGTGAGGGGATGTTTGGATGGGATGGGAACTGAGTTATGCACGAGAATTCTTTCTTGGGTGCTGGCTGGTGAGTCGTTGCCACTGCTCAGGGTTTAGCTGATCGCCATATTGGGGTCGGGAAGGAATTTTCCTCCAGCGGATTGGCAGAGGCCCTGGAGGTTTTTCGCTTCCTCTGCAGCGTGGGGCATGGGTCGCTTGCTGGTGATTCCCTGCAGCTTGAGGTCTTCAAATCTTCAATTTGAGGATTTCAATAACTCAGTCATGGGTCGGGGTTGTTATAAATGTGTATGGGTAGGGTTTTGTGGCCTGCCTTGTGCAGGAGGTCAGACTAGATGATCATATTGGTCCCTTCTGACCTATGAGTCTATGAGTCTCTGCTACAGTGGTGCAGCTCTTCCACTGTAACTTTTCTAGTGTAGATTTACTTCATTATTTTTGCAAAATCTACTATGACTACGTGAAAAAAATTATTAGATGCTTACAAGCAAGAGGTACAAAAGAGAAATGAGGGGATGTCCAACAGGCAAGGTCTAGAGCCAGTGCCATGTGAAACGCATAGCCGCTATCTGCTGCTCAGATTTTTACTGGTTTGTTGTCCCTAGATCCAACTTGAGGGCTCCCTGTTTCAGATTAACCTCTTCTTAGAACGGGTCTGATAAATTTGAAATGCCCTTCCCCCTAACTCCCGGAAGTGGGAAGGAGCTTTCTCTCCTCCCTTTCAGAACACTCACAGTGGTTGTAAGGGTTGGGTCTTCAAAACTCTATCCTTCTCCGACCCTTGAGCTTTCTTGCTGCCATTGAGAAAGGGGCCTGAGATAGGCCTAAAAATACAATAGGAGTAATGTTTCTCAAGTCCTTTCTCACTGCTCTGCTGTGAATAACTCCAGTGACCTTGCTGCTGCTGCTCATGGCTTTCACAAGCAGCAGCCTAACACTAACATGGTTTGTGATGGTTTGACTGTTGCTCATAGAGTTCTGAGCATCGATCATGAAACTGACCAGTCTTTTAATTTAATTCTTGTGATGCTTGGTAAAATTGTGAGCCTCACAGGGCTTGTTTACTGACCTGGGTTAAGAAATATGGCATCTTTTTCTGGATGGAGTTAATCAGGGACTGACAAGCCCTGAAGAAGGCAGCACTTTGTCAGTTTACGTTTGGCAGACTGTAACCATAAAATCTCAGCTTTTAGCACTTAGGCCATGTCTACACTACACAATTATGTCAACATAAGTTACATCTGTATAAAGCCACTGCAGTTATTACATTGCTTGTGTGTGCATTCTCATCCGGAGCTCTTGTATTGATATAGAGTGCAATGCACTATGGGTAAGTATCCCACAGTGCAACTCCAGAACTTTTGGGAAGTTCTTGTAATGCCTGCTAGGACCAAAACAAGTCATGCAGAGGTGACTAGGAGGATGGAGTCAACTTCCCATTCCATAATTTCATCTGCATCCCATAATTTTCACGCATTCTTTTCAAAATTCCACAAACCCATGTGTCCCTCCTCACTGTCCGCCATCTCTGACAGAAGCATGGAGTCCGCACAGCTCTGCATTCTTGTCACAAGCATATCAAGCATGGGGCATGTGATCCTGCAGTATTTACAGAGCTGCAAGAGGAGCCATGGGGAATATGATGATTCCTTGAAGGCTAGATTGCTCTGGGACATAGAAAGAACCAATTCAAGACTGTTGGTGGAATTCATGGAGCAACTGGAGATGGAGTGTTTGGTTCTGGGCCTGAGAAACAAGCACTGACTGGTGGGATTGCATCGTTATGGAGGTATGACATAAGAGCATGGGCTGCAGAACTTTTGGATGTGCAAAGCCACATTCCTGGATCTGTACGCTGAGCTCTTCCTAGCCCTCCAGTGCAGGGATGCCAAAATGAGAGCTGCACTAACAGTTGAGAAGTGAGTGACAATTGCACTGTGGAAACTTGCAATGCCAGATTGCTACCAGGTAGTCAGAAATGAATTTGGAGTTGAGAAATCCACCACAGGGGCTGTTGTCATGCAAGTGTGCAGGGCCATTAATCATCTCTTGCTACACATGACTAACTCTCAGCAATGTGCAGGACATGACAGATGTTTTGCAGCAGTGGGGTCCCTGAACTGGGGTGAGGTGATAGATGGCATGCATATTCCTATTTAGCACCAGACCCCCTTGCCACAGAGTACATTGACAGAGAGGACTACTTTTCTATGGTTATACAAGCGCTGATGGATCGCTGGGGAGGCTTTACTGACATCAGCATGGGCTGGTCAGGGAAGGTGCATGACGCATACATCTTTAAGAATACAGGACTGTTCAGAAAGCTGCAGGGACTTTCTTTCCCAACTGGCAATTACCATTGGGAATGTTGAAATGCCAGTAGTGATCCTGGGTGACCCAGCCTATACCTTGCTCCCATGACTCATGAAGTTATTCACTGACCACCTCAACAGCATCAAGAAGCACTTCAAGTACAAGCTCAGCAGGTGCAGAATGACATTTGAATGTGCCTTTGGTTGTTTGAAGGGTCACTGGCATTGTTTACTTATACGTTTGGGCCTTAGGGAGAAAAATAGCTGAATGGTTATAACTGCCTGCTGTGTCCTGTATAATATTTGTAAAATAAAGCAGAAAAAGTTTCCACCAGGGTGGAGGGTGGAAATGAAGCGGCTATCTGCTGAATTTGAACAGCCAGCTACAAGGGCTATTAGTAGAGCACAACATGTAGCTATACGGTTCAGGGAGACTTTAAAAGAACATTTTAATAGTGAGACAGAGTAGTATGTTTTGCTGTAATGTTCTCTACATGGCCTTTCTCTTTTGCAGCTCCAAATGAATCTTGCAGTGATTGCAGTGTATGTAGCAATATAACTAGGGCCCTACCCAATTCATGGCCATGAAAAATATGTCAAGGACCATGAAACTGACCAAAATGAACTGTGAATTTGGTTAAGTATAAAATTGTCAATGCACCTGTTAATATTTTTTGTGAATGATAGTGCAGTAATGGGGAATTGGTTGCTGCCAGAACTGCTCAGCACCAACCAGCATATACCGTGAACTAAGATGAATTTTATTCCAAAAATACAATTTTATTCTGTAACATGAACCAGGCAATTAAAAAACATTTAAAACTTCTTAAGTTCTGTTCCCTTAATTTATTAAGTGGAAACAGCAATCATTTCCAGTTCAGGTACAGGTACACCAACTGTGGCTTTCACAAGTCAATGTATGTAAAGCTGTGATTTTCTTTAATGGTAAAGGTACTGCACCGACCCCTGATGCCGCGTGGAATGTTGAAGGGGGTAATAAGGAGGTCCCAATATGCAGTTCTCAGTGGGCTGCAGAAGGAGGCGAGCACAGGATTGTTGAACCTTCAGGTCCACCACAGTCTTAAGTATCTCTGTTTGCTGTCTGAGAAGTGCAAGCATCTGCTGCTGCACGTCTCTCTCCTTTTCCTGCACCTTTCTCCTCTCCACTCTGTGATAATCCTCCAGGCCCTGTGCTAGTTCTGTAAAGCAGCACTCTTTGCAGGATCTCCTGGAACATGTGATCCCAAGTCCTCTTCTTTCTTCTCCCTATCTGGCTCAGGCATTCTGCGGGTGTGGAGGGAGAGACCCTGTAGGCTGCAATGGCAGCAGCTGCAGATACAAAACACAGTCACACATTGTTAGTTATTCAAGACAGAAATTAAAACTCAAGATGCTGAACTCATTCCCTTGCTCCCCAAAAGTTGTAAGCACTACATTCTCACTTCTGATTGGGAGTAGTAGAGCACAGCACCAGTCACAGCACCAGCTATGGTGAGTATGGTCCTTTGGGGGCTGAGGAATAGCTTGCTTGCATGATTCTAGTAGTATAGGGCAATGGAACTGAATACTGGCACCATTTTACACAGATGGTGATGGTGATTATAGCTATCTCACTCCTGAGGGTAACATAGGCAGAGAGAGCACAGCTTCTGCTGGTGTTCTGTTGCTGCCCATGTTCACATGCTGATAACCTATGTACTGCAATTATGCCTGCTGAAGTAATCGCTGAGTGGCATGGGAAAGTGTCCTAGCGTGGTGGAAGAAACAAGGCAGCCCTTCCCAGAAACCTTTGGCAGAGTATTGCAGAGTACCTCCATGAAAGTTTCATCAAGATCTCTATAGAGAATTAATGAGACATCGTGGTGTTCATAAACAAACTGCTCCACATGGCCCCCTCTGCCTAACTCTAGTGGGGAATGAAAAGCAAATAGCAACTCTGCCTCTCTTGGTTGCTTCATTACTTCTTTTAGCACAAGTGAAAAAGAGCGAACCCCTAAAGCAGCAGGACTTCTGTGGATTCCATTCCTGTAATTTCAAAGCAAACTACATACTTACAGGGGTTCCTTCCCCTGCATCAGACTCGTCCATGTTCGACTGTTGGAAATGACTACTGTGGTGGAATCAAAAACAGGTCTTGGCTCACGGCACAACTGGATTTCCCGGTTGTCTGTCCCCGGCACTCCTCCTTATCTACCTTTATCCTTCTCTCTGTTCATGGCAGGGGTTTGTGACTCGGGCTCCTCGGAAGTATCCATGGGGCTCTTGTGGGTGGTGGGGGTGTCTCCACTGAGGATGGCATGTAGCTCTTTGTAAAAATGGTAGGTCTTCAGCTTGGCACCAGGTCAATTGTTGGCCTCCTGGGCTTCTGTTATGCCTACCGGAACACTTGGCTTCCATGTGGCACTGCTGCTGGTCTCTCCTGAGCAATCTGCTCATAGATGTCCGCATTTCTATGGCTGGATCAGAACTGTATCTGCACAGCATCTTCTCCCCACATGCCTAGGAGATCCAGTATCTCCTGTCTGTTCCAGGCAGGAGCTCATCTGGACTATGTAGCCGGCATGGTCGGCTGGGCAATTACACTCAACAGTTGAGAGCTTCCAGCTATGCTCGCCAAGCTGGGTCACCAGGAAAAGAAATTTCAAGAAATTGCATAGCTTTAAATGCGGGGGGAGAGAGGAGGAGCTTCCTGTCTACCTGACTCCTGGGCAGCAGAGTTCACAACGATAACCAGAGCGGTCAGTTTAGGGCATTGTGGGACAGCTGCAGGAAGCCAGTAATAGTCTACATAAGTAACACCGTGTCTACGCTCTCGCTACATGGAAGTAATTACATTGACCTTGACACTACACTGCTTGGGGAGATGGTGTTATTAAATCAGCACAGCAGGGCATTTACGTCAATGAGGGCCAAATTTAAGTGAAGACACATCCACAGCTAGGCCGACATAAGCTGCCTTGTGTCAAACCTACAATGTAGTATAGACCAGGCGTTAAATGAAAGTTTAAATTCTACAAAAATTAATGGCTAAGGCCCCACATTTGCCAGGAAAAGCTCTCAATCTGCCACTGGCAAGTGGTTGAATGAATTTTTCAAGCCCTGTACATTACTAAATATTTACTAACATACTATAAAGTATTATTTATAATTGAAATGAAATTACACTTGTAAAATATATGGTACACGTATGTGTTGTGATTCATTACCCTTGATTTTTATTATTTTTGTTCTATAACATTCTGAAATTAGTAATTAGAAGCAAGTCTTCCTGTTATTAATGTGGAATTTTGAGGTGTCTCCCTTACTCTTTTCTCATGTGATCAGACCTAATTTTCTGATCATTTAAATGGACACTCCTTTGTCTACATTTTTTTCCTGTTATTGTGACAAATAACTAAGATTATTGAAGGAGACTAGTGGACCATAGTCTACAATAGGCTTTTTTTTTTTTTTTTTATATTTTTTAATTTTATGAGTTAGTCGTTTAAATACACTAAGCAAAAGGAAGAGATATCAGTGTTGCATAGCTAATGTGTTGCGTGTGAGTAATGCTATTGTGTTTTTCCTGAGTGACTTTTCAAATCTAAGAGCTCAGCGGCATCATCTCAGACTATTCCAAAAGTCGCGGACTTTTTTTTTTTTTTTTTTTTTTTTGTTAGTGTTTAAATACATACAGAAGAAGAGAATAGGTGTTGCATAGCTATTTGTTGCGGTGTAGTAATGCTTTGTGTTTTCCGAGTGCTTTTCATCTAAGCCAGCGGTTCTCAGACTATCCCAAAGTTCGCCAGGGCTGGTGTTAGACTTGCTGGGGCCCAGGGCTGAAGCCTGAGCCCCATCACCCAAAGCCAGGGCACTTGGGCTTCAGCTCTGGTGGCGGGCAGGGTTCAGGTTACAGTCCCCACTCCTGGGGCTGAAGCCCTTGGGCTTTGGCTTTGCCCCTTCCCTTCCTCCCTTTCCCTGGTCATGTAGCAATTTTTATTGTCAGAAAGGGGTGCAGTGAAGTTTGAGAACCCCTGCTCTGAGCAGTTTACAAAGGTAAGTATATTACACAAAGGAATGCAAAGAACATTTGGCTGCAGTTTTTGTTTGGTCAATCTCACTGGCTCCCCTGAATAAGTAGTCAGTTTCTCTTGCTTTAGTGGGTCTTTTTTTTTTTGTTAAAACCGTAACAAAGAAGAGAAAAAATAAGTAGGAAAATGTGTAGTACCTGAAATTACTTTTAACTTTCTTTGATTATTAGTATTCTTTACTTTGTTATCCTAGTTGTCTTTTACTTTATCTTCTCCATGCCTCTTGATCAGTGTTATAGTCCTAATGGACTAAAATTGGATGTTGTACAGCAAATATCCTGTATATCCTTCATAAGGTGAATCTCAGAATCATAGAAGATTAGGGTTGGAAGAGACCTCAGGAGGTCATCTAGTCCAGCACCTTGCTTAAAGCAGGACCAACCAAGTAAATCATCCCAGGCAGGGCTTTGTCAAACTGGGCCTTAAAAATCTCTATGGATAGAGATTCTAGGTAACGCATTCCAGTCCTTACCATCATAGTGAAATTTTTTTTCCTAATATCCAGCCTAGACCTCAGCCACTGCAACTTGAGACCATTGCTCCCTGTTCTGTCATCTATCACCACTGAAAACAGCCAAGCTCTATCCTCTTTGGAACCCCCCTCCAGGTAGCTGAAGGCTGCTATCAAATACCCCCTCTTCATTTCTGCAGATTAAATAAGACCGGTTCCCTTAGCCTCTCCTCATAAATCATATGCCCCATCCCCAATCGTTTTCATTTCCCTCCGTTGGACTGTCACCAATTTGTCCAAATCCTTTATATATTCCAGATGTGGCCTCACCAAAGCCAAATTCCTTTGATCTGCTGGCAATGCTCCTACTAATGCAGCCCAATATACCATTAGCCTTCTTGGCAACAAGGGCACAGTGTTGACTCATATCCAGCTTCTCGTCCACTGTAATTCCCATGTCCTTTTCTGCAGAACTGCTGCTTAGCCAGTCGGTCCCCAGCCTGTAGCAGTGCATGGGATTCTTCCGTCATGAGTGCAGGACTCTGCACTTGTCCTTGTTGAACCTCATCGGATTTTGTTTAGCCCAGTCTTCCAATTTGTCTAGGTCACTCTGGACCCTAGTAAGAAACTTCCTAACTACTCTTTGCTGCTTCTGGTTCTGCATCCTAAAATGCTGTACTTTGAGACAAATACATCTTAAATTTATTCGTTCTGGGAACATTAATATCAAATTGCATTGAGTATAGAAGCAGTTTATTATGTAGCTTTTATTATTAAATGTTCCAATTTCATATACTAGGAAGGGGAGACTAGAAGATTTCTTTAAAGCTTTAAATCTCAGTGCATTAAAGAAGATACTAAAATTAACAGAACAATCTACTTAAAGAAATCTTATCAATTTTAATTATCCAAGTCTAGGCAGTATTTTTATTATAATTATAATTCCTTCTGAAGGGGAAGTGTCCTGAAGATGGATGGGATGAAAGTACCATCGAACTCTTTCTTCATGAACTTGCCATTATGGATAGCAACAATTTTCTGGGCAACTGTGGTGTGGGTGAGAGGGAAGGAAGAGTGGCATCAGGAATGGTTGCCCGTCGGCATTACAGGTAAGTCTGATAAGCAGTTTTAATTCTATTGTTTTATTATGATTGTAAAGGGCTTCTTTTAATATCTTGCTATCAGAAAGTTTGAAAGCATTTGAAAAACAAAATTTCATTACAGACAATTACATCAGTTTCATATCGTATTTGCCATTGGCAAATCATTGAAAAGTTTAACAAGAATTTTTTGTTAAAATCATCTCCTCTTTCACTATGATCTCACAACTTCGCTCTTAAGGAAATTGTGATAGTTAGAAATGCAAAATTTTGAATTGGTCACATGACAAAGCAAGAAGGAGAAGAAGAGACTTCTCTGGTTTAAAAAATAACTTCTGTGTTACTTGTCCTTTAAAGTTCAGTTTACAGAGTACAGCATTAACTCATCTGTATATTATTCAAAACGTCTTCTTTCTTCTAAATATTATAACTAATTGGAAAAGATCCCTTGCATCCAAATACCTGTATATTGATTGTTGTAATTATTAACTCATGACCGAGATGAATTGACATGACCATAAACCAAATCTATTAAAAATGATTCAAAAGTAGGTTGAGCTATGGGACAGAAAGGGCTTCTAATAGCTTGAAGTCCTGAGTTTTCTGAGATTTGATGTCTGCTTTGGATATTGAATTTTAGAGACCCTGTAGACAGTGCTTTATCTAGATCCACTGTTTTGGGTTGCTGTCCTATGACAATTATCTGCCTTCTATTGTTATGTCATCTGTAATGTCAGCGGAGTGAAATGTCTGGAATCCCCATCTCTGACATACTAGCACAAGGACATATTGAAGACCAGAATTCTAGTAAATTCCACTTTCACAAGTAAGCTCAATTTGGCCCATCCAGTTGTGTAATGGGAGACCTCCAAAGAAAACCAGGAAACTCTATTCCTTTTGCAATTGCAACTAAATATGGTCTTTTCCTTCACTTCTTGTTCTAAATTGCAGTTCTTTAAATTTACTGCATGATCATAGGGATCTAATAGTTTTCAAAGGCCCCAGCAATTCTTCTTGAGGAAGAATTGTTCTAATGGAGAACAGACCTGGAGGCATCACCTCTGTCATCTTTCTCCCATTCCATCTACTTAATTCTGTAGTCAGTCTCTGGCTTGATTGAGCTATGGGTTCAGGGCATCTTCAGAGCATCTTTCTCCTTCCAAAAGTGCTACTAGCTGGCTTTTCTAAAGGAATGTGGTAGACTGGGAGTTGAACATACTGCAGGTGACAGAGCTGAGTATGTCACTTAGCTGTTGCTGGGCCGGGACAGTTCTGTCTGCACTTATACCTACTAGCTTCAGTAGTGGGAGAAAGAAGGAATTCTTCTAAGAGGAGTGCTCAATTCCATCCCCACTCCATTCTCCTGCCAATTAGATAGGTAAGTCAAAGAATGAGGGGAAGTGTCAGGTAGTGGTTTGAGAGCACTCTCTCGTTCTCAGCCATATTAAAAACAAAATGAATTGGCAGAGTAAGCACAGCATCTAGAGACCCAGACTAGGAAAGAGATAGGGAATATATAGACTGAGAAAAGGGGGACCAGTTAAGGGAAAGATTTTGAGGGTATAGCAGGGTAACAAAGCATATTTGTAATTATAAAGTGAGGATTATATGCAAATTTTTCAATTATCAAATCAATTAATTATTGCTGTAATTACACTGGAAGTGGGAGAAGAAAGCTTCAAATATAAAACCACCCTCCTAAAAGTTCTGAGTTCCCTCCAGTCCATCTGCTTTTCAGTGAGTGGATGTATTTGGTGGAGTCCTCACTGTCCCCAAGACAAAAATGGAATTCAGGTCATCAGTAGTTGTATACTGTTGCTGAGCTTTCGTAGGCAGCTGCAGCGTTTCACCAGTGGGTGAAGTTATTTATGTAAGTGTGTCGTTCGTAAAGGGTTATATCATCCTTCAAGCCTGAGAGGTACTATAATATTCCACAATTATAAATGTAATTTGAGTGGTATCAGAAAGATGCAAGAATGCGAAGACAGATGGGACTGCACCGAATGAGAAGTTGGAGGTAGTAGAATGCTGGGTGCGTAGAGACAAAATGTGGAGGGAAACAGAGCGTGTATTATCGTAAATGTTTTAAAATGTGTTTAACAAAGCATATGTAAACCACTTAATTGCTCTGTTGTTGTGAACTGTTTATCAGGCACAGCATCTGTAAAATCCCATGGGTGTACATTGCATTGTATAATACTGTTTTTTATTCTTCAAAAAGCACACTTTGCATACACTGCAGCCATGTTAGCATTTGTAGCATAATCTGAGGGACATCAAGCATTGCTTAAATTTCACAGCCCTTTCTTCCGATAAATCTACCTGGCGGATAAAGGAAACACTATTATAGGCCTTCTCTGTTACTCTGTTTAACAAGGTGTTGTTTTTGATGGTTTTACTGTACAGAAGTGAGTGAAATAGTCCAATTTCATGTTAATATTATAGGGTATTGTAATTCATTATCTGATTTTGGTGTTGCATTGGAGAAGACTTTTTATTAATGTTTATCAAACCAAATGCTCTTCAGAAAACAAGAAATATTGCTTTAGGGCTTGAAAAATTCTTAATATATGTATTCAACCTCTTTTGTTCAGGTTAATCCATGGAATTGGAAGGTCAGGGGATATTTCTGCTGTCCAGCCTAAAGCTGCAGGTTCTAGCCTTTTGAACAAACTTACTAATTCAGTAGTTCTGGACATTATAAAGCTGGCTGGTAGGTATGAAACTAATATTTTTTCTTATGTAGGTGCATGTAGCAGTTAGCAAATACTTTATGCTACTACCTGATTTGTTTTTATATACAGGTGTCCGAACAGTGACCAATTGTTTTGTGGTTCCTATGGCAACTGGCATGAGTCTAACCCTGTGTTTCTTAACACTGCGGCACAAGAGACCAAAGGCAAAGTATATTATTTGGCCACGCATAGATCAGAAATCCTGCTTTAAATCTATGATAACTGCAGGTAAGAGGAAGAAGGTGGATTGACCATGCACTGTAGCATTCTAACTACACATATTTAAAACTCTCCTGTTGCTAGTGGTACTGGATTCATAAACTTGGTGTCTGGAAACAATAAAATAGACAAGTGTAGAAATCCGAATAGAATATGGAGATATGTAAAAGAGTATTATCGCTCTACACAAAAAGAAAGTGAGGAACGTGTCTAGAATGTCGTACTCAACTTCAGGCACCATATTACAAGAGACTGAAGAACTGGAAATAGTTCAGCAGAGGACAGCAGTTGAGTATTTAACTAGGTAGCCATAGCATTCTCTGAACATAGCTAATTGTATGGAATGTGATTTATTTATTTAAGATATTTGTAATACCTGGTTATATACAGAGGAGAGGTTAAGAAAAATAGATTTAGATGAGGAAAAAAGAGTGTAAGAAGAGCTATGACTGAGTTATTCAAAATTTTGATGATTTAAATAAGATGGATGTCCCGAAATTAATGAAAGAATAGTGTCTCAAAAAAACAAAAAGGCAAGTATTAGATGTTTAGAGATTAGCAATTGGATGCAGTGTCTCTTACCCCTACCTCACCAGTCTGAAACCAGCCAAGGTCAACAGTGACTAAGTCATAGCAATATGATGGTTTCAGATTGTCTAGTCCAAGCTCTTGTGGACAGGGATTCACTTCACAATTTCATTCCTCCATGACAGAGCTGAGGCTTGTTGTTAATCCAAGGAGGGAAGACCCCACTGATACTGCCATGCTAGAGTGGAAATTGACGAATTTAGCTCGGTCAACTCAATCCTGTTGCCTTAGAAGTCAATAGGAAAATTCCCATTGATTGCACTGGGAGCAGGATCAGGCTTGATGGGAGTTCAGTACAAACTTCTTTACATAGATGGAAATTAATATGTGAAATGGACTGCTAAAACTGACAGCTTGGGATGTATGAAATGTAAATAAGACATTATAAATAATAAAAAGGGTACAAATGTTACAGAAAGAGGTGGCCAGATATAGATGGATCACATGACTTCCTTCCATAATAGGAAGTCATTTTTTAATCCTTATTTTGCTTGGGGAGGATAGAAAAAATAAAGTAATTTAAACTGTTTGTGTGCCATTCAGTTAAAACTGATGGTGGAAAAAGAAACACAGAACACTGTGGTGCCTTTTTCTTTACATGTTATTTGGTATACAAAGTATGGAGGCTAAAAGTAGTGAAACTTCTATACTTGCTAGATCCACTGTGGAGGAAAATTTATGGTTCTGCAAAATCCACCGTACTTTAAGTATCAAACTAGTAATTTTCAAATGAGAGTGTGTTCTGAATTTTAATAATAATAGAGCCTTAAGTTGCAGCCCTGTTCATGTAGTTAATATGAATAATTGAGCTTTTCAGTAACTCTGTAGGTTTTAAATGATGCCACTTTTTCATGTACTGAAAACAAAACTTGTGCAATTGAATAGTTCCTCAAGCAATGGCCCAACTGAAAAATGAATATATGTGCACAAAAGTAGTTTTTAAACCATTTATGATTTAGATGTGTTTAAATTTTTTCCCAAATGCACTGTGTCTTGGGGTATGATCTTCAGTGAGGAATAGCTACATATAAAGTTTGCAGCTGTGCAGCTCAACTGTTTTATTGAGTCTTTGTGCCCAAACAAGTCTTAACTTTTTTTAATGTGATTCTTTTCTTCAGTGTTGCTTAACTCAAAAATGGATTAGTAAACTTCGCTCAGATTTTCCAAAAACAAAAATTTCACTTCCAGAATAAGACCAAATGTGGACATTTCCAAGCTCTAATGAGTATTTTAGAGAGTTGTGAATGAGTAAAAATAGGCTATTGATGAAAGTTGAGTTGCAGCCTTAACTATGGTGTTTGCTACTAACTGGTTTTATTTTTAGAAGCAGTTTAATAAGTATTTTTAGCATTTTTTTTGCCAGCAGTACTGTTTTAATACACCTGACATTTAGAATCTTGAAAGGAAGTCCTTTTGACTGATTTTTCCCTGCCTCCCTCATCCTGAGTATTAAAAAAAAAAATGGGAATGAAGGGGTTAATTTGCTTAAGTAAGGGAGATTTCCTTGAACCTGTTGCTGCTATGTGGTTCAGCTTGCAAAGGGTACTAGCGTTTACCTAAAGCCCAAGTTCTCCACTGGGCACTAGTGAAGTTGTCATTTATGTACCAGTGTTCTTTATGATTCTGAGCCTCTGAAGTAGTCTGTTACCAGAATAAATGAGTAGAAATAAAAAAAAATGTGAAATTAATTCATAGCCAACAATCGTGCATCTAGCTTGAAGATATAGACGTATAAAGTTACTGTTTAATACACACTCTCTTATTTTTATTGGTTGGGTTAGGTTTTGAGCCAGTGGTGATAGAGAATGTATTAGAAGGTGATGAGCTGCGCACAGACATAAAGGCGGTAGAGGCTAAAATCCAGGATCTTGGAGCTGAAAATGTTCTCTGTGTTCATTCTACTACATCTTGCTTTGCTCCAAGGGTACCTGACAGGTAAATAATCCTCACGTAATGCTTGGTAGCTATTACCAAGGTTTTAATAACCTTCACATTTATGCTCATCTTCCTAAAATTGCTTAATTACCACCAATAGTTAATGAAGCAAAATAGATACCACAGTGAAAGTTTACTTCCAGTTTCCTCCTGGAAATCAGGGAGCAGGAGGATGGAAACAATGCGATTTCTGTAAAAAATCATACCAGAAGAAGCAGAAAAGGAAGGATAATAAATAGGGCAGATCTTCCTTGTCATATCTGGCTGAAGATGATAATCTCTCATTGCTTTGGGTGGTATAAATGATTATAGCCAGCAGTTTTTCCTGTGATTCCACAAAAGTGGGTAACAATTGTCTTCGGTGAAATCATGCAACAGAAGCTGTCCTGCTAAGTCAGAGGTCAAATTTTCTTAGTTACAATAGCCTGTGCTGCAGTCTTCTTTAGTTCACTGATCCCAGATGAATTTTTCTCATTTGACACTTGTGATAGCCCAAAGTGGGGTGTGTGTCCACTAGTATAGCTGCAGCATTGCAAACCTGAAATGTAGATGTACTGCATTGATATAAAAACTGATTTTCCTCGTTTAGCTTACCTTGGTTTGAGCACTTACTGGCTGATCACGTGATGCTGGCTCTCTGTTTCCAGCTGTTAAATCACATTAAAATAAGCTTAACATACATTACATTCTTTCCTAATATTACATTTCCATGCAAGCTATTGCTGTAATTGCCATAAATATGTTATTCTGTCACTGCTGACAAGAGAGATGAACCATACAATCATGAATGGGAGATAATGAGGTCTTTGAGGCACTATATTAAGCTGTGGTCCACACTATGAATCTTTGAAATTCTTGTTCTGGAAACTAGAAATTGGATTCTGATAGCTAAATGCACTCAGTATGTTGGGACAAATTTTCAAAATGAGACCAGTTGTAATTGTTTGGAAAAAACCTGCTTTTGTGAATGTAACTAGTGTCTGCATATCCAAATAGATAATAATAAACCCAAATACTGGATTTTGCCAGTGTACAATTGTATATTTGTGGGCTCATTTGTGTTCACAGTACAATTTGTTTAAAGTATAGGTTTTAATAATATGGTTGAGATTTTTGAAAACATAGTACCTTAACTTCAGCATAAGAATTGCTTAAATTTGGTATAATTCCAAAACAAAATAATTTTATTGCTGTCATAATTTTCTTTACTGCATCATGTGTATCTATTTTCTTTCATTAATTGCTTTGATACCTACACATTCATAGCTGAATATCTGAATTTAGAAATGAAACACTATCATCTTACCGTTGAAAAATGGCTAGTGAAAATACCTTTCACTCTGTTATCCTACGTTAGTCAAAACTGTCCTACATTTTACTGACTTAAAAATAATACACTTATACATGTTGGTGGAAGGATAGTGGGGTGAATAATTCAGTCAGAATACTATAAACATTACCTGAAGATGAATTGGAAAATATATTGGCTAGCTTAAATCAAAACTACCAAATCAACTAGTCTGTTTTTGAACTAATGTAAATTTCGTTCACTCCTCTGCCTCGTTCTCTCCTTTTTTGACATGGTAGTGTTCTGTCTCTTATGACTCGGAAATAAAATATAAGATCGGGGGCTGCATTAGAGCATACTACAGGTAGAGAGGGTGATGAGCTTTTTATTAAAAGGATACTGCCAACCCTCAAAGACCACAAGATATATATTCATAAAAGGAAGGTAAATCCCATACAATGTTCCTGGAGGATACTTTTTTATATGTTTGTTTTTAAATATCTGACATTTTTGTTTTAATGCTGTCTAGAAGTATGCTGAAGTGTAATTTTTTACACAAATGTCATGCTACATGGGATTTAACATTTTTATTTTTTAAAAGGTCAGTTTTTTTTAAAGCCTACATTCATTGTGTGCCCCTTTCTAAGTATTGCCTCTCTTTATTGGAAAGAGCAGAGCTGTAACGAGGGATTTTCGTGCCCGGGGCAAGTATATTTGTGCCTCCTAGAGGTAATGTGTGGAGGGGGCTTGCAGGGCCACATAACCCTCTGCCCCTATATTTCTGCCTTCTGTTGAGGCGTGCTCCACAGTGTGAAAACCATTGCCTCCTGCCAGAAGCCAGTGGATTAGAAGCTGGTGGGCACTGCTTGGGACCCGAGCTCTTTGCACTGTGTTTGCACATAGCTTTTCAAAAAGACTATTTTCAAAAATAAATATAAGAAATATACACAAGGTGGGTGGAAATCAAGGGATTTTAGAAAGATTCCAAAATAATTGGAACACTTTCCCAAGGTACTAAAAGTGTGGATCTTATCAAATACCAAGAGGCCTGGAATGTTTAGTGAGCTCTGCAGGGTGAACCCCTGCATCTATGCAAAGCTTTATAGATCTGAGTGGGGTCTAGAGGTCCACCCACATGGAGGCTCATGCAGAACTGAGCCTGTGTGGTAAAGTTTATTTGGATTGTGAGACATCAATTGCAGCAAGGTGCTGATCCATGGATCTTTGCAGTCAGCAATAATAGGGCTACCCATTAAGCCTAAGGAAAACCTCTTTTGTTAGTAACAGTTTATCTGAGATATGAAAGCAAAGATCTTGGCCCAAATCTTGAAATGATAATTCATTGGAAAAAAAGAGGAGTAGAAGATTCAAATTAATGTAAAGGAAAGATTTATTGGCAGCTAGTAAAATAAAATGAAGATGGTAGAGAAGACCCAAACACAGAGAAATACCAACCACCCAGATATGGTACTAGCTAGGACCAAATTCATGTGCCTTTAAACTCAGCTGGGATCAAACATATTCTGGCTGTCCTGTCTTGGGGTCCGTATTTGGAAAAGCACTTAAGTCCATGACCTTAAGAACATGCTTGCCTATATTAAGGGCCTTAAGCATCACCCTCTGATCCCGCAACTGCAGCTTACCTTCGTTATTATATTGTAGTTATCTGAAGATACAATAATTTATGTGCAACATCATTTGACTTTCTATGCTATTTGCTTTAAAATTGTACAAACCACTCAGCAGGTTCCAAAACACACATTAATTTAGGTTTATGTACAGACAAGTATAAAACAAAATAATTTGGTGTGGCAAAGGTGCCAGATGGGAGTAATGGGAGCCCAAAGTCTATTTCCCACAGAGTACATATAGTATGAGCAGCAGGGGTGCATGATTCTCCTCATAGATCTGTCAGTATTTCTCTCCTCTCTTCCGGAGGAACCACTTGTATTTTCAAGAGGACAGTGTTACTTCCATGCCAGTTTACTCCTTGGCTCTGCTTCGGATGCAGATGAGAACCAATTGATTTCAGAGGTGCTAGTGGTTTTTGAAATATGATTACTAGGATTTGTACTGAGACTACCAACCCATTAAACACAGGGCACTCAGTAGCTATCAGAGGGTAACAACTTTAGTCACTACCCAGCTGGGTTAGATTGAACTGGGAACCAAAAAGTGAAAGGTTCCCTATCCTGTGCTGTTTCCAATCTCTTCAGACATTTCATTCCCCATGCAAATTTTGAAACTTCAGTCAAATCCTTTTTGAGGCACAGTGCTATAAATTAAAAAAAAAATACAGTAAGCTGAAATGTGCTTCAAAAAATATTTGAGCAACCTTTTTTTTTGTTTTTGTTTGGGGGTCAGGGGGTGCTTTTTACCAAAAAGTTGTTTGGAACTGAGGTTAAGCATGAAAAAATTGAGCCCAACCCAAAAGGTTAGAGAGTGGGTATAGGTAACTGAGAATGTTAGTTTACTAAAAAACACCTGTTCGTTTAACTATCAGGTCACAATGGTAATACTAAGGTATGTCTACTTTCAGCTGGACGTATGCCTCTCAGCCTGGGTGGATAGAGACATGCTAATTCTCCTTGAGCTTGTATGCTAAAAATAGCAGTGTAGACTTTGCAGCACAGGTTAACCACCTGAGTTAGGACCGAGGGAATCAGGTGAGTCTGCACTGGAGCAGCTAGTGTGTGCCATCCCCCATGTAGTATTTTTAGTACACTAGCTCAAGGAGAACTAGCATGTATCTGTCTACCCAGCTGAGGGGCATACTCCCAGCTGCAGTGTATCCTAATATAATTGTGAAGAAGTTTCTTTTTCCCTCACTTGTCCCCATTTTGATCTTCTTGTATTAACTAGTCCTTGAATGGCCTGACTCATACCATGACTTCACTGTGTTCGGTTATAAGTGTTTTCCTAATTTGCACTTTTATGTTTGTAGACTGGAAGAACTGGCTGTGATTTGTTCTAATTATGACATTCCTCATATTGTCAACAATGCATATGGAGTTCAGTCTTCAAAATGTATGCATCTCATCCAGCAGGTATGAGGCTTGTATTTCAAAAAGACTTTTTAAATGATATATTTGTTAACCTTTGATAATGCAATAATATAGAACTACAAAATGCACAACATGGGCAGGTTCTGTCAAATGTTTTCGCAGACTTGAGTCTAATCCCAGGCAATTTTGCATGTCTGAGCAGTTTCAAAGGACAGAGAGTACTTTTTTAGAGCTGCTTCCCCCTGCTGACAAAATTGGGTGGGCCAGGTTGAACAGAATTGGACTCCAGCAACCTTCCTACAAGAAAACCCCGTTTAGTCTAAAATGAAGGGTTATTTGGGCTCCCCACAACTTCTTGTAGTTACGGGCTTGAAGCAACATTAATCAGTTTCTGATTATTATTCACAGTACAAAATCAGAAACAGACAAAGTAACATTGAAAGAACAGGAAGAAAAATAATTTCCCACAAATCACTTGGGATTTTTTAATTGTCAGAAATATGGAAGAGTCTTCAGGGTATTGGTGATTCTAAATCAATAAAGTATACATAAATAATTTGTCAGAGATAATGCACCATGTGAATTTGAAGCTGAGGAGAGGCAAGATAGTAGAGGAAAGAGTAAGGAAAAGAAAGGGGTTAAGAGAAAACAACAAAGTTGCAAACTGTTTTTTCCCAGAATGGCATGCAGTATGTGGCCCTTTCAGCTGCTTCTGCTTCTTTTTCTAGTGTAAAAATTAAGATGGAAGCTGTTTGGTATTCCAGAGGTAATTTTTATAAAAGAAAGGGAGTTAAAATTGGCAGCTGGGCAAGCAAACTGCTGCTGAAAGTGGGGAAGTTGGAGACGGAACCAAATAGTTCAGAAAACTTTTTTAAAACGAGGGGGGAGACCTGGAAGAAATTAACAAATAAATGTATGCTCACCTTTTCTCTACTGTCTGGAACATAACATTTTCCCCTATCTTTGCTTCATTTTACTAAAATACTTTTCATAGTGAAAGGATATGTTTTGTCTTCTTAAACCTGCTTCCTAAACTTATTAAAACTACTATATGTAAAATCATGGACCATACTTGAATAGGAATTAAGACGTCTTCAGGATGTGAATTATTAGGCACCTTATTATTGATGCACTTCTGAGGTGGCTGAAGGAATATGACAGAAGAGCCACAACATCCTACCAGGGTCCACCTCATCCTTGCTTATTGTTACAGCCTGTTCCCAGGGAGAGGAATAATTGACTGACACTGGATAAGCTACTTTGTTATAATGTTACTTTAAAAAAAAAAAAGCCTGTTTTGGGAGGATTGTTTATTAAATGTGTGACAAAGTTCCTCCTCTACCTTGGTGGGTCCTGCACTACTTGGCAGATTTGCTCACCTCAGTGATCTTCCCCACAGTCTGGGTCAACTCCTCCTGTGTCTGATCAGGAGTTGGGAGGTTTGGGGGGAACCCGGGCCCGCCCTCTA